>NC_092828.1:38408897-38711927 GCF_039878825.1 Excalfactoria chinensis
TCTTTTTGTAAATACAGTTGTCGGCATTAGGTTCCTCTGCACAGGCTCATTGGGCAAACAATAATCTCCTTTCATGCTAAAAAAGTCTTTTTTCTCCAGTGTCTAAGAATTACGTTTGGGGATAAAAGAGCTTTGAAGAGCTTTATCTTCTAAAACCATTGTTTTCTCTGTTACTTTTGTGCCGGTTCCAGAAATATTGGTGTCCAACATTTAGGAACTGTACAATTAAAATGCATAAGCATAGTGCTATCATGAAGAGCCTGAAATTTTGCAGAATAAAATATTATCATTATGGTATATGTGTGCCACAGCCCAGGGTTTATAAAATACACATTAGGATTTTATAGTTTATGTTGATGGATTTGTACTACGTTACTTATGCTACTTACTACTTCATATCCTAATATATATATATATATAAATCACTAGAGTACTTACAGTATAATCACATAATCTGTTTATATGACTGAAAATGTGTTGGCCTTGGTCTTGCCCCCTTTGACGGCATATATTTTTATTCGGATTAATAGCTTTTTGGGGTAAATAAATTAAAGGCTGGAGTCTTGTGTTTGATTTATTTAATGTTCTTTTTATAATGAGGACAGTTGGTTTTCTTTTCACGGTACTCATTCAGGAAAGCCAGATCAGAAAGCATGAAAGAAAATGAGTGCTAACTTCAAGGGGAGAAAACAAACAAACGTGGTAAGTTTTAGTCTAGAAGGTGAATATTTTAAAATGCAGGATGCCTGAAAATAGCATGTAAAAGCAGAAGCTGCATTTGTTTGTGGTTGCTTTGTGTATTGGATGGAAAAAATTGACAGTAAAAGTTAGGAGGTCCTTCTGAAGACCCATTAGCTACCTTACAGCCAATAAGGAAAGCTTTTTAACTGACTTCTGATCAGTGCAAACTCCTGTTATGTGGCTATACAAGAAATAGTTCAGCAGCCAAATGTCTCAGGCTGCTCAAGCAGACCTCGATTTGTTTTCCAGCTGTTTAATGGCAATGATGAGAATTCTTAGAGGTGGAAAATGGCAGCTGTCCTGAGCCCTGCTTGTTGGTCCATGCGGCAGAAGCAGGGTGTCTTTTCAGTTACTGAAGCATATGCACACGCATACAAAATAGGAGGGTGGGGACTGGGTTTTTAGGCAGACAAATAAAATGCTGGTATTTTAGTTAGAATCTTTTTACCTCAAAATATTTTGGTTTCCTACAGTCTGATTTATCTTAGATGTTTTGATAGCGGGGGAAGAAGCATGCTACAATGTATTATTTAGTGTGCTTCACTAAAGCAGTCAGTATTCATGAGCTCTGTCAGTTTTAATGTTGACAGTACTGTGGCAAAACAGATGTGAGATTAAGTACCAGGGTACACATGGATGTAAGTACGTACTTCCAGGGATTGTGTCCTAGCTCTTTTCCAAAGAAAGTGGTAGATTTCTAACCATCTTTTAGGCTCTTCTCAACACAAATGATGAAATGCTGTTAAAGGGAATGTGAGTGACACCCAGCTATCAGTCATCTCTGTTCTACCCCTGTGATGTTGTGCACTGCCTCACTGATGTGATCGATTGCTTGCATCCCACAGACTGAACAGTGAGTTTAAAAGAACTGCAGAACATGATCGGATTCTGGAGTTCATTTCAGTGCTGCTTCACCTGTCTTGACAGAGGGTTTGGAGAAAAAAGAGGCCTTGTTGTCCTGTGAGGCATTGTGAACGCTTAGGAGAGAGAACAGTTATTTTTCCCATGCATGATGGGAAACTAACGTTACTGATTTTTATTTTACTTTATCACTGGAATCACATCAGTGATGTAGTGAAGATTTAGAGTTGTGAGTAAGACTTGCATAATACCGGGCTCCATCGCTGCCTGTTCAGAGCTACCTCTGAATACTGTGCAGGTATTGTAAGGGACAATCTATGAACAAGTTCCCAGATAGCTGCAGGCAGAATCAGGCCCCGGGGTTGGCTGGAAGCTGGACGTGCACAAGAGTAGTGGCAGGTGCTCCCCGTCGTTTCAGTGCCCCAGTGGAGGGCCCACTGAACAGGTTACCTCTGGGCAGCATTGGTGAGAAGCAAAGACTACTCGTGTTTTTCTGAAAACTGAATATACCAGACTAGGCTGAAAATGGCTCAGTGCAGCTCTGGATTCACCTTCTGATGCTTTTCAAGAAGTGAAGCAGGAATAGATACTTGGTTCTTGCCAAAATTCTCTGATGAGTGTTTGACTTGCACTTTCTTGCTTATTTATCTTCTGTGTTGATTATTCCAGCAAATGCCAGGCCACTGCCTTGATTATATTGAGTTCTGATTTAATAAAATGACTGGTAGAGAAAATCAAATTGTTCATTGTATTATGAGAAGAGATGTTTAATTTGTAAGAGAAGCTATCCATTTTTTAAAGCTATTTTCACTTCAGGAGAGTGCATCTTATTGACTTTTGGGGTAAATGGACTACCTATGTGTTGGAACACATCAAATAGTGTCCTGTAGATTTGTTACTGTGCTGAAGTAAGATGAACCAGAAGCTTGTGAAGCTGTGTGCTTTCTGAGGATAATTACCCTCCTTGGGATGCTTTTTCACAGCATCAAAGGTAGTACTCTTGGCTTTGAAGCAGGGGAAGAACTGAACCTTTGTGCTTCACAAGTTCTTATTTGACTTCAGTAAAAATTTCTGGGGGTCCCTCATCATCTGACATCTTCCAGTAGTATTATTTACTTGTAGTATTGACAGTCCCATAATGCTGTGCAGAAGATCCAGTTGGCAGAAGATAATGTAGTATTTTCTAATGTTGTTTGAGACACTGGTGTACACTGTTAATCTGTTTGCAGTCATTTTCCAGTGGTGAGGAATAACTGCATGCTTGGCTGCTCTCCTGCCTTGCCTTTGGCTGTGAGCTAGCTGAACAATACATGAGTGAGCACCTCAGGATGGAATCATAGAATCATAGCGTTACTCAGGTTGGAAAAGACCTCAAAGATCATCAGGTCCAACCACAGCCTAACCATAGTACCCTAAACTCTAACAACCCTCTGCTAAATCGTATCTCTGGGGACCACATCCAAACGGCTCTTAAAAACATCCAGGGATGGTGACTCAAACACCTCCCTGGGAAGCCTATTTAACTACCCTTTCTGTAAAGAAGTGTTTCCTAACATCCAATTTAAACTTACCGTGGTGCACCTTGAGGCCATTTGCCCTCGTCCTGTCACCAGTGAGACTTGCCTCGCTCTCACTGTAAGCACCTTTCAGATACTAGAAGAGAGTGATAAGGTCTCCCCTCAGCCTCCTTTTCCCCAGACTAAACAGCCACAGCTCCCTCCAACATCTCCTTATAGGGCTGATTTTCTAAGCCCTTCACAAGCCTTGTTGCCCTTCTCTGGACCTGCTCCAGTACCTCCATGTCCTTTTTGTACTGAGGTGCCCAAAACTGAACACAGTACTCGAGGTGAGGCCTCACCAATGCCGAGTACAGGGGCAGGATGACTTCCCTGGTCCTGCTCACCACACCATTCTTGATACAAGCCAGGATGCCATTGACCTTCTTGGCCATCTGGGCACACTGCTGGGTCATATTCAGCCGACTGTCCATCAGCACACCAGTGGGGCCTTGCTTTTTTTGCTAGCTTTGTGAGTTGCCCTTGTATATTCAGTCTAGAAAATCCCAATACTGTCACTGTGGTTGTCCTGGCTTCTTGCTGTAGCCTTGGAGGTGTTCCTGAAGTTAGCCATTAGAATTTTAGAGGGCTGACAAAATAATATGGCTGTGTATGACATCCATTTGGCATTGTTTGCTCCTTGTTCAATCAGCAGAAATGGACAGCAAAATGTGGCCCCTGGTTCAGAAACTTTGGGGTGTTCAGTTTTGTTTCGTTAGCTTTATTTTCCTCCAGAAATAGAAATATGCATACTTCAGTGTGCTTTGCCTTGGTTTCAAACCTCCCAGCTGTTTATGGTTGGGCAGCTGTTGGAGCTCGATGCAAGACATCATTTTAAGTGCTGTTAGGTGTTGTGGGGCATGCATTGACTGTTCTAGTTGATTGCAATGCAAATGTATAGTAAGCCTGTAAATCATAGCAAGTGTTGTGATTAAAAATCATTACAATAACATAAGATTATTTTGTTTATTGCAAATCCTTCTAGACTACACAATTAAAATCATAACCACAAGTATAATCCTGTGAGATAGTCACTTCATTACAATCTCCTTCTGGTTTACTGTTTGTGTTGTTTTGATGCCAGATTGAATAGCCGAGTGCTTCTCTGTAGTTAACTTTAGTGGCAGCCTACTTTGTTTTCTTTTGTATCCCTGCTAATTATGATGTTTTGTTTTTTTTTTTTAACATGATGGTTTCAGTTCTAGTGCTGTGAAAATCAACCTGAAATGGTAAAAGAAGTTTTAGAAAAGAATTGCTGGGTTTCATGCCTATCAAAATAGATGTTTTGTCGGATGATGAGAAAGTAAATGACTTGCAGCCATTGATACCTGGTGGCTAGGAGCAGGTCAGTGGCTGCTGTGGAATTACAGCATGTCTGATTTGAGCTGCTGAACAAGAGTGGAACAAATAGGTCACTCGGAAACAGATTTCAGACCTGATCAAGCCTTCCCCTGCAGTTTCAGATATTAATCTCCTTTCTGGTGTGGTACCTTCTATTTTTTCTCCCAGCGTGTTACACATCCTGTTTCCTGTGCAAAGAAAGTGCGAGTGGGATGAGTAGCTTGTGCCAGTCGGGCAGAGCACAGTGACTCTGGGTGTTGGAGCAATTCTGATAAATGCCCAGATTGAGATAATCAAAGCCTACCAGGGGATTTGGTTGTTTCCCTACTTATTAATTTTAATGATAATTGAGTATCAGTGCCCATTACACAGACTGTACAGCTCAGCTCCAAGCTTCCTAAGCCCTGTATATTCAATTTTAAAATGTTACTTATTCAGAGCCTGGTATACTTAATGTAGAGGGGTGGTCTTGGTGCAGTCAGGCTGTGTGGATAGGCGGGAGCTACTGTGTCCCTTGGAGTCACAGTAATGCAGTCTGGCAGAGCCTGTTTCTCAGAGCTGTGCATGTGTATTGAACTGGCAAATGTCTTTAGCCTCCAGGGGATTTGGTTATGATGCTGCCTGTATAATGTTTGTAAAAGGCTTCTTCTGTGAAGAGTTGGAGAGTAAGCAGGGAATCCTAAGCAGCCCTTGCTTGGTGTTCGCAAAGCTGTTCTGTTGCCTACGCAAGCCCTTCAGGCTCCCTTTGTGTTTGCTTTTGAGCTCTCCCACTTCTGGACCCAGTTCTTCCCCTCCTAGCCTGGGACATCTTCCCCACAGCTCTGCAAGGACAGGGCTCTCTGACATACAGGGAGTGATCCCTGTGCATCTCTGTAGGCATCACACAGTCTTCAGCAGAGACAAGAATCTCTGAGCTGAGCTTTTTGGGTGAGAGGTTTTTCCCTTATGAATTCTGTGGTGCTTTCTGCCCTTTAGTACTATGCTTAGTGTCCCTGTTGAACAAGAACAGAGTGAACGACTGAGACCCAAGTTGGGTGTTTGTGCCATAGGCCTCTCCTGGGTTCTCTTCTTAAGAGAGGGCCTAGGTTGGCAGAGCCTAGAAGGTTTCTTCTAAAAAAGCAAGCAAAGAAAACACATGGGTCCGCTTCTCATTTTATAATCTTTGTTTTGCCTGTTCAAAACTAAAGCAGAGAACAGAAAATAATGAAAACAAATCTTTTTCCACAGACAGTGCTGTGACCAAAAAAACCTACTTCTTGGCAAATTTCCTTTCTGTGCTTTGCGCGTGGATTTAAATCAGAGAGCCACACTACTGTTCTCCTATCTTACAGTCTAAATATGTAAGTAATCAAAATGAAAATAGGAAAGTAAGTTAGGCGACTCCACGCTGTTCAAATATGTTAATTGCAAACTATTGACATTCTAGTCATGCTGTCTCTTACTGACTTATAGTTTCCTTGCTTGTGAAGTAAAACAATCAATTAAAAACACTATTGCAATATTAGCTAGGTTTCATTTAGGAATAAGAGATGTATGAATGAGTGAACTGAAGATAATGGTGGTTTCATTGGATTTAAGGCCACTGGGGCTATTGCAGTTATGTAAGTTGATCTCCTGTGGCACGCATGGTGTGAAAACTTGCACAGGGGTCCTTGCAACAGGTCTGCAACTTTGCTTTGACCTACGTCGTATCTTTTGGAGATTGATTTCTGCTTTGATTAAAGACTTCTTGTGGGGAGTATGCCCTGTTCCTTTGCATCTTGTGCCAACAGCAAGCTGTTCTTGTTGCAAAACAAATATTTATATCCTGAATTAGTCCAATTTCAGTTCTCACTGCCTTCTCCTGCTAACTTTACAAATGCCTACTTGTTATTTTTCTTCTTCTCTTCCCCTTGCCCTTTTCAGGCAATTAGAGGCCACAAGCAGATCTCTTGTTTGCTTGTTTGTTTTACAGATTTCTTCAGCAGTAAAAGCAGGCTTTTGATCTCTAGAGTAGTTGTGGACATTCTTTTCTGGGCCCTTTACAATCTATTGCATCCTTTTTGAAGTGTTGCCATTTGAAGTGAGAGCAGCTTTCCAACAGTGGCCTTAGTAAAGCATTGCATTATCTTCTTGTTTGCTCTGTAAGGCAAACAGATCAAGTGCTGAAGAAAATCGCCCCTGAGCTGGGTGCCAAGTAGAAAGCAAGCAGCATTTCAGTGGTTGTTCAGATGGGTGCTGGGACAGAGGAGCTGGAGTATGGTACCATATGTGTCTACGACCAGGAGCTGTGCTGAAGCTTCTACTGTCAGCTGGACACTTGTTATTTTGGAGGAGGGGTGCAAGGGAAATTGTTCACTGATCACTGTGTGGTGGTGTTCAGTCCTTGGCTCAGCACTGCCTTAGTGCAGGTAAAGGCTTCATGCCCTCAAAGCCAAACCCTGCGCAGTTCTTTGGGACGCCATGTTCCTGAGCAAAACAAATTTGTGCAGCCCATGCCTACACTTTGATGTGAATACCTACATGGCACATACTGTAGAGGGACAGGCTTTAGAATGTGTGTGATAAGGAGACAGAATGGGAGAAGACAGGGAGAAGCTGTAAAGATGCAACAGTAGTGTTTTTTTTTTTTTATCTTTCCCCTAAATTGTATGTTCTTTTAGCATAAAGTTTCTTACACAGTGTAGTGCTTGAAATTTCTTTGTGCACCACAGCTTATGGGCAAGGGCGCTCATTATAAAAAGCTTTAGATGTTGTGCAGTATGGGGACAACTTCTCAACATCTGAGTGCCATTTTTTTTAGTGTTACAGCTTTCTGTGGATGTATGTTTCAGTAAGAATCGTGTCAGTTAACCATGTAACCTGGAGAAGTGCTGTTTCCTATGCTGATTAATTCTCCCCATGAGAATTGAACTTTTTGTTTATTTTTAGAGTGCATTCATTCATCTCCTCCCTTTCAAATTTCACTCGTTGTGAAACGCATCCAGTTCTAGTTAGAGGAACAAGTCTGAAGCTGAAGAGACAAAGATTGAAAGGGGATTGATTTCATGGTTTAACTGCTAAATAATAATGAATCTGGGTTTGTAATTTCATGTTTGTGTGAAGTGGTCAATCTGTTCTTTCTGTTGTGACAACAAGCTGTAGAATAGGAATAAATAATCATCTTGTTTGCGTGCTGAGTAGTGCCTTTCCTCCAGGGGAATCCTGAAATTCTGGTGAAACAAACTGTTTTAAATAATCTTCAGGCTACAGATGAGGATTATCTTGCCCAGCAGTAAAATGCTGTTGCTGTGATTCAGCTGTGTTACATCTGCACAGTGCTCAAATCTGAGAGCTGCCTGCATTCAGCAATGTGCTGGCTGCCCAGATGTCTCTTGCATGTATCCAAGGAAGTCCTTGCTTGCGGTTTTGAGTGGCCCTTGGTGAGTCCAAGAGAAGTAGCGCTGAAATGAAGCTTATCCAGATCTCCCTTTGAAGGTTTCAAGTAAGGGTTCAGCTCCTGTGGCAGGTTCTCCATGTGGCTGTCTGTCCTCAGCACATGAAACGATGAAGCTCTCCCTTACCTTCTTCAGAAGTTTTTAACTTCTAAAACAGTTTTCCCCGATTTTGCAATATCGCAGCTGTTTGCTGAAGCAGCATTTATGTTTGAACTGCAGACTTCTCAGCTCAGTATTTAGCAGGTTATTGTATTTGTGTTCCTGGCCGTGGCACGTTGATACTCAATTGTTGTGTTTTTTGTTGGTTTTTTTTTCAGAGGATGTCAGAAACTCGGGAAGAGCAGACAGGAGTGGTGTCAGGTTGTGGGTCAGGAAAAATGACTGATGAAATATAGAACCTCTTTGGAAATGTATCTCCCCTGAGATGGTTTGAGCATAGGCATCCATCATTTACAACCCCTTGCCCCCTAAAAACAAAGAAACCACCACCACATCCATTTCTTCTCAGCAACAGTGGTGATGTAATGGCACAGGCTGCCCAAGGTATTGGTACAGTTGCTATCCCTGGAGATGTTCAAGAAATGTGCATATGTGGCACTGAGGGATGTGGTCAGTGGGGATGGTCTGGGGGTTGGGCTGGATGATCTTAGAGATCTTTTTCAACCTTAATGATGCTATGAATCTGTTTCTTCAGTTCCACGTTTAAGGCCATGCTGAGGGCGGATGGCACCTCAGTCTTGCATATTGACGTCCCTGTAATTCCAGTTCAGTATTTAAGAAGTAACAAGTCTGTTGCAGTGGGAATTAAATCCCATGGAATAAAAAGTAACTAAAAGTTACATTATGTTGTAAAATAAGCATGACAAGCAACCGCATGTATAATTTATTGCCTATAGTGGGTAAGTACTTAACAGTCATAATAAACGCATTCTGTTCATTCATTTTTAGATCTTAGCATACTGATTCAGACCATAACTAAAAGTGACTATACAATCAATCTGGGGCTTTTTGTGCTGGTTTAATAACATAGAACTGCTGAGGGTCTTTAAATTAAATAATTACTCTTTGTTCAATCAGAATAGATTGCCTCAGTATAGGGATTGTCAGGAGGAACGTGCAAAATCCACCCTGAACTGATCACGTTTTAGCTGCTTACTGTAATCTGTGCATAGACTTTGTTGTGCATGTAAGTGAAAGCAGTGAAAAAACATGGAAATAATGTAGTCAGATACTAAAAATGCAATGACTAATTTGCAGCTGATCAAAGAAAAGTGTGTTAAGGCCCAATTTGATGGTGAAGTGAACAAAGTTATAGCTGTCTAACAAATGGGTAAAGCGGATTTTCTACAGGGTTCAGCTTCCAGCAGCTTTCTTTGTTTTTGGTGACAGTTGTAAGGTGCTCAGCACTTAGGAAATAGAGCTGAGCTGCCTTTCTAGGAAACAGCTCTTCAGAAAATCTGGCTTTCAGTTTTCTTACAAGTAGCCTCACGTATTAAAGAGCTGGCAAATGGAGTTGTTAGGAGGAGTTACAATAAATTGCATGGTGTGTTTGTCTGCTGTGCAGGGCAATTCCCATAAGAGGATCTGCAGAGACAGGCCAGCCTTTGCATTTCTTCTGTCGGGGTGCATTGGAAATGCAAAGTCTGCTTGGTGTCAGGGATGACTTCAGATGGCCCTGCCACTGTGGCACGTCATTAATGCTGCTCACGGTGACCGGACTGAGAGGGCTTCAGTGTTTATTAGGGGAATATAATCATTTAAGCCTGAATAAGCTTCAAAGCTCTAATGTAGCTGTTTGGCCAACATAAATGAGATGTAAATTTGTGCTGAATAGCCACTGATGACAGAAAGATGATTAATGCAAAATTTGACATTGATTTATGGGTGCACTTGTCAGGACCTGAGCCATGAATGTAATATTATCTCTATGAAAAGCTTTGGGTGGATGAGAGACCAGGGAGTTGGGCTAAAATAGTGCATTTGCTGGAGGGCGTGATACGGTGTGAGGGTTGTCTGTAATGTAGTCAAATTTGGCGTACGCCTGAGAGGTTGGGCTCTTCCTGCTTAGTGCATGCATAATTGTAGCACTTGGAAGCATTTCAGAAAAATGTTTTACTTCCACTAAACGTACTTTATTTTTTCTTCTTTTCCTCCAAAATATTTATTTAAAAATGTAAAATCTCACTCCTAGGAAATGATAGGTAGCTGATGGCAATGATAAAGATGAATGATTTAGTACTGTGTTTTGCTGAAAGTACTTGTTCCTTCTCTTCCCCTACCATGTTGCATGCATTAAAAATAGGCCAAATGTATTGCTATCCTAGTTGTAGGCCTTGAGAAGCCCCAAATAAGCTTTTGTTTTTCTAAATGTTGGGACAAACAGTAAGAGGGCAGGCTTCCTTTCTCATCTAATCCTTTTAAAAGTTGTTCCACAAACCGCTTGGTATCATCAGATGAGAAGCACTGTCCTGAAAGCTTTGAAAATGCAAGCTTTTGGTGATAAATCTGAAACGTATGTCATACTGTGCTGAGCCCTTCTGAAAATCTGCCTCTGTCAGTCTTCCGGTGTTAAACTGTGCTGCCGCTGCTCTTTGCTGCAGCTCTTGTTAAATTGTTCTGCAATGACTGTTACATTAAGCAGAGAAAAATGATTTAATGGTATTGTGTTTCTCCACTGCCACTTTCATGCTCGTCTCCATTGTCTTAGCATCAGGTGCTGGACAGCAGTGTGAAATGTGCATCTGATTCAGATGCATGAGGAATTTAAAACCTTAATAAAAAAATAAATAAAAAGGAAAAAAGAAGGAGGGCTGGGGTGGGAGGGGGGTTGGTGAGGAACACAGTGCTTTGTTCTGGGAACAGGTCAGAGCAGCTGCTGATTAGGCATGCTGGAGTGGGACTGATGCTCCTTTTTATTTCAGCTGCTGTAACCTCCAGCTGGGTTCTCCTTCCATTTGGATTTCAGTCCTGACATCTTTCATTGATCATGCAAATGATCAAAGTCTGAGCAAAACTTCTGTCCCATTTTCATTTTCCTGTTACACATTACAGTGCAGCACTGAAGTCTAGGTGACTTTGTCCTGGTGTTACATTAAACAACTTCAGTTGTGCAGGTCTTGAAACAGATAATACATTTCATCACAAGCATGTTCTGCAGAACATTTTTAACATTGTAATTGCTCTCCTTTCTTACAGACTTTCAGGATGGGATTTGCTCTAGCAAATTACCGTGCATGTTTTGAGATATTATCTCAACTTTGCAGATACCTGCACTGGTACTCATCTTGTAAGCAGTGTGGAGCAACTGAGGAGTTACCAAAACCTTTGTGTTACAGTAAGAAGTCTTCTGCAGTACCCATGGCGGAAATGAAAGAAAGAGGTGTGGCAGCCAACTGTGTGTGTTACGGATACAAGGGAACTTGGGAGAATCATTCAGGTAGCAAGATTAAACGTTTAAATCATAGAGAATGATGAGGCCCTGGTATGGGCTGTCCAGAGAAGCTGTGGGTGTCCCATCCAATGAGGTGTTCAAGGCCAGATTGGATGAGGCCCTGGATGGCTTGATCCAGTGGGTGGCAACTGGATGAGCTTTGAGTTCCCTTCCAACCCAAGCTCTTCTGTGATTTTAGCAGAGGGTTGTTAGAATTAGGGTATTATGGTTAGGCTGCGGTTGGACTTGATGATCTTTGAGGTCTTTTCCAGCCTGAGTGATTCCATGATTCTATGAAGTTCTCCACGCAACTTCAGGTCACTTCAGCTGTGTCTTCATGTTAAGCACTTCCTGTTAGGAGCAGTCTTGCTTAGTTTCACAGTTTCAGCATGAGTCTTTCCTAGTTCTTGCATTTCCTTATCTCTGAGCAACCTGTGTGGGAACTCTTCTTTGTATTACTTTGGGAAGAAGGGGGACAGTTTTGTCATTGGAAAAATCTGGGAAAACCAGCTTATATCACTTCTAGCATCCATGATTGTGCCTTAATGATGGGACCTTAAAATCTTTACCCTGCTTGACTTAAAAAAGAATTCAAAATGCCATAGGAGACCAAAATATTCACCCTGTTACTTAAATCTTAGGAAGTGTGTTGTTTTTCTGTTTGGTTGGCAGCAATGGAGTTGGGATGGGGCATGATGGTGCTTAACTTTCACCAAACTCATTTCCAGTCTAGTTCTGTTTCATAATGGAAATTTGACATTAATAATGTCAATGCCCTGCAATAATGCCCTGTCTTTATTAATTCTTCTCCTGACCTTGACTGTGCAGCAAGCAGTACATAAAACCTATTGAAATTGAGACTTGGTAAATCTGGATGCAATGGTAAGTAGCATGGATTAGGACCCTTTTTTCCTGTTTTTCTTTTTTTCCTGTTCTTAACACCTTTGCTGACCACATGTTAGAAATAATCTGTCAAAAGCTTATGTCTTGCTGTTCCTTTAAAGTGGCTAGAGTGAGAATTTGCCTTTGAGTTTTGTGGGGCAGTGAAAACATGTATTATAGAAGTCTGGTCTCTGCTAGGCAGCTATCACCTGTGGAACAGGGAATATGTGAGTGCTCACTGGTTAATAAAAAAAACGGAGAGAAAAAAGTTTGCTAGTAAATGGAGCATGTCTCAGAGACATTTTAGATTTCCAGTTCATAACTTTCCACTTTGCAGCTGGCATCTTCTTCCCAGCTTCTGTTTATGAAAAATGATTCCCTAGCTCCTGCCTAGAAAATTGACTGTAGTAAGTGGGGAAACTTGCATTTACTTTGGATAATATAGAACCTGGTCCCAAGATATTCAGAAGCTTAGGGGCCAAAGAAGAGTGGTGCTGAGAGAAAGAGAGGACTGCAGTCCAGTAGGTAAGGGTGAATAATGTAGCTGAAGAGTTTTGGTATTGTTATTTATGCATTTTCTGAGTTGACAAACTGAGGAAAATGTTCCAAACCATGAGAAAATGCTCAGTCTCTTCTTTGGGAGCTTTGCTTTTTAAATCAGTTTTATTAGAACAGACTTTTGTTTGGGCAGGGAGATTTTTTCTGTTCTCTGTGTTAGTTCTCTATCAAGATTTGCACTTGACAAGTAGCTGTTGTCAGTAGAGCTATGTATCTCTATGTATGTATAAATGCTTTAGTTTAGAAATGCCATCCAAATGAAGTTTGAGGGAATATCATACTTATGGAAATGCCAGGATCGCTGGTGGTTAGGATTGCGCTTGATATATAAAAGTTTTAATAAACATTAGGCCAAATACCATTTTCATTGATCTCACAGAAGTCTCCTTTTGATACTGGCTCCTGCCCTAAAAGGAGCTCCAAAAAGCAGAGGCTGTGTAGCTGTCTCTTCATCTTTCATTGTAGGAAGGGATGTTGTTGTGGAACAGAAGTCGGTCTGTACAAGTAATACCTCTTTTGTTTTGGAAGCTGAAATTTAAGGAGTATATTTGAGGTGGAAGAAAAAGTTTGGGTTACTCTACAGCAGTCTCTACAACTACTCTACAACTCTACAGTATTTGTTTTATCTACTACCTACTTTTCCTCATTTAAACTTAGGCTGAGAAGATGCCAAATACCTGCCTGGTGAGGTTATTAGAATCACTTGTCTTCCAATTTACTGTTTTTTCCCCTCATTTCTCAGTTTTCTCTGTGTACATGAGTGGTTTTGGTCTTCTGATTTATGTTGTTGTTTGGAATCTATAATTGCCTGGAAAGTCACCTGGCTATGGTTGCTGTCCTTCCACTGTCTGTCTTGTGGGAAGGTGAGCAAATATGCTAATTGAGGGCAGTGCCTCAAAGCAGCACTTGGACTTTAAGCCTGTGTCTTTATATTGGCATAAATGCTTCAAAATTTTCATCTGACCACCGCTTAAAGTGGGCCCCAGTGACCCAGCAGTGATGGAGGGGAGTTGGGCAAAGCCATTTAGCTGTGTATATGGAGGTGGTGTGCAGTGGCATGCTTGTCTTCAGCTGCTTGCAGTGTCTTTGTTTTTCTTTCATTGAAAACTGAAATGCCCTCAGTGAAAAGCAGCCTGCCATTAAATCCTATAGCTCCAAAAAGCTGAAAATGGGCATAGTGGCAGTGGATCATAGGATGCAAGATAAAACTGGCAATATTGGTGGTAGGCTTTGAAAAGGTTGAAATTTGGCCAATGTGTTTAAGTGGTGTTTTGTAGCAAGCAAGATGGTGATGCAGTCGTGATCACTTAATAGCTAGCACAATGCTACAGAACTTCTAACCCTGCAGAAAATGATGTGCAGAGCTTTGCCTGGCTTTCACTAGAGATTTAGCCTTACACAGCATTGCTGCAGTAAGTGAAGCCATGCGGAGGAGAGCCTGCGCAGGTGTACTTATTTGCTTTAATGCTGGAAAATGATAGCAGGGGGAAAGCTGGTAGGCAGCTTAAAAAAAACAAAACAAAAAAAAAAACAGAATTGCGGGGCTTTGGGATGGGGGAGAGCAACAAACTGATGGAAGGAGCTGGTTGGGAGAAGAAAAAACATGCGTGTGGGAGCAGGGCTGGGGACTGTCGATTGGCAGCTAGGTCTGAACATCAGCTTAATGAAAGGTAATTGAAGGGCCTGCCCAGGTATCACTTGGATGGAAGGCAGAGGGAACTGCACAGAGCTGAGCACTGTGCTGGCCTGTCCTTCTGGAAGGGCAGCGGGTTTCCCTGGGTAATGCCTTGTTCTTCTCTATGCTTGAGGTACACGGAGTTCAAGTTCTTTGCACAATGTAGGAAGCAGCAGTCAAAGGAAAGGGTAGGAAAAGCCAAGTTATGTAATGGTAGGGAGCTTGTGAGCAGGTGAAGGTGAAAGAGACCAGAGCTGCTATAGAGATGTCATGTTGAGAGACAAGAGGCACAGAGTTGGTTATACTGGAGAGTGTGAAGGGGAAAAAGAAGAGATGGGAGAGGATGATGTGCAACAGGAAACTTAATCATTTTTCTCTAGAGGAAAAAGGATGAAAATATGTAAAACTTCTTTGAATTTTACATCTTTGATTCAGCAGCTTGTGGTTATCCGGCTTAAGTTGCACAGTTCCATACAGAAGAATGGGAGAGGACTAATTGGGAGGAAGTGAGGCTTCTTGTACCCCGAAACCTATGAAGTAAGCAGTGGTAGCAGAAGCAGCTTGCACAGTCCTCATGCAGAATGAAGGGAAGTTCTGCAGGGGTTTCTGGGCAGTCCTGGGAACCCTTTTATTTAATGCTCTTAAGCTTCCCTTCCCTCTTATGACTCCTAGAATTTATTTAAATGCCTAATTGTTTTTAGCAGCCCTAAAATGTGTGAAATTGGGCTTGAAATGTGCGTGCCAACTTTGGTGGCTGCTTCGGATGGAGTCAAGTAACAAAAATTTCCCTTAAAATAATAATAAAAAGATAAATAAATAAAAAAACCACCAGAGGCCAAATAAAAGCTTTGAAATCTTCATTTCCTGTGTCAGTATTTGTTTTTGGGGCAGCAGCTTTTGCTGTGCTGCAGTAGCACATTGCAGTCCTGGAATCCCAGAGATTAGAAACATGCCTGACCAGCAGACAGATGGTAAATGTTTTAGAATTGTCCATTTAACTCAAGGCTGCTCCACTGAATGCTTTTTAGCTCTTATATGTGTATTAGTTGGATGTGTGATATCTTTGGCCTTTCCATAGGCAGACGGCGTGCATGAATTACTTGCTTCCTATTGATGAAGCCGAGTGCATCTCAAGCGCCTGTTAACTTGCCAGCAGTGGCGTACTGGAAATTTCTGATTCAGAAATAGGTCTTCTATGAATGATTTAACATCAGGCCATTGAGATGCATTTGTGTTTTCCTTCTTACAGCTATTAAAGACTTAGAGAAAACATTTAGCACCAAATTAATGTTGCATTTTTGTTTTAATCCTGCAGATGGGGTTGATTTATATTTCAAAAATATGTGCTGCAGAGAGGAATTAAGATGTTACACGTTTTGTTTAGTTGTACTTAATATTTTTTCATGCAAATATTTTCAGCTAGATGCTGTCATTTTAATGTGCTGTGTTTTCTTTTTCATTAACCATTACGGTGCAACATTTCATCCCGCGCTGTTTCTAGCTAGTTTGTATTCCTATATTGTTTGGAGGAGTTGTCTGGGGTCTGCAATAATTGGGAAGCTGCAACCAGGCAGAAGGTGCCAAGGCTCTCTTCCCCTGTCCCCTCCTCAAGGAGGGATGAAAAAGCAGAGCTGTGGCAGGCTGCCTGCAGTCTCCTGGGTGAGGCAGACTCAGCTATGCTAACTGGAAGAGAAAGAAATGGCACACTCACACATGCAGATAGGAAGGAGTGAGATGGGATTAGACGGCAGAGATTTTATACAATAGTGATGGCTCTGATACAATCTACTTGGTTCTCCCTTGAGAATTACGCAGAGAATAAGCAGCCTTAACTCATTAGCATTTCCCTTTCCTCTTCCTCTTTGGCTGCTTTAGGTCTGATGGCAGGTGGTGATGGCAGGATTGCTTGGATCTGGGGTTCCCTACTGGAAGGGCAGCATGGCCTGAAGCCTGAGATGTTAGGTGATGTGGCATTTGTTGAAACTGAGATGAGACCTTTGTTCTTCCTCCTTATTAATTGCTCTCAGGGAATGAAATCAACCATTAGTACCACTGGATCTGATTGTTGAACAAACTCTTGGAGCTGAGTTTAACTCTTGAAAATGTGCTTAATTTTGTGAGTGAACAGCATAACGGTTGCCTTTGAAAATTGATTTAAATTAAAGAAGTATTTTTCTGAAGATATTTGGCATGCTGTCAAGCTAAATCATTAATGATATGATTGCAACACCACAGTCTCTGCAAACATTAGTTCTCTAACAGAAGTGTCCATTAAGTACCTTCTAAATGTCATATAGGGTTGCACTATATTTTGTGGCCTTCCGTATATGTCTCCACTTACAGTTTGGCCTCAGCAGTTCCCATCTCAAACTTTTTTCACTGAACACTTCCCATGCCTGCTGGTTGATGTACTTGGAGAGGATCATTCAAACCTTCAGCTGGAAAGAGCAAAACTTACTGAGGTCATTGCAGCAGGGACCTATACCTCAGGTGGGAGAAGTGGAAGAGTGAAATTTCCTCCTCCTCAAAAGGAATCTCCAGCTAGATAAAAATAAGACTTTGCATTTCTATGGTTTCATATCGCAAGAAACTGCTTCTCCCCAAAGTTAGGCATGAATCCTGCCCAGGTCTGCTTTGTTAGCCACAGGCATCTCCCCAGCTACAGCTTTAGCCATAGGTATCTCCCCAGCTACATATGTGGTATTGACAGAAGGATAAAATGACAGCAGGGTTCACCATAGCCTGTTTAAGCAGAGATGTGTGGAGGATTCTGAAATAAACTTGAAATAAAGATGAGAAAAATTTCCCCAGGTGAGGTTCTTCTCTTAAGAGATGGGTGGTAACTGTGAGCTCTGCACATCACAGAAGGTGCATCTTTGGGTAAAACTGCTCGGGTCCGCAATCTTATCTCTCAGGGAGAATAAATTATTGATTGCTGATGGTACTTATAACTTATTTGGGACTGTAGCATTGCATGATGCTTTCATGCCACTTGTTGCTGTCATATTCATAGAAAATTCAAGAAAAGCATTTCCCTGAAAAAAATGTCATCGTATTGACTCTGAGGGTGTTCCCTGTCAGCTCTGCAGCAATGATATCTGGGTTGAGAAGGCTCTCGACTTCATCTCAGGCAGTGTTTCCAATAAAATCTTGGCCTTTGGCCTTGGAAAATGTTCAGCTTGGAATATAGCTATTACCTGGTATCGAAGCACCTTTAAATTACCTTCTCTGTCCACAGCAGTGATTAGAAGCAGGCAGCAGCGTGGAGCAGAGGCTTTGGGAATTAAGCCCTTATAGATGAGCAGTTCAGAAGTAGGAGAGAGGAACATAACTGATATCACTAGTTCTCCTGGCTTCTTTACTGCATGTGGGTTAATCTAATCTCTTAATGTGATACTGCACTTGTCAAAAGCAGAAGGGAAATGTTAATGTTGCATGTTCCTATTGTAAGCATTGTTGCAGTGCTGAACCAGGAAAAAGCGTTCTTTCCAAGTTATTCAGTCTAGTATGTGACCAAAATTAAAGCAACAAAGTAGTTGCTACAATTGCCATAAACAGCTGGGAGAAGTGATCTTGAAAACCTGCCTTGCATGTTCAAAACAGCTCAAGCTTTTCGTGTTCTTGTCACCTTTCCTGTTGAAACTATTCTGCTCTTTCAGTGAGCAGAAACTCCAGTGACTAGCGCTCTTGGGAAGCAGAGGCACATTTACTTCATGCGCCACTGCTGATTTTATGGCAAACTGTTCAGCGGGAGAGATCAGCTGGAGAAATGTGCTTGTCTTTGTTGTGCAAGGCAGTGATTTGAGGATGTGATAGAAAGGAACCTAGGGAAGCAGGGACAGATGGACTGTAAATGGCTTTTCACCTGTGTGTATGATAGGAAAAGGCCAACCCATGGCCCCATCTGCTTTTGTTTTGCCATTTGGAGTGCTAGTGGAGAGACCTGGTGGTATGTTTTCTCACTTCTGAAAAGTCTGAACCAGAATGTTTTAATTAGCATCTTTTTATATTTCTAAAGGGTGTTTTATCTAGTACATTTATTATCGAGTATGTATCAAGCTTCCAGTATGGAAAACGCTGCCATATAAACCATTTTTTTTTCTCTATTAAGCATCCTGCTATAAACCTCTTAATCTCAAGGTGATCTTCAATGGGAAAACTAAGATTTGGGGAAATTGTAACTTTTAAAAAGTGATATTTCTTCTCTTTACACAGTGGGAAGAAATTGGTGAGGTGGATGAAAACTATGCTCCGATACACACATACCAAGTATGCAAGGTAATGGAACAGAATCAGAACAACTGGCTTCTGACCAGCTGGATCTCTAATGAAGGGGCTTCCCGTATCTTCATTGAACTCAAATTTACCCTGAGGGACTGTAACAGCCTTCCAGGAGGACTTGGGACTTGCAAAGAGACTTTTAACATGTACTACTTTGAGTCAGATGATGAAGATGGGAGGAACATCAGAGAGAATCAGTACATCAAAATAGATACCATTGCTGCTGATGAGAGCTTCACGGAGTTAGACCTCGGCGACAGAGTTTTGAAGTTAAACACAGAAGTGAGAGATGTTGGGCCTCTAACAAAAAAAGGATTTTACCTTGCTTTCCAGGATGTGGGTGCTTGCATCGCCCTGGTCTCTGTGCGTGTGTACTACAAGAAATGCCCATCAGTGATCCGCAACTTGGCACGCTTTCCAGATACCATCACAGGAGCAGATTCCTCGCAGCTGCTAGAAGTATCAGGCGTCTGTGTCAACCACTCAGTGACTGATGAGGCACCAAAGATGCACTGCAGCGCTGAGGGAGAATGGCTGGTGCCCATCGGGAAGTGTATGTGCAAGGCGGGGTACGAGGAAAAGAACAATACCTGCCAAGGTAAGGATTTGAAGGGGGATGCTGTGCTGAAGTGGTCAGGGTGATGTGCAGCCTTGGCTTTTTTCTCTTCCATATCCTTTCATCGTGTCTGGTTGAGGTGACTGTGGCAGGTTGGATTCCCTCTTCCACTCAGCTCCTTTGAATGGCTGTGGCAGGTGAAGAGGCTTTGGATGGATGTAATGGGACTCCATACTTATGTACAGGTCTCTCCAGTGCTTTGAAATTTATTTCCCATTATGAGATGTGTTTTGCGTTTGCATGTAAAAGACCTTTTTATTTTTTTTTCCTGTTGCTCTTTGAGGTGAGGGCAGAGATGGTGGAGCGGGGAAGGTTTGGTATTTTCTTCTCTGGTAAATATTTAATATAAAGCTGCTTGGAGTTAAACGTGAAGCCCCACTGGTAAGAATGCTTTCATATACGCTCAAGTTTGCACAGAAGCAGCTGGCTGAGGTTTCTGGGTTGCTGTTCAGTAAAGGTCTCCTGAATCGGGGCCTCAAGGAAGTGATCTAGGGTGTCTTGAAGCTTAAAACTTGAATATGTTTTGAAAAGTGCAACATACAATGAGGTGGTACAGAAAGTATGGCGTTTTGTATTGTGTATTTGTTTGTAAAATTTGTCCTTCTGTTGTAGATGTGTAACTGTTTAAAAGAAAACCTGTTTTGGAGAGAAGGGGAAAAGTTTGGCACAGACTTGCATTTGCAAAACTTACTTTTTCATCATCATTTGCATCTCCTATCTTCTTACCTTCTGCTTGAGGCCACTTAGAGGGAACCTGTGGAGAAGGCAGAAGTATTCACTTCCAGCTGAAGACAGTGTTGTGTTTTTTCTTCACCTTGGTTCAGAAAGTTATCTTTGGCACTTACTGTTGATGCATAGGATGGGTATGTGCCTATCTGAAGTGACCTGTGGCCATGATCCTGTAGTTGTCAGCTTAGTACAAGTCTATTGTATGTCAGTTCTTCTTAAGAGTTAATTCACTGGTAAACTTTCTTTTGACTAGAATCTCCTTTTCCTTCAGTCAGCATTGCAAAATGAGGTTTTTTGTGCTTTCATGTGCCAATAGAGGTATTTCTCCCATGTGTGGGTGAAGACATTTGGCTTTTGTTGTTTGACATTGCACAAAGGGGGGGGACCAAAGGTGAACACTGGCTCAAGTTGAGGAAATATAGACTGTTGCAGATGAAAGAGATGTGCCAGATATTTCAGCAAGAATCTGCCTCATTATGGCTAAAAATACTGCATACTGAAGTAACATGCCTTTGACATGTTCATGTGGTCACACACCACATCCTTATCTCTAAACTATAGAGAGATGATTTGAAGGGTGGAGTGTTCTGTAGATAAGGAATTGGTTGGAAGTTTGCAGCCATAGGGTTGTGGTCAATGGCTTATGTTCAGGTAGAGGCCAGTGATAAGCACTGCCCTGCAGGAATCTGTCTTGGGACCAGTAGTCTTTAACATCTTTATCAGTGGCATAGATGTTGGGATTGAGTATCCCTCCCCCCACACACATGCAAGTTTGCTGATAACACCACACTGAGTGGTGTAGTTGATATGGCAGAAGGAAGAGATGCCATCCAGAGGGACCTTGGTAATCTCAAAAGGTGGACCTGTGTGAGCCTAATGAGGATCAACAAAGCAAAATGCAGTGTTTTGCACTTGGGTTGGAATAAACCCAGATACGTATACAGACTGAGAGAACTCCTTGGGAGTAGCCTGGCTGAGAAGGACTTGGGGTCCTAGTAGATGAAAAAGTTAATACAAGCCAAAAGTGCGTACTTGCAGCCCAGAAGGCCAATGTTATCCTGGGCTGAATGAGAAGAGGGGTGGCCAGCAGGGAAAGGGAGGTGGTTGTCCCTCTCAGTTCTGCCCTTGTGAGGCCCCACTTTGAGTACTGCATCCAGGCCTGGGACTCCCATTATAGGAAAGATGTGGAGCTGTTGGAGTGGGTCCAAAGAAGGGCCAAGAAGGTGATCCAAGGGCTGGAGCACTTCCCCTATGAAGACAGGCTGATGGAGCTGGGCTTATTCAGTCTGGAGAAGATAAGGCTGCAGAGAGACCTCATTAAGGCCTTCCAGTATTTAAAGAGAACTTAAACTTGAGAGAAATCAACTTTTTACACAGGTAAATAATGAAAGGACAGGGGGAATAGTTTTAACTCAAGGAGGAAAGATTTAGATTAGATGTTAGGAGGAAGTTTTTCACTGAGAGAGTGGTGAGGTGTTGGAACAGGTTGCCCAGAGAAGTTCTGGATTATCCATCCCTGGAGGTGTTCAAGGTCAGGCTGGATGGGGCTCTGGGTAACCTGATCTAGAACTGGATCTAGCTGATGGCAACCCTGCTTGTGGCAGAGAGGGGTTGGAATTTGATGATCTTTGAGGTCTCTTCCAATCTAAGCCATTCTGTGATTCTAAGTGCCTATGTGTTGCCGTGCCTCGTTAGCATCTACAACACTATGGCAAAGTCAGTTTGAAGGCCCCATTTAGATGTCCTGTGTTTGACCCAGGTCACAGTGACAAATGTCTCCTGGTGGTTGTCACACAAAGGTGTTCAGATGATAGAAGACATCAGCCCTAGGTTGACCAGAATGTCTGCATTCAGTGAGTTCAGAGTACGTGCTGATGTTGTTTGTGACTGCAATGCTTTCTGGTTGGGATGTTGCTATATTTACAAGGATGAGCTTTTTTTATAGGAGAGTAAAGGAAATCTGCAGCCCGTCAGTAGGGTAAGTTACAATGAGGAAGGTGAAATGCCAGTTTTGCTTTGACATTGGTGATTCTTTCACAGCCTGACTCATGCTTAGGAAATGCACGCTATGCTCCTGGCTGACATAATGGTAGTCTGGGCAGAGTGTTTTGTAGATCTGACAAACACCTAAGTAACTTCTGACCTCTGATTTGTAAATCTATTGCAAGTGGTCTCCCCATTTGCTTTCTTTTACAGTTAAGGAGGTTATTACTGACTGTGCTTCGGGAAACATTTTCAACCCTGAAGAGCCTGGCTTTGTTTATTAAAATTTCTTGTGCAAAGATGACATTTTCCAAGCTCTAGTGTCATGTCTGGACAAAGCAGACTACAATCTAATAAGAGACGATGTAAATCCCAGTCACCCTCACAGACATATGGGAACTATTGAAATCCCTTCTGCCTACAAATCATTAATTGGCAACGATGTTCTGAATTCATCATCTTGTCAGCAGGGTTCCTGTTTGAAGAAGGCAGTGACAGTAACAGCTGAGCAATTTCTCTCACTGGGGACACTGAGGTTGTAAATATGACATGGCCTAATCTCCTTATATAATGTGCTCACTCTCTCAATTAATAATGGCAACTGGGCTGTATTTACTGTAAAGAACACAAACTACTTATATTTTACACCTCCTCTGGCAACTATCAGCAACAATGAGACAACTGGGGGTAAATGGTGACTGTTTTGGGACACGTTTATAAAGAACCAGTTCTAAGGTTCATTATTCACAAGAATAAATTGTGGTACTAGTTAACAATAAAAACTGAAAGCAATTGTTCGGAATTTCTATGCAGTCTTACAGAGCAGTGATTTGGTGCAGCTGAAGGACTTATGGTGATTGGCTTTACCTTAGTTCACCTGGTACTGTCTGAATGGATCCTTTAGCAGTGCTCCCGAGCATTTTTGCTTGCTTGCAAATGCCTGGTGGTGGTCTCCCTGTTAGCAGGCAGTATCTTCACAAAGGCTGGACCATAAAATGCTGTAAAACCAGTGTGGTGCCACTGAAGTCTGTGAGGTCTTTACCCATTTAAGGTTTTGGACAAAGAAATATATCAGCCCCGCTTTTCCCATTCCATCTTTTTTGTCAGAGGCAAGTCTAGTTGTAAATTCAGGTTTAGTTGCTTACCATTTAGGGTTTGTGTTTTCATCCTCACTGAACACAGCCCAATGTGTTCTTACTCAGAACCAAGAAGTGCTTGTTTTTATCCCTTTGGAGGCTCTGGAGCCCATCCTCCTGGAAAGAAAGGGATGCTGACCTATTGATCAGGAGAGACCCAAATACACACTGTTTGGTTCAGCAGTGAGGTTGGTCCTGGTAGTCACGTGGAGCCACAGAGCTGTAACTGCAGATGTAATTAGTTAGCAGAGCCTGATATTTTTTCAGCTGCCTTTCAGAGCCAAATCACAAATTAATAAAATATTTGAGTTAAAACCAAACAAATGAAAACACCCCAAAGCCATGAACAACTGCACTGAAAGAGAGCCAAGCTGAAAAAGCAAGTAATGATTTCAGGTGGGTCACCAGGTTCTCCTGTCCAAGGGTCAGTGTGTACTGCTGCTTGAGGAGACATCAAAGGAGTGCAGACAGTTTTAACCAGCTTCAAGGTATGGACAAGATGACAGATGTAGCAGAGATGGACAGAATAACAGAGGAAAACTTGGCTGAAGTTCTTCTTTACTGCTTTCTGACGAAAGAACTTTGAGGGGTGGGCAGTGATGGGTCAGCGGTTCCTCTTTCTAGAAAGGATCTTCTGCCAGAGGAGATAGTTGGAGTATTTTTGTAAAACAGCTCTATGAGATTCAAGTTCTTCTGCTTTCTTCAGTGTTGGTATTTGTTGTTTGATTATTCTTTCTCTAATCAACTTTGCTAAATATCACTGTGCTTTTACAACCAATATTTAATTTGATGATTGTTCATTAATTGTGTTGAAGTTCAGCCCAGCTCTTGCCAAGAGAAATAAGAATTTCCTACATGAAACAAAGACTGCAGAAATAAATGCTGTTGGCAGAAATGTTTTACTCTGGATATAATTAAAATCATTTGACAAGGGTTGCTAGCTTATGCAGATCAGAAAATTCCCTGCCAAATTGATGCTTGGGTCATTTTGTTGGTAACTGGTCAGAACTGAAGCTGAGTTACTCATCTTCCTATTTTGCAGAAAAACAAACAGGTAATGTTCAGTGTGTGTTTTTTCCCAGGAGGCAGTTGCTGCAGTTGACTTCTCCATCCCCTCATTTCTAGGAGATGGAAATGTGTTGCTGCACAGGTAACTTTACTTTGGAGTTGGGGTTTGTCTCTGAAGCAGCCTGGGTTTCTGGTTGAACACATGATGTAGTTGCAGAACAGGGGCAACTTTTCTTCTGCCCTCTCTCCAGCTTTCTTCTGTTCCTAGGGCTGGCTGAATTCTCACTCCAGATTCCTTGTTATGGATACCAGAAAGGCAGCATGTTACTAAATCCTGCCTGTCTTCTTGGGGCCTTTCCCGATGGGACTCGGTGAGCAAGGCGAGCACACTTTCCCCTCGTGGTAGAATAGAATGCACGCCAAGCCTGGGAATAACAAAAAATCTCTTCTTAATTGTTCTACTGGGAGGTGATTACATGGCAAGAGAAACATTGATGGAAATATTCAGTATATGGAAAATACTGAATTTGGAAATACTGTTGCCCCTCCAGGGAGTTTTTTGCCCATCATTCATCCTTCTTGTGCATTTTTCTGATTAAAACAAAATTGGCTGGGAGTATAACGTAGTAGGTGTTTATATAATTATGAGCTGAAGCGCCTAGTTAATTTTAATTAGGCACAAAACCAACCAGCATCAAAATAGCTGAGTTTTTGGCTACACAGTCTGTATTATTTTTACAAATTTAAAGAAAGTCACTTGACTTCTACATGGCAGAAATATGTAGTTCTTGGTTGAGGGTGAATGGTTTTATTCTGCAGAGGTGTATGCATGTATATATATTTAGGTGCTATTGTTCTACAGCTGACATATTTGAGAGCAAGGGGGTGTTTGCCAGAGATCAAAACTTTTGCAGCAGTACTGTTTGTATAATATTACTGGTTTCATTTTACATGTCTCTTTGCCTTCATTATAGGAGGCATGGTTTGTACTTTGAGGCAATATACTGTATTTTGATAATGAGTTTTCACTTTCTGCACTACCTTGCATGCTTGGAACCCCTTGTGATTCTGAAGATCTTTCTTCATTCTCCAGCAGTGCTTTTAGGTTGTTACTTTCCTAACTTAACCTTTCTATTCCTTCCACTGTGGCCGCTATGCGCCAGCAGGACAGTAAGAAGCACTTCTCTCCCCATGTATAGGTTGAATGGTGTAAGTAAAATTGAGTTTGGAATTAGGTCTTAAAAACTTCAGTTTTGAAGGTCATTATTGCTTCTTAGCTAAAGGAGATTTTTGGGGCAGATTTTAGAGCATAACTTTGCCTCTGATTCTAGATAATTAACTGGTATTTAGCAGAATACTGTTTGGATATTCATCACTTTTTAGCATAAAAATAATTCATAATTCATCACTTTTTAGCATTCTTGAATGTAAGGCATCCATTGGTAGCTTAAGGAATTTCTTATATTCTGGTATGGGAGAGGTGTTGCAGGAGAAAAGATGTGGTGTGCTGTTTTGTTCATTTGGTTGTTACTTTTAACTTCTGAATTGTTTGGAATTAGCTTGCTTGTTAATTATAGTGATCAGAAGCGGGGACTCTGGGGAACCACTAAGCATGAAGAATACAAGTAGTGGTTGGCAATGCAGAGAACTTTGCTGATAGAAAACTGCTGGTAATCTTTAGCAAAAGGGTGGCTGCGAGCTGTCAAATTGCCGTAGAGCCACCAGTGCTTGTTTGTCAGAACCCTCATTCCACAGAACTTATATTGAGTGTTAAAATGAAGATGTACTATTGCATGTTTTCTTTATACAGTAGGTTTTCACTTTTGTCTTATTCATTTAGAATCACTTAGCAGTAGTTAATGATGTGTTGACATTTCAATTATAAGTTTTTTTCAGTGCATGCTTTATTTCTTGACCATCTTAACTTGCTTTGAGTTAACACTGAGGTTGAGATGTAGGTTTCAGAAAAGAAGGGTGCAATTTTGTCTTGTCTGACTGTAGTTGCAATTTACCTTTTTTTTTCTTTTAAGCTTCGTAAATGTCTTTTGTATAAGGTAAGGGTTTAGTAGAATGCAGTGAGAGGGAGGAGACTGCAACACAGATGTCTGCACAGAGAGGTGACTGGCTTTCATCTAAACAGGGATGGCTGCGTATTATTCTGAAAGCTTGCTCCCTTTTATCACTGGATTTAATCTAGCGTAGACACTATGGTGTCCACAGACAACACATGGTTAAGGTTGCATTGAGCTCAGTAGTGATATGCCACCATTTTTTATTTCCCTCAGGACGGTGATAAAGTTTTTAATGCTGGAATGAACTCAGAGAGCAAGGCTGGGTGTTTTATAAAACCCAACCGTATATCCAAAACAGATTAAAGAAAGAAAAGGCAAAAGAGAAGATGCTGGGTCTGTGGAAGTCCCTTCTTGCTTTCATATGCTTGTCCTACCT
This sequence comes from Excalfactoria chinensis, assembly GCF_039878825.1. Lineage (NCBI taxonomy): Eukaryota > Metazoa > Chordata > Aves > Galliformes > Phasianidae > Excalfactoria > Excalfactoria chinensis. The sequence goes on from NC_092828.1 coordinate 38,435,559, forward strand.
TTATAAATATAGGTCCTTAAACTGTTGTAGTTTGAAGAATTGGGCTTTCAGATGACAACTTTCTGCTCACTGTAAATGACAGCAAATCAGATTAAGGCCAAGAAAGATGTTTTCCTTGTAAAGTCTAAGCTCTAAAAGCTGCAGCTCACATCCACTGACTGGGGAGGAAACAAGGCTGTCACTGCCCTGTTCTGCTTCAGGTTACATTTCTGGAAAAGACTGATGGGAGAGGATATGCACCTGCTGCTCTGCTGCCTCGCTTTGTAGCTTGACACCCTTATGCAGCCCAGATGGAGATGGACTCGTGCTCTGCTCCTGTGCTGCGTTCAGCAGCCAAAATCCCACAAGCCATGGGGGCACAGGAGGCAGCACTGGGAGCTGGCCCATCCTAGTGAGGCTCGGTGGTGTGGCCTGTTTTCATGGTGGGCTTTGAGTGGCTTGTGAGAAGATTCAGTGGCACTTGGGTTTCTTTACAAGGAAAGAAGTACTTGATAAAGACCGTGACAGTATTTCCAGCTTATACAGAAGGCTTTTCTCAGGATCTTGAAGAATCTGCTTTGGAAAGGAGGCTGCAGTCGCTGTTTCCCCATTTAACAAATGTCTGCTTTTGGGCTGAGGCTGAGGTGCTCATTGACAGCCGGAGGTTGGGAAGTGCTGGACAGCAGCACAGAAACTCTAAGCTGGTATTGAAACAGAAGTTGTCCTTTGTAAAATATTTTCCAAGCTCTGATTTTTTTTTGTTTGTTTGTTTAAATACAGGATGTTGTGTAAAGGTTTTTTGTGTTTTTTTTTCTTCATTGAAAGCTGTGCTTAAAACTAGGTTATTTAAATCATTACTTTGGGACCTTAGAAACTTTCTTTTCAGGCACTCGTTAGCATTTGCTGAAGTCAGTGGATGCTCAGCAGTTCTAGACTGTTTGCTTTCGAACCTCAAAATTAGATACTTCCCTTCAAAAAATGTTTGGCCTGGAGGTATGTATTCTGAAGGAGGATCTCGCAGCAGCTCAAGCTTCTGCCTAGGATGGAAGCTAAGCCAGGGAGTCCGTGTCAGTCTTTAAGTCCATTTTGCTGCCAAAGCTGCGTGGTAACTGAGCACCAGACCCCCTACATCTAAAGCATCCCTTGCATCAGCAGATTCATCTGTCCCTCCACATGTGTGACTGGTATCACTTGGACAAAGTGAGCCCGCCTGAGGAGCCAGCATCATCTATATTGAACTCCAGAGTCGTGGTTGCTGCCTGCCAAGTGAAACGGCTGCCTCCTGTGTGGTTCACAAGGGTCATCTTGCTGCAGTACTAATTCCCCAAATCATGCATTAGATGTCTTGCACGTGGTTGGACAGTCTGTCATCCCATTCCAGCAGTGATGGAGGTCACAGCCTCTGCCTTGAAAAGCTGTCTGAGAAGGAAGCTTTTTTAATTACTGCAGAGCAAGAGGAAAAGCAGCTCCCTATGAGCATAGGGAATGTGCTAATTTGGTATTCGGTAGAAGCAGCCTCTGGGTTGCAGCTTCCTAGCTCCGAGCTGCTTTGTAGACAGTCTGATGCCCAGGCAGCTGCACAGCCAGCACCGTGGGCTTCATTGCTTCATTGCTATGTCAGTTCAAGAAATGCCAGCAGTGCTGGCATCTTGGGACAGGGTCCCTCACTGTGCTCCTACAAATCCAAGACCATTGTTTGTGTTAATTACTGAGGTGCTCAGATAAAAGGCTTTCTCCTCTTTTTGCAGACAAAGCCAGCCAGCATTATCCATTTATTTTTAAAGACATTTTTTAGTAGAGCTTTTACATTATTTTGCTTTGCTCTCACAGTTCAAGCATGATTTAATATGTCAAAACTGGTTTGCTTAGCTGGCCTTGATTGTCTTGCATACTTCCACTAAAGCAGGGCAGTCATCTTTCCAGGCATGCTGCTGCCCAGACAAATGACATGTCACAGCAGTTAGGACTTGCTCTTATGTTGTGACAGTGGTCGCTTCCTCTAGCAAAGCTGGCAATAGGGAATTTAGCCTCCAGTGATGCCCGTAGATGCTTCTTGGGTCAGAGCAGCATGGGCTCACACATACATACATACATGCAGAGACAAGCTTATGCTTGAGAGATTTAATAAATCATTCACGTGAAAAGAAATTTAGGTCCAGACTGGGATTCTAGCTAGTACATGAGGAAGAAAGAAAAACTGTCCAGTTGATGCCCATGCTCGTGGAGCCTCAGAAACAGCATAGGGAGTTCTTAATTCAGAGTAGTGCCTCTGAACTGATTCATGTGGGTGCAGTTTGCCTGACAGAAGTGAACTGCCATTTGGTGTTGCACTTTCTGTGGTCCGTGGGAATTTTACCATTTATTTTGTTGGGAAGGAGATGATAATCCCTTACAGTGCATTCTTAACAACTAAAATGATTTCCTGGCTTAGATCTTGAGTGTTGCACCGACTGCCATAAGAGCACAGCCTATAAAATAGTTATTAAGCTTATAGTAATAGACATAGCCAAGATCAAATAATGATGGGATCCTGATCTCTTCTGAACCTCCTGAGTATTAGAGAGATGCTGTCTCTTCCTGATGGTCAGTGGCACAGGCTTAAGTTCATCCATAAGTTTCTCTCCAGTGTACTCTAAGTAAGCAGTTTTGAGTCATTCTTTGCTCTATTGTGCCTTAAAATAACACATCAGCCTTTCAGTCCTGCTTGCAGGACCTGGTGCATGGCAGAAAGCCTTCCCTAAGCTGCTGCTTCAATGCTGTGAGCTTATCTGACATCTGCTCCACACATGGCATCCTCAACACTGCCACCTTTCAGCTCCTGCCTCCTGGATGCATTGGTGGTAAATCCTCGGCACTCAGGTCAGGCATCTCTTGGTGCTTTTTTTACTGGGTGAGGGAGTTCACTCTCTGTTGTGTGGGATGGCTGCCAGATGAAAATCTGGTGCTTCGGGACAAGCAAAATGATTGTATGTTACTGTTATTGACTGAGCTCTGAGAATGGCTAATGGCATTGACAGGAGCTGTGTCATCCTGGTGGTGAGGACAGCCAGTCATGCATTGACTCTGAAATGCAGTGTGTTAAATGCATTGGTGGTAGGAGGGGGGGCAGTGGCCCCTGTCTGTCCTTGAACAATGTTGTAGGGTGCTGTTTGGTTTGGTGATCTCCCATTGATTTGAGCAGTGCTTGGAGAAAGCCAAAAAGTCTGTTTTGCTGGTCTCTTGCCAAGAAAAAAAGATGAAGCAAGATCTGACCTTGGCCAGCGCCACCTGAAAATCTGATCCTCTGACTGAAAACTTGAGGTTGAATGTGTGCTGTTGGGGAAGATGTTTACCAGGGTTTCTGTTTGGGATGCCTTCCGTGCACGTCACTGAAAACTTGGCTTGGTTGTGGCTGGGCAAGTCTTTGGCTGTGCAAGTCCTTGGCTGCACTGTGTGCACCATGAATGGTTGGGAACATGCTGGTTCTTACAGCCACCCATGTCCTTAATGCCACACACAGCTCTGGGCTAACAGGAAGATGAATACATCACAGGAAGCACAAGGTCAGACAAAATCAGACTTGGTGTTTTCAGATGGAGACATTTGCTTTGAGGTCAGAAGTAAAAATGTCTCAGCTTGAAGCTAGTGTTCATTTTCAGTGAGCTGCTGGAAGCTTTTTTCCACTCTGACTGGGGGAAGCCAAGGCCATGTCACAGCAGTGCTGCACGTATGTTGAGTCCCTTTGTGTTTTGCATGGTGTACACTCATGCAAGCAACGTGTGCTACAAGTACACAGAGAAACAAAAACAACCTCTCAGTTTATTTATTGAGCAAAGGCTTTTGGTTTAACAAATTCATATTTTACATGTTCCAAAGGCTGATTTCCAGATGCCACTGGGAAAAGAGTTGGGCCACATTCAAATTAGCCTTATTGTTCGGTAATATCTTACTGGAGTACAAGGTTAATTAGTACTATAGGCAGTATGCATTATTCATCACAGCAATCAGGCTTTTCTTCTGTTGGGCTGTTGTGTGCAGCAAATTGTTTCCCTTCCAATAACAAATCCATGATATATTATTTTCATATTTAATCCTGCCAAATGATTTTTGTGATATATAAATTATGTGGGCACTCTGATGCTGATGGAAAACATTTCAGATGTCAAAAAAGACTATAATTTTTACGTTTAACTCTGGGCTTGTTTAGCTGGTTTGGGCAACCTCCAGGACAATAGGAAACAGAAGATGATTTTGTTAATGCCTATTTTCAGTCTGGCCTGAACTGGAGATAGTGATGTCAGTAGATCTATGCTGGTTTAGATCAGTAATGTTTTTGCTGCTAACGATCAACCATATCTCACTGTAGGCTTGAGCTGCTGAAATCAGATTGCTCCTGCACATGGCTGCCTGCAGTACCCCAGCACAGACTTCTGCTGTGTCTCCCTTCCTTCCCAAGGGTTTTAGCTGGGGAGAGTGCAGGAGGGAGGGCTCCTCCAAGCACAGGGGCTGAATACAAGGTGTCTTCGGTAGCAGCCTGTGCCAGCGGTTCTGCCAGCTCCAGCATCCCATTCAGGCTGCAGCTATCAGCAGAGGAAATGCTGGCCAACATGTTTGTAGGAAAGCTGTGGCTTTCCCTTGCACAGCCTGCTTGTTGTTACGTGGATTTGTCTGCCTTCCCTTCTCAGTTCAGGGACAAAAAAAAAAGCCACCATTACTTCATCCACCGCCTGTAACGAGTCCACCTGAGACAAGGCAATACAGTAGGAGGAGTTGCTTAGTGCTGATTAATATGATTCTTCCTTTCCCTAAAGGTAAGATGCTCTCACGTCTGCAATCCTGCTGCCTTCACTTTTCCTGTGTTCAGGAGGCTGAATCACTCCTACAGCCCGAGATCGTGGTGGCGCAGGTGTCAGGTGCCTACACTTCCTGGGTCAGCACTTGGAAAATGTGGTGAGCTATAGTGGGCCCTCTCTGCTGTAGTGTTTACTCAAAGAATTAATATTATTCTTTAAGTATCTTTGGAGGTCTTTCTCTGCTGCTTTCTAACTGTTTCCGATATGTTGCTCCAGCTGCCTTCTGGATGAGTTTTCAACTGCAGCCTTCCCAGTGAGCTGTACATACATGCATTAAGTGTGTAGATGGGTATTAGGATGCTGAGTAGTTGGAATTAATGTTGATGTAGATGATGTTGGACACCAGTTAAGATCAGTTTGTGCAACATATTCAGCTAAGTGAAGCTGCCTCTGGAAGCAAGGAGTTTACATCTTCAAGAAGCAGATTGAGAGAGGTGAAGGTACAGAAGGCTGGGTGACTTGATGGGGGTGCACAAACCCTCCTGACTGCGTAGTCAGTAGGCTTTTCCAGCTTCTACCACTCTTGCTTCAAGATCTCTCTCAGTTCTTCCCATCTCTTGCCTTTGAGAAGGATGTAGGCAGGCATGCTCTTGCTTTCCTATGTAATATGGCCCAGCCTCCTTGCACAGGCCAGCATTCCTTGCAGAGCAATGCAGTGCTATCTGGGCCCTTGGGAGGAACTTGCACTGATGTCACTGGAGGATACAAATGGCAGATTTTGGCTTTAAGTAGTCCGTGGCAACGTATCTACCATATTATGCCAACCTTGCTGACGTGCTGGTGATGAATGCTCGAGATTCCTTTGTGTTAGAAATGCAAGTAAATATTTTCCAGCAAATCTGACTCATTTCCTTTCTGCCCTTCTTGTTTTGTGTGTGCTTTATTTTCCCTTCCTGAGTTTTCCTTCAATAGAAATAGAGCAATCCGTTTCTGTGGCTGCTCTCCTGCTTGCCTCCTCTTGGCTAGGAAAGAGGAATTTCAGGGGGGTGATTTTTTGCAGTTGGGTGCAGAATATGCATTTTGAAAGTGAGTAGCCTGATGTGTCTGAGGGTTTTCTGGTGCATTTGGGGAACAGATTCTCAGCAACAGACTACGGATGGATAAACTGCCCTATTGCACTTCTGTATGAAACAACGAGCAAATGTCTCTGGGCCTTTGATTTAGGTGCTGCTATGGTAGAAACAGTCATAGAAATGAAGGAGTGATGATCAGTAATAGTCTTCTCCCAATTGTTACGCAGCACTTAAAACAATTATTGAGAAGCCTTTCAGCCGATCGCTGCCTCCAGGATTGCAGAAAACTGCGTTTGTGAATTAATTTGAATTGCTTCAGGTTAAAATCTAAGGATGAGAACAGAGTGTTTGCTTAAAAGTTGATTATAGGCAGCAGAATAATAAGTAAATTGTGCCTAAATTATAATTATGTAAATCACCAAAAGTAGAATGGCTTTGTCAGCTTAGTCCTTAAGAGTTTCATCAATAACTTATGAGCTTCAGTAAATGCGCAGTGCTTCTATGCTACTTTGTTGCACGGTATTATGACATAAAGGCAAAGAAATTTTAATTTTTCTTAAGTATTCTTGGGGACAAAATAAGAAAAAAACTCACAGCAATCGGTGGCGTGTGAATTTAGTGTTGTAGATCAGCATGGTAGAAAGCATTAATGAGAGAATCTTCTGCAGATGCTGTGTCCATACATCTCTGAAATAGCTCTTGGGGGCAAAACTAGACTGTGTGGCTAATAAATAATAGAATAGCTTCACTCCCTCTCCTCTTCCTTTTCTTAGTTTTACATGACACGAAGCGCTACTTGGAAAAACTACTATGTTTTTGTCTATGCCAGAATATAACAACCACCATTGTTATCCTAGAAGAAAGTTATATTTCTGCCGTCATGTTTTGATTTTGAAGCAGTCAGCCCATGGATCTCCTGAGTCTAAAGGAGGGAAACAACTATCGGATGTGGTGAGGCTTTGACATTCCTTTGCTGGGAAGATTTTCTTTGTGTACCTGAAACTGAAACAGCACAAGGAGGAGCTGTGTGTTGCCAGGCTGAGTAGAGAGCAGGCTCTGATGCTCTGCTCAGACATGGCCTACAAGTACAAGCACTGCCTACATCTGATGGCCGTGCTCAAGCAGTGGGAAGTATTTGCCACTGCTTGGGGCAAAGATTTGTGCTCCTGGCAGGCAGGTCTGTCTCAAAGAGAGGCCTCTCAACATAGAGACAGGACTGAGCACAGCAAAGCGAGCAAAAAGCTTGGGGACTCTGTTTGGCTTTTTTGTTACTTCTGTTCCATGCAAGTTTTAGGTACATTTACTCAAGAAAGATACGGTGCTAACTCTGTGTGGGTCTGACCCATGGTTTCCTGGAGAGTGATCCCTAAAACTCTGGTTCATTTATTTATTTACTTATTACAGTGCTAAATTTTGGACTCTGCTTTGACTTTTTTTTTTTTTTTCAATGGTAGGAGATCAAAATCACCTAGATAGTTTAAAAATCACCACATTTCTACATGTTTCAGATCTTGATTTCTTGGAGAAAAATCAGCTTCTACTTTAAATAGCTCATTTAGATGTATTGAAAAATATGTAATTTCCTGGCCTTTTACACAGCAACAATGAAAAGTCAGTAGTGCTAACATGTGGCTGATGTAGCCTTTCCAAAGCCACGAAGGTTCTGCAGTGATAATAAAAAGAAGTTGAACACTCAGCCTTGGCTAATTTGGTATACCTTTGGATTGGAATTCTCAGCATCTTTTTTCATATCATGACTTGTGTAAAATATTTTATCTCCTTGCCGTCATTTTAACTTGGAATGTTCAGCCTGGAGAAGAGGAGGCTCAGGGGAGACCTTATTGCTCTCTATAACTTCCTGAAGGGAGGTTGTAGTGAGCTGGGGGTCGGCCTCTTCTCTTGTGTCATTAGTGACAGGACCAGAGGGAATGGTTTCAAGTTACAACAGGGGAGATTCAAGCTGGACATTAGGAAATATTACTTCTCAGAAAGGGTGGTCAGGCACTGGAATGGGCTGCCCAGGGAGGTGGTAGAGTCACCAACCCTCGGGCTATTCAAGGAACGACTGGATGTTGTGTTGAGGGACATGGTTTAGTGGTAGCTATTGATAATAGGTGAACGGTTGGACTGGATGATCTTTTAGGTCTTTTCCAACCTTGGTCATTCTATGATTCTATAAGGAAGCAGTGAAGAAGGGAGTTGCCAAGATCACATACCATTTAATGGAGATAGACTTCTAGGCTTTGGACATTAGATTACTAGGCTACATGTCCATGGAGGTACAGTGACTGTTCCTGTTAGTGTGCATAGACATGTTCTACTGTATTTTACAGAATCTCCAAATTAAGGGGCCTGGAAGGGACCTTAAGAGATCATGAACTACCTGCTAAAGCCAGTACGCTACAGTAGGTCACGGAGGTAGGCATTCAGATGGGTCTTGAGTATCTCCACAGAAGGAGATTTAACAACCTCTCTGGACAACTTGTTCCAGTGCTCTGTCAATCTTACTATGAAGTTCTTCCACTTGCTTGTATGGTACTTCTCATGTTGAAGTTTTAGACCGTTATTCCTTGCCCTATTGCTGTGCACCACAGAGAAGAGCCTCATTTGTTGCCTCCTACCTCTCTTTAAATCATAGAATCATAGAATTACTCAGGTTGGAAAAGACCTTGAAGATCATCAAGTCCAACCGCAGCCTAACCAGTAGCCTATCTCTTAAAAAAAACAACCACAAAACAGTACCACAACAACAAACCTCTGCTAAATCATATTCCTGAGTACCACATCCAAACGGCTCTTAAACACATCCAGGGATGGCGATTCAACCACCTCCTTGGGGAGCCCATTCCAGTACCTAACCACCCTTTCTGTAAAGAAGTTCTTCCTAATATCCAACCTAAACTTGCCCTGGCGCAGCTTGAGGCCATTTCCCCTCGTCCTGTCACAAGTCAGTAGTGAGAAGAGACCTGCCCCACTCTCACTGTAAGAACCTTTTAGGTACTGGAAGACAGCAATAAGGTCTCCCCTCAGCCTCCTCTTCCTCAGACTAAACAGCCCCAGCTTCCTTAGTCTCTCCTCATAGGGCTGATTCTCCAAGCCCTTAACGAGCCTCGTTGCCCTTCTCTGGACCTGCTCCAGTACCTCCATGTCCTTCTTGTGCTGAGGTGCCCAAAACTGGACACAGTACTCGAGGTGAGGCCTCACCAAAGCTGAGTACAGGGGCAGGATGACTTCCTTAGTCCTGCTCACCACACCATTCCTGATACAAGCCAGGATGCCATTGGCCTTCTTGGCCACCTGGGCACACTGCTGGCTCATATTCAGCCGACTGTCCATCAGCACACCAAGGTCCCTTTCCGTCTGGGAGCTTTCCAGCCACACCTCCCCAAGCCTGTAGGGTTGCCTGGGGTTGTTATGACCAAAATGCAGGACCCGACACTTGGCCCTGTTGAAACTCATTCCATTAACCTTGGCCCATCGATCAAGTCTGTCCAGGTCTCTCTGTAGTGCCCTTCTCCCCTCAGGCAGATCAACACTCCCTCCCAGCTTAGTGTCGTCTGCGAATTTATAAATATTAATTGGGTCCCCCCCCAATCTTCCTCCAGGGTCATAATAATTTTTGTGGTTCACTGCTGGACTCCTTCCAGGAGATCCCCATCTTTTTTGAACTGGGGAGCCCAGAATTGGAAACAAAAGTCTGAATTTGGCCTCACCAGAGCAGAGTAAAGTGGGAGAGTCACCTTTCTCGACATGCTGGCCACACTCTTTTTAATGCAACCCAGGATACCAGTGGCCTTCTTGGCCACAAGGGCACACAGCTGGCTCATGGCCAACCTGTTGTCCACCAGAACACCCAGGTCTTTCTCTGCAGAGCTCCTATCCAGCAGGACTTCCCCCAGTCTGTACTGATACATGCAGTAAATTTTAGCTGCTCTCAAGTGAGTACCCTGGCAGTGTGCAGTTCATGTAATGTGATTTGTTAGTTTAGAGTGGAGGAATTTATTTATTTATTTATTTTTTAAATTTTTTTGCTATTTACTTGGGCCTGGATTTCCACTGTAGCTCCAAGATATTTCAGTGAGGTTGGGAAAGCTAGAGACAGGAGAACAACATACATTTATTGTGTGAGTATTTTGTTTCTAATATTTTAAGCTATGGAGAAATAGGAGTTGTTTAACATTTCATAGAAGTTCATCTAAAGGTATGTGGTGTTACTGAACTATCTGTATCGTCAAGTTTAACAAGAGGATGGATTAAGTATTTCACTCTATGCTGAATTATAAGAATGATTTGCAGCCTCTTTCCTTTTGCTGAAGCACCGGACTCTAGATATGCTGCAGCGTTTGCTTTAAAATAGCATTTCACTGAGAATGGTGTTTCCACGTCCTTAATTATCTCTTTAAAGAGAGTGAAAGCAGATCAGTGCCTTACAAAGCAATATGCTTCTGTTTTACATCCCGTGGCACTTTTCTTCTCACATGGAAATGAAAACAATGGCTTTGTTTCCGCTTCACACAAAGCTGGCTATCTGCTGTTGAGATGAAATCCCTCAGACTTGCAGCTTTTGCAGTCAAAAGATTAGCGAGCCAAAATATACCACAAGTGCAAAGTTACCAATAAATGATGATTAAATAGTGTTTAGAGGGAAGCCTGCTGTGAGCTTTCAGTACCTTCAGCTGAACCATTTTATAACGTAGTGTTACCAGGATATTTCATTGTACGCAGGAAGGCAGGGGAATAATAAAATGTATGTGCCAGAATTCCCATGCGCTGGTGAATTCCTTGAATTTATCAGGCTCGCTGGTGTGCCTCCAGATATTTTCCTCAAAATGATGACTAGTTCTTTAATTACACTTAGAGCCGTGTTGTTGTTGTTTGAAACTGCAGATTGAATTTAGCAACGTAAGTGTCATTAATCTGGTGAAATAAAAATGTCTAGTTTTTTAATAAGGTCTCAATTTAATGTTTTTAAATACTCTGAAGAGATTTAATGCTAAAACAGCTGATATAAATCTGCTCCACTCCTCTGTAATTCTCTCTCAAGCATGTGCCTCTTTCCAAGGGAACTTGGCTCACACTAATTTCAAAGCTGTTTACTGCCTGCATGAATTTGATGGTCTATAACTTTTATTGTTAAAAGTTGTTAACATCAGAGGTGACCAGGAAGCTGAAGTGGCGGAGTCTATATATAGTATTAATTGTCCTATATATACATATTTATTTATTTTTGTGAAGTACTGCGGAAGGGTCCTGGTCAGGAGTTATATCCCAGATACCATACTGAAGTCAAGCCTGTTTGAAAGAGTTTACAGGCTTATATTGTACTGCATTCTTAGCTTGACAGGTGAGTTGCTTTCTCTGGCCTCCGTTCTGCTTTTGGTGATGTAAACTGAGACACATCAGTACCACTCACTGCATTGGTGTTGCTGGCTGCACAAGAGTGGGAGCTGGAGCTCTGTCAAGCCGTGTAGCTGCCTCAGCCTGGCACATGAAAGTCTCGTGCAGTGCTAAATGGAGTAGAAATATGCTATTGTTTTCATGATTACATTTGCAATGCTTTATTCCTAAATAAGCTCCTTTTTCTTTTTCTCCTTTGGCATTTTATTTTCCCCATTTTTAACTAAACAAATCATCAGATTGGTACATTTCACATGAGGAGTGGAATGTATTATTTGGGTTTTGTTTTTGTCTTAGAGACAAAAAAAATATATATATAGGCACAGGATTGGTATTCCTTTCTATGCAAATCTTTATGGCTTTTTCATTAAGCTTATGTTCATTCAAGCAAACTTCTTACTTCTGAGGACCTTGTCATCGTTTATGCCAGCATAAAGTGAGTCCAGATTAACTCCCTTCTGCACCGTTTCCTGGTGTGAGGCAAGGAATAGCTGAGAAAATCTTGCTTTGTAGGTTAAAGTGGAACTGTCTGCATAGCACTGAGGGTATTTAGCTATCCTAATAGTAAATATTGCAGTTGAGAGGTGGTGGTATTCACAGGGGAGCTGAATCACTGCAGTCACTTCTGAGCAACAAAGAACGGAAACTGTACCAGCCTTAAAGATGAATCGGTGCTGCAGTGATTAAAAGGATATATGTTTCCCATGCTCCACGTAAGAGTCAGCATTGCTTTCCCTGGGGATTTTGTCAGTCTGTAAATAAAAGATGCCTCTGGTTTCCTTGGGGAGCAGCTTAAGGTCTGAGAACATCATTTGCCATCAGATATTCCTCATTAGGCAGCGGCTGGCGCAGTGCAAGGAGAGTTGGGTGCTGAGCTTTGGCTCTTTTCCTTCCCTCACTGAGTCAGCCCTTCCCCTTCTGGGGTTTGGTATCCCATTGTTGGCTGGGGAGGGGGTTCGGCAGGTATCTCCTCATTTGTGGAGGGGGGAAAAGATGGTTTCTTTGGGGACTGAATGTTGTGTGAGCCTAAGAGAAGGTCAAGACCATACTCTGCCCCTCACTGTGGGGGGCAGGGAGGCTGTATGTTTGCTAGCCCAGGGCTGGCAGGGCACAGGGGCTCCTTGGTACTGACATGTGGTTAATGAGTGCTGCTTTTCTCCAGCTATGTGTGAGCTACTTAGCAAGCAAGCTGGGGAAGGCGAGGGGCACCTCGTGAGCCCAGGCACTGTCCTGCTCTTTAATTATTACTCTTTCCAAATCCCTCTTAGTATTCACAGCTCAATTTATGCGCTAATTGATCCTTTTAATAATCAAAAGACAGAGACTACAAAGGTAGCATGGGGGTGTTCTGCCAGCAGTGCCACTACACAGCTCTGATAAATTATCTGTGGCAAATGTCTCGCTGCCTCATGGCACTTGGCTTCTATCAACTGGCACATCATCTGCTCGTAGCTTCTGTGGTAGAAGCTGCTATGGGAAGGAAGAAGGGCAAGGGGAAAGCAGCTGCAGTGTGCTATGGTTCTGTTGGAGTTGAGGATGCTGAAGCACGTGGGTGGATGTAGCTGGGGGCTGCAGCACAGAGGATTTCTGCTGCTAGTGACTGTGATGGAGGGAGCAGAGGCTGTGCAGCTCCTTCCCCAGATGGGAGCAAGGAGCACAGCATTGAGTTTGTCAGTTAGCCCCAACTCCTCCCAAGGCACAGAAATAGGGTTCCTGGTGTTCGCTGCTTCCCTTGGCTTCTCTGTCAGCGTCTTGCTCTTGTCTCCAATGAGATCCAAGGCAGAGCAAAATCTCACTTCCTCAGAGCGTTTGGCTCCTCTCTCTGCCATAGCATACGCCAAGACATTTAGCTGGAGCTGCTTGAAATGCAGCTATAATTATCAAGTACACATCTACTCTCATCCTCTCCCACTCACCCTCTGGTACCTTGTGCTGGGTGTTGCTTTCCCTGCAAACCACCCTGCTTGTTGCTGATGCTTCCTGCCCTCCTCTCCCTCCCATTGCTCCCCAGTGTGGGAGAGCTCACTGCCGCATCCTGCAGACCTGCTCATGCTGTCCCAAGACTGGTTTCAAACTGGTAACCAAGAAAAATGTTTTCTAACCCACCTATTTATAATTTTGGGCCATTTGTACTCAGAGCCTGTAAGTATTTTTCCATGGAGGCTATCTGTGATATTTAACCTCCTTATCCAGAGCTGAGTATCTGTATCTTTGGAAAAGTCCTTGTAATTTTGGAGGAAACTATTTTTGGTGCCTTAGCTTCAGGCAAGATGACTGCGTTGTGAGATGTTAAGAGAAACTTCTTCCCTCCAGGGTGTCTTGCTGCCTGCTGATACACGGTCAGTAAGGCCAGCCTTTGTGGAGAGAAAGCAGGCTTGCTGTGCGCGTTCTTTACTTGTTAATCGGTTCTTTCACAGCATTGGCAAGAGATGCTCACTATGGAAGAAATACACAAATATTTTCACTCTGAACTATAATGGAATTGGTAAGAGCCTTGAAGTAGAAACTGCTTTCTTAATTTCTTGGTAAGGTTGTAGAAAGTGAAGAGATCATTTGATCTGCTAACAGGGCTTGGAAAGCTCACCTGGGAGATTATGCTATCCGTAATGGTTGCATGTCTGTGCAGAAATAAGAGTCGAGCAAAAATAACCAGATGTGCCTAGTACAATGAAAACAGTCGTGATACTGTTTTGAATAATACACAACTGAGGGATCTTGCTGGAGGTGAGATTAGATGTAAATATAGGAGAATAAAGATCGAGGCACGAGTGGTGCAAACTGGGAGGATCAGCTAGGTGTGGCACATCGTTATTTACTAATACCTCAGTTTATCTTCTTCAGAAGCTGCTGAGAATCAGAATTGTCTGGCCTTTCTCAAAAAGGGGTGATTTTCTTTTCCCTTTGTTTTCATGGGAAGTAATGAACTGAGCACAAGCTGATTTGTTTCAGGAAAGCTTCTACCCTGTTAACTAGGGACATAAAGAATTTATGCTGAAGATGTTGTGAGCCAGAGTTGCTTACAGCTCACAGCTTTCTTGTTAACCCATCCTTTGACTCTATCTCTCGTTTGTGATGGAATGGATGTTGGTGGGAGGGGAAGATGTTGGCATTCCTACAAGTGCGTAATGTGCTGAGTATAACAAAAATAGTTCATTGTTTGAAAACAGAATTTGTCAAAAGCAGTTGGTGAACGTTTAGTGAGTTCTTCCTGCTCTCTCTGCTGAAGGTTGATGGGAGTTGTGGGTGCCTGGATTGAGCAGCCTGAAGGGGAAGGTGTTCTAGCAACATCCAAGCTTTGGAGAAATGTAACTTAACTGTACTGCTATCATACAACCTCATTGGCCTAGGCCAAATGTTAGAAATGTTAGTACAAGTGTGTTTTTGAGTGCAGTAAGCTTCAGACTATGATATTGATTAGTTTACTGGGGAGGGGGGGGGGGGGGGGGCGGGGGCAGAAGGAGGGGAAGGAAGAAACTCTGAGATTTAGGAACTTGTGTGGTTTTCTCTCATCTGACCTTTTTGTTTGCTTTGCAGAATGGTGTTTAGGAAAGAGAATTGTTTTAGGGGATTGGATATTCATTTCCAATTGGTATGTCTCAGTTTGTCTCAAGCCAAGAGTGACCAGATGTAATTACCATAGGATGACTATATAAAAATAGTTATTTGAGTGTGGGAAAAGAGGGAGAGGAGAGGAAATGGGTATTGGCAAAGTGTTTTTGCTTCTTGCAGTTGTCAGTATCACAGTATTACATATGTACACATGCAGAAATTGTGTGGTTTGCTTAACAGGCATTAATTTTAAATGCTACTTACATGTCAAATTCTTGGATTTGCCTCCCAGATTTTGTAAAGCCTGCAAACATAACTGGAAAAAGGATGGAGGTTGTGATTCTAATGGGTCATTTAATTAAAAATACCTGCTGTAATGAAAATAAGAGACCTGGCGAGAGTGGCAACAAAACATAAACATTTTGCAGCTGACAACTGGTAGCACAACTCTCCAATGGGGACGCATGTTCCAAGAATAACTGGGATGCTTTTTCTGGCCTGAATTTGCTCATAGGTAAAACTAAATTAGCATAATAAAACCTACTTGGCTTTAACGTTTCAGTGCATGCAGCTAATGTCTTCTTCATCAGAGGCAAACAACTGTACACACATGAAAATCAACCTTGCTGTCCACATCAGTAATAATTGCTAAGAGGACTTGAAATAATAGAGGTGAGTTTTGGGAATATGTGCTGCTATTACCTGAGCTATATGAATTCTTCTTCCTCAGAGCTGCCATTCTGTCACTTTTCTTTCCCACCAAATTAAGATATTATCTGTGCTCCGGTAAATAATTTAAGATCAGTACACTTGGCAAATTCTTATCTTGTCCAGTATGTTTAAGATGAAATATTATACAGTGTGTTTCCAAATGAAGTGTTGCATGCATGATAACAAGTCATTATTTTGTGCCTCACAGATGACATCATACCTAGTAATACATTAGTGTGGGTAGCTGTAGCTGTGCAGCTCTCAGGAGTCAATTATTTTGTCAGCCAGTGCTGCCTCATGAAAACAGCAATTTTTTCACTGGGGCCAGGCAACTAGCCATGAAAGATAAACTAAAGTGGATGTTTGAGTGTGAAATGTGGGATTGCAAGGTTGGCGCAGGCAAAGTCGCACGTAAGATGTAGAGAGATGTGAGAGTGATGCTTTTTTCTCTTGTCCAGCTTGATGACAGTAGCAGATGGCCAAAGTGCAGAAGCAAGTGTTCAGCTTTAAACACAAGGGGGAGAAACAGAAGTGTTTTGAACAGGGGCTCTGCCTCCTTCAGGATGAGTACATACTTAATGCATTGTTGAGGAGGAGGCAGTGTGTTGACATGCCTAGAAGGAGGATTTTAGCTATTGTGATTAATATTTATTAGTTGCCCAGTTGTTGTGTCCACATGAGATGCAAACTTGGTCCAGGATAGAAGCTTCATATGAAAAACTGAGGACTACCTCTTAGTTGTATGTATGTATATATGTATGTATATACATATTGAGTTATATTTTATGTATTTTGAAGATACTGTTGATGTTAATCTGTGAACAGTCAGTGTACCTATTTAAATTATAATGTGGCATACATCATTTACACATTAGCTGGTTTAGCCTTGTTTTGTGTGTTTTTCCATTACCTAAAATGATAATGCTCTGAACATCTCATTAATTTGGGGAAACAATGGACATGCTCACATGACATGACATGACAATGTGACATTGACCCCTTGTCAAAGGGAATGGCAAACCATAGCTCACCTAGCATAAACTTCAAATTACTGATTGTGCAGGATGTCTGCAGCATGGTCTCTTCCTACACCATCAGCAATGCCACCTATACTGCTGATGAACTGCAGGTACCGTGTTAGCTTGAAATCCTGTCTTTCACCACATTATTTCCTTTGGTGAAAGTCATTTTCAAATTTTGCTCAAAAAATTGCACATTAGGTAGTTCGTCTTTCATGTTATCCTGAACACGAGTGCAAGGCAGTTCTACGTACTGTATCTGTCAAGAATGATGTTCTTATGCTTAAGGCCCACAGCCTACTTGATGTCCTGAAGATGCTGATGCCCAATGGATTTAGTATTAAATTGGTACTGATGAAGATGGGAGGAATAAGAACTCGAAGCAAAGGTTTTGATGTTCTTTAGTACTGGTGAATCCTCGTTTGCTGCCACAACACTGTTCATACAAGTCCAAAAGCTTTTGAGGTAGTCAAAATTACTCCAGAGTAGATAATGGCTGGAAAATGATGTCTGTGTAAAGAATATTTTAAAAGAGAGCTCCCTGTGACAAAGAAACACTTGTCCTGATTAAAGTAAGAATGCTCATTGGAAATGTTCATGACTTCAGTAACCTTTTTCTCTGGACTCTGTGTACTACATAGTGTGTGTTTCAGATGATGTCATTCTCTAAGGAGGATGTTGGGTCTCCTTTGGAGGCTATCCACATCAGAATGACTATTTTGAGACTTGCTGCAATGCAGCCTAGTGAGGTGTCATGCAGTTAGGTTATGTTTCTAATAGCAGCCCAGCAGGTTTTGTTTAAGTATCCCAGTGGGATGAAGGAGGTGAAATGAGAAGCGTGCAGGGTTTGCTGATGTGCAGAAGCAGCCTGAGGCCTGGCATGCTGGTTCTTGGCATCATTCAGTCTGCGGTCGCCTTGCAGACGGTGATGGGGAAGCCCTGTTCATGGCATGGGCCATGTGGGGGCTGAAGAACTTGAAGGAGTGGGCATGGTCAACCAGCAGATGCTGACTGCTTCTGTGCCATGGGCTTCCCTTCCTGTTCCTCCACTGCTGTGAATTAATTTGGAGCAGCGCTGTGCTGTCTGTCATGATTTTGCTCAAAAGGAGGAGCTGGTAATTGCATTAAATCGATCTTGCAAACAGAGGGGGACTGTGGCCATTGTTTTCTTCTTTCTCATCTCGCAGTCTTAAGGCCAGTATTTCTGTGGGTGACTTTCTAAAAATTAGGCCTTCTTTCAGGTATTTGTGTTGGCTGCTAAAATATGTAGTTACAAGCTCTTGCAAATCTACCTTTTCTACCAATTATCCCATAAAGTGTTTTTTCATAGATTATCTTCTGGCTAGAAATTACGTATGCAGATTCAACAGCAGGAATCATTCCTTCTCCCTGCATCCAAAAGAGCAGGAAGGGAATGTACTTCCCCATCAGTAGCTTTTAATGCTTCTGGAAGATGGAGAGCTTTTTTTGGCACATGCTTCTCATCCCAATGGAACATCTTGGCCCCAGTGATGCTGGGGTAATTGGAGAGCCTTGTCTCACCTGCCACACTAAGTAAAAGTGAGGGTGCTCTCACCCTTCGGAAAAGGGAACTTAACTCACCTTGTTTCTTGCGAAGTGATTAGAGCAAAATTTGGTTAATATAGAAAGCTTTTCCCTTCTCCCATGTTTCCTTGCACAGTGTTTCCATGTGCTGAAGTACAGATAATATTCCAAGAAAAACGAAGTAGTACTGCTTCCAGAAAGTAAAAATTCTGTTTTCTTACCATTGTGATGAGGTACTGGAGAAAAGTATTCAGGAGAAATGTATGTGCAAAATGAGAGCAAACTATGAAAAAATAGGTCCTATGAATCACCTAAGTCTATGCTTGGGCTCCTGTGCAATTATGCTGGCAGTCAGGCTTTGAGTCAGAGTAAGTAGAAGTTGACAGAGTAGTGAAAGCTTTTTCTAATTAGGTGGTTTCTGCAGGTGCCCAAATAAGAGTTAAGAAGGGTAATTTTAAGTGAGCCTTTTAAAAAAGGCAGTTTTGGAGGCAGGATTTCATTCTCCCTCTGAAAATTCAGATGTTTGAGACTTGATGTTTTACTGCAGGTGCGTGTTTAAGAATTACATCCTGATTTCTGAAAGCTTAATAGGAAGTTCAGGGAATTTATCAAAATCTGGAGAAGGCACTGCAGCCTGCTGTGAGCATATCCATCTCTCATAAATAAAGAGTGGAGCCTAGGATATTTAAAGTACCTCTTTTGACCTTGTGCAAGTCTCTTTTTCTGCCAGTTTCCCACTTTTTTTCAGATCAGCCTGGTTATACTGTCTTTCAGGGTGAAGTACATCAAATGGCACAGACTTCCTGACCTTATATGGGGCATAATTGGTGCTTCTCAGTCACATCTAACAGTGTGCTTGGCACTCAATTTTTGTGTACCCATCTGTTTGCCCTCAATAATGCTAGCTATCATCTGAGAGTCCAAGAGCACTTCTGCCTTATCCTGTCCGTTTACATCCACTAAGGTATCAACACTAAGAAGTGTTGAGCGGTAGGAAAACGAGATATTTGTTATTAGCAGTGGGTCAAGTCTATGGGTTGATCAACCAAGCCTGGAATTTGCTGAAGCTCTTGGGGCCAGGCATGCGCTTGCCAGGCAGCAGCGTGCGAGCGCCAGGGTGCGGCATCGGCAGCCGGATGGCTAATATTTATTGAAAATGAACAGCCTGTGAAATCACTGTGAAAACACTGCATTGTAGAAAGGCTGCGGAGAGACCTGGGGGCAGCTGTTGGGACGAGACATCACAGACGCTTCTTTGGAAATGAGCAATGCGCCACTAAAGAGCAGTCAGCTCGTTTGTGGAGTGTGCCCTCGGCGCTACCCAAACAGAAGAATCCACTGTGCTTGTTGCTTGTGTTACAGCAGGATTGAGCTGACAAGTTAAGTGCTTCTCTTGGAGTTTTTACAATAGGACTTTCAAATGCTTCCCAACAATGCTGAATTGGTGAGTTGATAGCTTGCTGCATTACGGAAAGCCCCCATTACTGTGCATTAATTCACTGTCTGTCTGGACTCGATCCTGAATTTTGCTATATTTATAGATGAAAACTAGAGAAGAAAGAAGGATTGGTACCGGTTTTAGATTAATGCAGTCCAGAAATTAACACTGGTTCAATAATGTAAAAGTTAAAGATCAACATAGACATGAAAAGTATTACTTTACAATGGGGGCGTATTGTAACTCTAACAGGACTTGAACTGGGAATCTAAGGCTTTTTGTAATAAAAGCAGTTGTCAGACCTGAGCATCTCAAAGGGATAAGTCCAGCCATCAACTACCTGAAGAGTAAAGACAAGCACCTTAGAAACAAATTTTGAAAGGCACCCACATTTTGTTGTGCTCCCTGGAGACCAGCATCTGAAAAGTAGTTCAGGTGGTTTTCTGGAGCTGACATCCCAAATGCCTTCCCCAAGGACTCTGTGAAGCAGTGTCACACCCAAGAGGTTCCAGACCTTTTTTGGTGCCTCCAAATCAGACAGAAAAAATCCAGCGTCCCTAGA
Organism: Excalfactoria chinensis; assembly: GCF_039878825.1. NCBI lineage: Eukaryota > Metazoa > Chordata > Aves > Galliformes > Phasianidae > Excalfactoria > Excalfactoria chinensis. The sequence goes on from NC_092828.1 coordinate 38,455,604, forward strand.
GTTATTCCTGCTTGGAGAAATGTATGTTACATACCTGGGTGCTGCTTTGGGGCACAAGTGAGAGAATTTGTTTTCTCTAATTGTATTTATCTCCTCAATATCCTGGGGTTTCTTACCTCTTTAAACTGGATTGGTTTGTATTAGTTTTGTTCCTTAGATCTTCTCTCTCCTGTGCTGCTGCTGCACTTGAGCTAAATGGCAAGTCATCCCAAATCATGAGCTTGTGGGAAATGTCAGAACTGTGGATAGTTTTAGTATCATTTAAAGCAAGTCTGCTTTACTAATCTGAACTTTTTTCCTTTGTAATTTTGACATGAGAGATATTTTGGGGAGGGGAGAAATTTGTTCAGCTTTTTTACCCTCTGGCAACTCTACAGGAGGTGTTGAGTGTGTTTCCTTTGATTTTTGCTCGTCCTTGTAAAAAGGCTGCATCAATAAAACAGGTTCCAGGTAACAAATACCTTTTGGATATTTGCAGCTCAGTGCCGCTAAGATGGAAGAACAGTTGTTTCTTTTTGGTTGGTTGGTTGTTTTTGTTTTTGTTTTTTTGGATTTTTTCCCTCCTAGGCAGTTTTTACCTTTTTCAGAACTCTCCCTGTTTCTTGTTTATTTAGGTCATCTGTTGGGGACTGGGCGGGGGAGGCGTGGGGGGGGAGACTCCCTGCTATCTTAATTTCAGCTTTATTTTCTATTTAAATGTCATGCTGGCATCACACAGGACGTTCTCAGTTCTGAACCTGAGATGTTTCGCTGTTTCGCTCGCTGTTGAGTGGTAATGCCCTATCAACTCCAAAAGGCAATTAATGCCGTTTCCCCAAAATGACTTCTGTAAAAATGAAGTGTAATTGGAAAGTAGTTGCCCATTACAGTGATTTATCTTGTCACCGACTGATTTGTTATTTAACTCTAAAACATTTTATTCATGTCTTTGGAAAGTAACTGCGTGACCTAAGTAAAAATGTTAAACTTATTAATCATAGTAAGTTTTCTCTGCTGGGTTTATCGTATACATGAATTATGTAGCTTGTAAAACAGTTGTTTATTATTCTAAGAAAATACAGTGCTGTGCTACAGGCAGCACATAATTTTCTTTCTAATTTTATTAATGTTAAGTTTAAATTCTTCAATAGATAAAAAGGTTACATGTAACTAGGTTCATTTTTTAGAGTCCCTTTGAAGATAAAGATGCTGCGTCCACAGTGAATCTGTTTGTTATTATTAATTTGCAAAGCGTTCTTATTAAGTTGCTCCTGAGAAGAGAATCACCTCTTTCCCTCAAGACCTCCCCCCCACACACTCTCTGGGTGATGGATTGCAATAATTTAGGCCTTTCTAAGCCTTATAGATTCCAAAATTTTTACAAATGTGTAATATTTAATATTAGAAAATAGCCTTTATTATCTATTGGATTCCTTTACACTTCTGCTGGAAAGCTGTATGACTAATAACACTACCTTCCCTGTTTGCTGTAAGACTAATAGCTGTGAAGGAGGGTATTGAAAGCTGAAGTGCCAGCCATGGCAGGGCTGTGGAATTTGTTATGGGAGCAGGAAAAGTTGCTACACTTTTGTAGAAAACAATTTCAAACAACAGTAACAACAACAAAAAGGAGGGCAGCTCTGGTTGTGATGAATTGCTGAATTGCTTGAGGTTCCAGAAATGAGCCAAATGACATTGCAGATCTCAGGAGAAACAGTGGCCTTGCTGTAGAGCAGGAGCTGAAGGACATGGCCTTCCCTGTCTCTGCTTGCCAGGGTGGTATGTGATTCCCAGAAGAAGGCACTGTGCTGTGTGCAGTAAGGAATATAAATAAATCAGTTTTCCTTTCAGTTGGAGAATTTTCCGGTACTAACAGGGAAAGATGAGCTCGAACAAATTCATTTAGTACATAGTGATGCTTAGTTTGATTCAGTCCTTTGAGATTTGTCATCCTCGTGAGGACTAAGTGCTAGCAATAGGAATAGATTGCAGTTGTGCTGTCTGTGTTGCAAGTTTCCCTGAATCAAACTGAGGAACAGAAGCGAGAACACAGCAACACAGCCAGCTCTGAGTGCTTCTTGTGCTACCCTGTCAGGGAGATGAACCTCCATGTAGTAGGATATATGGTATCCTGCCATGCTAGAGTGACATCTCTTTGATTTCCAGGTGTGATAGCTACATTTGAAAACTCTCCTGATTTGTTTTCAGGGTCCTTTGAAGTAAGATTGCTCCAGTCTGCGGGTTGCCACAGTTTTTGTTTCACGCTGCCATGGGACATTGGTAGTTGTGTGTCAGTACCAGAGCCTCTTTTGCTTTCCATCTTTGTGTGGGCCTCTGCAAAGTAAGATGAGATACAAATCCAGTTTGTATCTATTACTTACCTGGTTTTGTGCTCCATCACTGGAGGATCTGAGCAGTTTATTTATAGGACCAGCCGCATCCTCCTTTTTCTTGCCTGTCCCTGTGTCATTGCAAGTGATAAAGTGAGGCTCTGATTTGGGATTCGAAGACATATGTGTGTTAATATCCTGTTGAATAAAAAATGCAGCTCTATGGATCTTTTTCTAATTTCCTTTTATCTGTAATGTCAAAGATATTCATTATATGATCTCATTTTATTTTATTACCTTACTCTTTTTAATTTTTATTTTATTCATAACAAAAAACATAGGATAAGCAGAAAAGATGAGGATCAAATACAAGACTAGCAACAGATAAAGAAATTGTAACATGAAAAAGGAAATTTCAGACATTAATATTCAATCATAGTTGTAACAGAAGGGGGAAGTTTTAGTAGGGAGGCAAGGATGGGAGGGAAAAGATGTAGGAAGAGCACTGGGTTTGGAGAGACTGATCTGCCTGAGTAGTCTGGGTCATGTGTTTTTTCTCAGAGCAGCAACACAGCTGGGAGTGAGAATCTTGACCAGCATTTATCACAGAATCTCTCAGGTTGGAAAAGACCTTAAAGATCATCAAGTCCAACCCCAACCTAACCATAGTACCTCTGCTAAATCATGCCCCAGAACACCACATCCAAGCAGTTTTTAAACACATCCAGGGATGGTGACTCAAACACCTCCCTGGGGAAGCCTATTCCAGTGCTTGACAACCCTTTCTGTAAAGAAGTGTTTCCTAATATCCAACCTAAACTTACCCTGGTTCAACTTGAGGCCATTTCCCCTCATCTTGTCACATGTGAGAAGAGACCAACCCCGCTCTCACTGTAAGCACCTTTCAGGTACTGAAAGAGAGCAATAAGGTCTCCCTTCAGCCTCCTTTTCCCCAGACTAAACAGCCCTAGTTCCCTCAGCCTCTTCTCAGAGAGCATATTCTCCAAGCCTTTCACAAGCCTTGTTGCCCTTCTTAGGACCTGCTCCAGCACCTCAGTGTCCTGTCTGTACTGAGGTGCCCAAAACTGAACAAAGTACTTGAGGTGAGACCTCACCAAGGCTGAGTACAGAAAGTCATTTATCCTGTTTCTTAAGTGAGATAACAGATGGATGAGCCTTTTGCTTTTTAAGAAGCACACTACAGGAATGTGGCCTCTTGGCCTCCTGTCCTGCTGCAGCTCACGGGGAGCAGGGTTATGTCCAGTCAAGGTTCACAGAGGGCTCACTGTGTCTCATCCATAAATGTTATCCGAGATGGGTTGCGCTCTGTGTGACTTGTGTGTGAGACTTGGGTCTTGAATGGTCCAAACAGCTGCTAATTTGTGATATAGCTGTATAAACTATTGTATCCCAATTTGAATGCCAACACTGGGATAGGTTTTGGTGCCTCTGAGCAGGGCATGGCTGCTTTTCTGTCCATGAATGCAGGACAAAAGAAAGCAAAAACCATGGGTTTTACAGGTGAATACCCAGCATATTGCAGTTTGTGAGTTGAATATTGATGATGTGAAGTAAGAGGCACTGTGGCTGCTGTGGTTTCTGGCCTTTAACATTGGCCAGACCATGGCTGAAGCAGCCTCACCATGTTTGTCTGTCTTATTATGTGTGTGAGGGGTTTCCCCTCAGGCACTCACGTGGACCACGAGTACTGCTCCTAGCAGTCCCACTGCCAGCAGTGCATGACCCTGTCCTGGCCAGGCAACCTGCACAGGGCAGAAGGCTGACTGACATTCAGACGACTGTTTGTCACAGACCGTCTCCCCATGTTACTTGACATGCTGTAATCCACTTTTGTACTTTCCTAGTTCATTTCATTAGCTTGGCACTCCCTGTCTAAATATAAAAATGCACGCTGAAAAATCGATTACTGTCACTTGTCTGTGTGCTTCATTTACCCTGCCTCATAAATGCCTGGGGATAATTGGCAACAATGGAAACGTTAGCAGCCTGCCTGTGTCAGCAAGGTCGTGGAAGCACAAAATGGGCTCCTACCATTGCATTTCAGGCCAGCTGTGAGCAGAGGTAGGGTTCTGGGGATCATTTTTGCTGGGAAGAGCTTCCTTTCCCTTAACTGATCTCTAACCATCCCTTTTTCACAGCTCTACGGACAGCTTTCTGTTCAGAGGGCTGGCAGGGTGCAAGCCTTCTATGGTTTATAGCAGTGAAATAAGTCCATGGGCGTACATTTTGAATGTAGTTCCTCAGTTTGTATCTGATTTGAAACTTACAGTCCTGTGGAGATCCAGTGCATAAAGTTTTCCAAAGGGGAATAAGCCTTGGGCTGTATTTGCTGTACTGCTGTCTTTCCAGCCAGAGATATGGCTTCAAGTATAATGTCAGGCAGATTATAAACTCTCTAGGGTGCCTTGTATTGTAGTCTTCCTAATCTGTAATATTCTCGGGCTCTTCGTATTGATTGATTTCTCTTCTTTCATTCTTGATGTTTAAAGTGAGGAAAAATATAATTACCGAAATGCAAACGTTAGTGCTGGACATTTCAGCTGCTTTGATCTGTTTTGTATTCCTGGTTAATCAGCTGCAAGTCCCAGGGTGTCAGCGGGTGGTCCTGTATCGCCACTTAATGCGGCTCTATGGGCCGAGCCTTGACATCTTGCAATTTAAACTGTATTACTTAATGGGGCAGCTGAGGTTTTGCCCTGTCATCTTGAATAATATTCCACGATATTATTTAATGTGGTGTTAACTTTCAACAAGGGCATGACTAAACATTAAAAATTAAATTTTTTTGACATTTGTCTGTCGTTCATTACGGCTGCTGAGCAGTTTGGCATCCTTTTTAAGTAACACTGCATCCAGCATGGATAACATGCTTGGAACATAATGAGCTGTTGAAAGATTATAGCAACGAAAGGTCAAATAATCACTTGAACATGGATAAAAATTATTCTTGAAAACCGTGTTTGGCTGCTTCGTCATTGGACACAGCTAAAATGTTTTTAAACAGAACAAACAAAAACTCCCGTCATTCTGCTTTCTTAAGATAAATATCACGGAAATAGATAACAAAAGAGGAAGAGGACAAACTTATGTTTTAGCATTGTTTTAGAGAAATAAAAGGCTCTGACTTTCCAGGGAGGCTTGCCGAATGTTTTGCGAGTGTGTTTTTCTCTCGATACAAATTAATTACTAATTGCCTGTTATGTGGTGTGTTGAAATTAGTTCTTTCTTCCTCATCATATCTTGAGACATCTTTGCCTCCCACTCCTTAAGGAGGTCAGGGCTTCAGCCTCCACTGGAATCCCAAATGAGGTTTGTCAGTCAAGCGTAGCAAAATCTAATCTCATCCAGAGAAAAAGAAGAAAACAGACCAGAAAATGATCTGATTTTCCGATTTCATGGCCAAGGTTACCCTGGGAAGTGCTGAAAGTGGCATTTAAAGCCCGTAACTAAGGTGGCATGCCAAACTAAGCACTAATAACAGAGCAACCGTGCGGAAAGATATCGCTTTAACAATTTTACAGTTGCTAAGTGTGAAAATTGTAGTGTGGGCAAGCTCCTGGAATCTGTGGCAATTGGTTCAAAGAACTGGAATCACTCAGTGCGAAAATGCTCTCGGCCCCTGTAACTCTTAAACACCGATGTGGTTGGCTTTTGCTGTTCTGACATAAGGCTGAACAGCTTCATTAAAGACACGTGCAGTTTTTTTCTCTGAAAATTAAAAAAAGAAAAAGAAAAAAGAAAAAAAAAAAAAAAGAAAAAAGCACCAGCACTGCATGGAATGGGGGTTGGTGGCTTGATACGATGGCGTTATAAGTGTCAGCCTGTGCCATACAAGCCTGAAAGAGAAAAGAAATCAGTAGCTTCATTTAAAAGTTTTATATATTTTTTTTTGAGCCCTGTCCTATTTTTGCCTCTCAGACCTACATGCTCCTTGTGCACCCATGTGCACACTAAAAGTGCCTCCCTAGTGCAAAACATCAGGCACAGTGCAGGCGTTTGTGTACGCATGATGCTAGACAATGCATATTGGGAAGGTGCTCAAGGAGTGGATTCAAAGCAAGCACATATTCATGTTTCTGAACTTATCTGCAGGCTGGTTTGTGCTAGAAGTAGCAAACTACTTAGAGAATCATCTGTCAAATGAGCTGCTTGGTGAGTCTGTTTGTATATCAAAGGGGTGGCTACTGCAGAAGGCACTAGGCTAGAAGTTGAGATTTATGTTAGGTAGATAGCCAGAACTGATGTCTGTAATAACTCTTCCTGTGAGCATGCAGTACCTCAGAATAAGCATCCTCGTGGCTGATACAGTGTCAGTGTCCTTGTAGCTGAGGTCCTTTGTGTGCCTAAATGAGGCTGTGGGGATGAAGCTGTAGGTGGCTGTTAGTTAAGGTCGTGGCGCTTGATCAGCTGGCATTACACTGAGGCTGGGGAAATTACCCCTGCTGCTCTTGGACTCGGGGAGGGAATAAAGTCTTATCGATTTGTCAGCATATTTATAACATGCTGTTGAAAAGTCTGTCCTGGTCTGTGTGAAGCACAGATAGGGAACTCCTCAAGGGCAGTGTAATTTTTATGTGAAGATTTCATTGTCAAGAAATTTTTTGTGCTGTGTTTCTACCATTGAAAACCTTGCAGACTTTGTGTGTCTTTTCTCCCTGGCAAGTTTTAACTCGCACCTTTTAAAAATGAAGGTTCTTGTGTGATAGCACTAGAGAGGCAAAATGTGTCAGTTGCTGGTTGGACTGCAATGAGCTATTTCTGCAGAGATTTCTTCTCTCACCTCATGCTGATGTCAGTGTCATGCCTTCTCAGCTGCGAGAAGTCTAAAGCAGCTTACATTTAGTACTGCCTCCTGCAGCCCGGTGAGGAACAAGTTCTTTTGTTTGAAGGATGATGCAAGCAGATGTCTGCACCCTGCACTGCCTTGTACTGTGGGCTGCCTGATGTAGGTGAGGAGCATTTGGGCAGGCAAAATCCTTGCTTAGGTGGCAGGGAAGCAAGTGGATGCTTCAGCACAGCCTTCTGCAATTGCTGCTTAGCTTGGCAGCAAGGACTCGGAGCTGGCTTACTTAGATTAAAGATCATTAGTTGCTCTTTCTGTTTTGCTTTCTGGAGGGGGAAGCTTAGAATGCACCATAAGACAAAGAGCAAAGTGGATTTTGCTATTCTTATGCTAGTCCTTGTGTACTATAAACACTGTCCGTTAGCTCGTTTGTTTACGTCTTACGGTGCCACCCTCTTCAAATGAGGTAGAGGTTAGGTTTATCCTCCTATGGCAGCAAAGAACCTAACCCTCATCATCCTCCACCTGGAGGATTCCAGATGAAATGAAAGAATACCAAGCAAAATGCTGACTAAGTTTCCCCTGTCAATCAGCCTTTCCATTTTGGGAATTATGAAACAGGTGTTGCCTCTGCCTGCATGTCAAAAAGCAGAAGACTTTTACAGAGGAACTCTGTGTGCAGCGCTTACACCTCTGTTCTTACGGGTTGTCCTACCTGCATGAAACAGGAAAATAAAGCAGTCCCCTAGGATCCTTTTTGGGTAGTCCATTCCTACTAGCTCCTCCAGGCATGCAGAGGATCTGAGAAGACTGGGAGCGACTGCAAAAAGCTACCTTTGTTGGGGAGTTGCCTGAGTAGGTTCTGAATGGGGGAGCAGTAGCATCCTGCTGCCACCAGCTCTGGGGTGGCGTGGCATCAGGCTCTGGTTGGGTTGTTTCTTTTTTGTTTTTTATTTTGTTGTTGTTTTTATGTTTAGCACCAGCAGAAGAGTGAATCTATTTGCAATCAGGCTGCATTGTAGTTGTAATCTATGGCAATTGTGGACATAGATTTGTCAGATGTCCACATGTATCTTCTTAAATGAGGAATCTGTCTAGGACTGGCTCAGTCTAAGGACAGGAGAAAGGCTGTTTCAGCGGGTTTGGCTTCAAAAATATGATGGGCTTGCATGAGTACTTAAAACCACATCCACTGGCATGTATCGCAAGCGTTTTTCTGATGCCCAGAGTGTATAATAAGTATTTGCCTACATAATTGTCTTTAGAATGCATTTTACATACTTTAACCCTTTTATCACTTATTTCACTGTACTGTTTCTTACAGCCAGAGGTGTCTGGAACTCTTTCTGCCTCCTAAATGAGCTGGTGTGACTTTTTAAGTTCTCAGTGACACGTGGTAGATATTCTGGGGTTTATCAGCAGAGAGCAAGGATCGCTTCCTTTCTATCTAACTGTTTTGGGTGGTGGGGGAGAGGTGAGGCTGACTGTCACCAGGCTCTCACAACGCTCAGTGACTCAGTCTGTCACATGGCTGAGTCAGAGATTCCACTGCTGGCTGACCGCTGGTATCTCTGCGGGTGGCAGAGGCAGCTGTTAGAGGCTAATGTGTGTTAACCTGTGTTTTTGTATCACAGCCTGCTTTCTGAACCCTAGGGAAGGGCGGAATGAGGATCAGACCTCGGGATCAGGAAGAGAGCTGGCTGGGAAGCCTCAGAAGAAAGCAGAGTGCTTTGAGTTTAGTCCCTGCCTGCACTCATGGAGGATGGAAAATATAAGGATGTTTTTGTGAGACATCATTTTGCTGTTGTTTTTCTGATAGATGCTTTGAAAAAAGGAAGGAACCCAGACTGCTTCCTGCTTTTACCTTCTGTTGCATTCCCTGGCAGCTGTGTATTCAAGTGGTGAATCTGTGCACCCCTTCTTCCCCAGGGAAGAGCAGTAACTCTTGAGTAATGTGCCAGGTCTGCTCTCCAAGGTGTGTCGCATGCCCTGAGTATGTTTCATTGAATTAAGACACTTGGAGCACAGCTGTTTTATGTTATTTGACACAAAAGAAGGTGTGATTGAGGTGGGGATGACAAGTCTGTTTGTTCCTCCTGGATGGACAGAGACCCACGTGGTTTCTCTTCTGCTTAGAGTTTCCCATTGCAAACTTGTAATTCATCCCTTTAACAACAGGGAACTTATGCTGTCAAGTACCCAGCACTGTTGTAGCTTTGTCCCGCAACAGCTTGGCTGCTAGTGCTATACCACTGCGTCTCCATGCCACCATCAGTAGAGATGCTTCCTGTAGGAAAGGGTGCAGAGACAGACACAAGATGGAAGAGGAATTCATAAGTCTACAAGGGGCACTTTGGGGTGATCTCTCTGTCCTGAAGTCAATCTTTCTTTGCATGATGCTGGTGAACAGAGAAATGGAGGCTGTTGGTAACAAGGAGGGCCTTTGTGCTGCCTGCACTGACACGCAGTTTTAGCAGATTGCCCAAAATCCAGTGAAGCACAAATTGTATCCCATTGCTACCTGCTGCCTGGCTTCCATTTTGCATTAAGCACAGCTCCTCCAGAGTCTCTGGACTTTGGTTTACAGCCAGGCAAGTCAGTTCCTCCAGGTTGTCTCCACTTCTGAACAGGTGGCTAATCCACTAAATAATGAGCCTCTTTTTCTAACAAAAAAAAAAAACAAAAAAAAAAACCAAAAACAAAAACACCCAAAAAACCCTTCAGATGATGAAGCATTAGCTCCTAAACCACCTAGGGAAGCAGCATCTGGTGTGTCTATTAAGCCATATGCACTCAAATTCAATATAGCAACAGAAAAAGACAGGGTGAACATTAATTAAGAAGTCCACTGATGATAAAAACTGACTCCTCTGTAGAAATGATCTGTACTTGAAACAGCGTGATTTAAGGGCGGGAAGAAAAGAAAAAGAAAGAAAGGAAGAGAGAGTCCCACTTGGCAAATGCTGAAATTTGAGTATTCTAAAAGAAATTCTCTTAAGGAGAAAAGTTAGAAAAATGGTACGGTGGGTCCTTTCGAGTGTCCTTCAGTGCACATCACTTTCAGATCAAAGCCTGGTTCCCAGTTATTCCTTCCTGGAGATTTTGTTCTGGAAGCAGTTGATCTTACATTTAGAACAGTCCCTGAGCAGTCTTTGTGCAGGTTAGCTGCATTGGCTCTTCTCTGACTTTCTCAAATGGACGGAGTGACCAGGCAAGGGACTGTTTGGTTTTTTAAAAAACAAAAATAAAGCCATGTATAAAAAAGCACCTTCTTGGGTTGCAGATGGGTCTATGTTTAGGAGTGCTGGTGTGTGGGAAACTGATACAGTTTGTGTATGTGTATTGGGCTGACAAGCAGGTACTGCACAGCAGTGGTGGTCTTTCTGCAGAGACAGGTCAATGCTGTGTTCGTGGGGGCTTCAGACCTGAGGTCATGATGTGGTGGATTCCCATACTGTGTGTGTTCCGATCTCTTGGCTGTGTCTGTAAGCCCATCTGACAACCTTCTGATCTGTTCCTGTGGGGGTTTTTGACTCTAGAGGCTGCTGTAAATTAACCTAAATGAGCAGCCATGGTACTGTGTGAAAAGAATGTAGCTAAACATTTTGAGGGTGCATGAAGTATGTGAGTCATCAAGAAAGCTCATTGCTATGGATATGGTTATGACAGTAGGAACCAAGTGTTTACCATGAGTGCTTCTGAATGCAAAAAAAAAAAGCTTTAACATTCTTCCTGTAACTTTGGCTTAGGTAATCTCTTTGTGGAGTGAAAGCGTTTGGGTTATGGAGAACCGATGGGAATTGTTTAAATGCATGAACTATCCAGCAATTCTTAGAGGAAAGATCATTTAGAAATAGTTTCCAATGAAAAGTTTTGAGTAACCATAATTATAGGTGTGTCTCAGTACTTTGCTCTGACAGAATCCAGATGATGAGCAACAGGAATGTGTCCGAGTTCCCCCCCGGTGCCCAGCACTCTTCTTTCCAACTGAATTTCACGGATTGTAGTAATTTTTTATTAAAAGCCTCTCCATTTTACAGACAGACAGATCTTTTATACACATCTTTTCCCTACTGGAAGATCCCTTCTGTGTTAATTATTATTATTATATTTTTAATGTATTTCCTTATGAATAGTTGTGTCTTTGCTGTCATGCCAAACCAGTGGCAGAGAGAAAGCCCTCTTTTCTTAATGGTGTGACCAGACACCCAAAACTGTGACTAAGACTTTGACAGAAAAGAAATGACAGTAAATATATTTTAACATACGCACATGTTCTTGTATGTACACTTACACGTGCTTATAGGTACTCTCATAATAAATAGAGGAATCCTGAAGGTGAATTGAACATTAAAGATAAACAAAACTGTGATTTTTTTGCCTGACTCCTACACTCCAAAACTCAAGAAATAAAATAAAACAATCAAACATCTTCCACAATCTCCACATGGAAATGTTTCAGCAGCACAGATCCCAAATATACATGATGCACATTTCTGGTGTTAGAAAAGAAGCACTTTTTCTCGTCTGCAGTGGAAAGCAATAACTGCTTTCATTCCTTATTCGCATTCATTGGGGCAGTCACTAACCTCTTCCCAGATATGAACAACATCAAAAAAGCCTCGGGGTTATGACAATAAGTGGAGTTTTAGTCCTGAGGCTCAGAGACACGCAGGACATGCATAAGCTCCAGCTTGCCTTGAGACTTGGGCTTGTTTGCTAGCTGTTGAATGGTAAATGTGCTTATCTTGAAGGCAGAGTTTAGTTTTAGAATATTTGTGCTGTAATGGCTGGTAGGCCCAGAATGCTCAGTAGGCTGCCGTTCAGTGTATATGTGGTACAGAGCGGTCTGCAGATTGACTTTCAGAGTGGAGCTGAGCTATAGGGGCTCTCTCCAGGGTTAAGCCATACAGTGAACGCAAACTGGTTTGTGGTCAGCTGTCACCAGCAGTGTCTGCTGGCTCTCCAGAGATAGAGGCTGAGCACCAAGTTACAGCACATTGTCTGCTGCTCCACTGCTTGTTACCATGGTTGTCCTGACTCATCCCTCAGACTTTGTGATTCCTGTTCCCTTGACTGTCCCCTTCCATTCCACTTGCCAGAAATGAGCAAAAAGGTAAGTTTTGAAGACTTTTTGCTTCCAGTGCTAAGCTTGGATGACATACAGTGTAGAAGTGGCCTTCCCGTGCCATAGAGAAACACACAACCATGTGCCAGTCACCAGGGGTAGTTCACTGCACAGCTTGAAGTCGTTTTGCATTAAAACATCTAGCAAATTCACCTGTTGGTGGTCTTAAAATTCAACAAGCAAATCTGTGAATCTACAGGAGGACTTCGCTACTTAACTCACCTAGAAGCAAGGTTGGCGGTTATTAAAAAGGGTCAGAAATGCATTTGACATTTCCTGTGCAAACACAAGCAAATCTCCCCCTTAAGGGAGGCAGAGCCTTCATGTAATGGGATTTAGGAAGTTTCTCTCCTCTTTAAGACCTTGTTAGGTGATGTGATTGCTTTGCCACCTAAAACAGGCCAATATGAGGGACTTTTGATGGCTGTCAGTCAGCCAGGAAAGTGAATGAAGTTAGATGATGGTGATAAATTGCTTGCTGTGTTGGCTGCAGAAGGGGTTAGGACAGGGCAATTGTCTGCCTGGAGCGATGTGGAGCAGGTGCACCTGCACCTTCACACGGTAATGGGAAGTGCATTATATTACACTTAATCTGTGCACGCATGTGTGAGTCAGTGCTTCAAGGTATTGTGGGCTTATTACTGTACCATAAAATCTTTAGCAGGATTTAAGCAGGGGAAAAAAAAAAAAAAAAACAACAAAAAAACAGGTAGCAGGCAGGGAAAAAAAGTTAATTTCTCTGGCAAGGTCAGTACAGCCCCACAGAGAGCAACACTGCTGTATTAATCCACACCAGCAAGTTTGATTTCTTTTCCCTTTAAGTCTTTTGTTCCTGGCTTTTTCCATGCAAACTCTGCTTTGTGTACCCTTTCCATCTCAGCCTTCATTCTCTCCTATGAATTTTGTGCTTTCCTTCTTTGTCTTGCATGTGAGGTGGCACCAAACTTGACTTTTGCTCTGTCCCGTCAAGGGAGGTGATGCTAGTCCTTGTTACTGAACCCAGAGTGATGCTGCAGGGGAAACAAACAAACAAACAAGCATCTGCAAAAGACTATGTCTGCAGAGATGCTAAGAGCTTGTGATTGAGCAAAGCTCAGGAGGAAACGTCCAGAATAACACTGCAATTCTGTATGGGAAATAATGTCATTTGGAAAGATCCTCATCGTTGAGGTTAGAGCTGTAGGTTCAGCTGAACTTTTGCTGATCGGATCTCTTATTGGTAGGTTGTTTGCTTCTCTGCTTTTACTGTTGGTCAAGGCCAAGACACACTTCCTTTGGTCCCTGAATGCCAAGGTGCAGCAAGTGAGGTTACTGAGCTGTATCTGTACCAAGTTCTATATGAGCTAAGCACTCTCCCTGCTTAGGGAGGCGTTTGTAATGCTAAGAATGTGAATGCTTTCTTGTTTTCAATGCAGTTTTGAACAGTTAATCATTGGTCTAACGAAATTATAGTGCAAATCCTAAACCAGCAAATCCTCTTCCAGTCTTTCATGCTGACTTCTTAGAAATACCCATTCAACTGTGTGTACTGGCATGTAGTTACACAAAACCAGCTAATTTTGGTTTCCTAACTTAAGTCCTTGTTGGTTGTTCAAGTTTTTTAGAGTGAGATTTCCAAGGGAAGTAATCTAGGCCTGTATGTAGACGTATAAGTGAAATACATGGATTAAAAGCTCGGTCCTCTGGTAGCTAATGGTCACTTCTGTTTTTCTGTGGGGGTTTAAGTCACTAGGAGAGCCTGGGCACTGACACTTACTTTATAAAAATAATAATCTAATTTCTTGTTCAATTATAGAGCTTTTTGAAGCAACCGATATTGCTGCAAGTGATTTTATCTTAGCTTGTCAAATCAATCAAGGTTGGGCTTCCAAATGCATTTATGTATTTCACAATCAGATATGCAGGGTTTCTGAACGTCTAATTCTACTTTGAAAGTTTTCACCCAAAAGTTGTTGTAAATGTTGTAAATGAATTTCTGTAGAGAGTGCTAAGTATGCTAAGCCTTTGTTAAATTGGTGCTTCTTGGTTATTAGAGGCCAGAAGGGAGCATGGTCTGGTTGTGACTCAAAAGCATCTTTTTGCAGAATCCAAAGTCAACTAGAGAAATATGCTGGACTCACTTATGGAAAAAAATAAAAGCCTGCTTAAGCAGTATCCTTATTAAATTAGAATTTGTAGCATGGGATGAAAAAATGCCTCACTGCAAAGGGATATGCTTGTAATTATCAATTCTCTGCAGTAGTGGTTGATGAAGGTTTTAGATGGAGTGTATGTCTGGGAATTCAGCTTAGGCACAGATGCTGCAATCAGTCCCGTGGCAAGCAGCAGCAATTTTCCCCATGTCTCTCTTGTGAAATCCTCGCAGCAGCATTTACCTGCATTCATACCTCAGCAGCAAGTGCTTGCACAGAAAGGAGATGGCAGATACAGTTCTCCCTTCAGGTTACTCTTTTCTTAAGAAATACTAGTTGCTTGTAAAGCTAAGTAATGGAGACATAAAACAGAAGGAGGAGTTCAGGAGGAAGCCTGTGATCCAAATATGTGCACAGTAAGGGGTTCAGCTGTAGACACTCTCAGATCAAAACTAGTCACACTTTGATGAAACCCAAAGGTAAACACCCAGAGTCCCAGTAACAAACATCACTGCATTCACCCGTGAAAACAGGCTTTTGTAGGTGTGTGGCCTGGGAGCCTTGCTTGGATCCTCACTCTGGGAGCCTGTGGGTCTCATCCAGGAGCTGGAATGCTGTGGCCCAGGCACTGCAGGGGGCTGGGGGTGCATGTGATGGTTCAACTCTCCTTACATGCTTCAAGATGTACCTTGCCAAGAATCACACAATCCAGCAGTCAAGGTTTTAAAAACACTTTGCTTATGAATTACAAATTGTGGTGCTATTACAATGTGAGAATAGGTAGCTGTGGTGACAGCACAAATTCTTCTGGTGCATGTAGACCAGCACAATTTCCCATGCATATGGATGAAAAGAGAGCAACTATTTGTATTTTCCCCAATAGGTTCTACCAATGTCTGACATACTACTATACATCTTCCAACAGAATAACAAGGAAAACAATAGTTTTCCTCTGTGGTCTCATTGGCTCTCACTAAGAGTTCTGGCTTGGTATTAACAAGTAAACAATGTTTGCTTCTTCTAGATTTCCTTATGCTACAGAGACAAAATAAAATTACTGGGAAGAAGTTTTATAAACGAGTTATTGCTTTTTTTCCTTTCTGAAAACAAACCAAATGCTGCCCGCTGAAAGGAACAAGGGGAGAATCACTGAAGGACGAGGTGATTGGATATATATTTATTACATTTGTAAGAGTACATTATTGCTGATTCAATGAAATAAGAAAATTGTTTAGGCTTGCCTGAATGAGCATTACTTTATCTAATCAACCTTTTCTAAATTGGTCTTAATGTACTTCTATAAATACATTATATCCAAACTCCAGGTTGTGTGGGCAGCATCAATTCTGCTCTGCTGTGGCACCAAAATATGCCAACCTTTTATTGTATGCTTCAGAACATTATACTTCTTTTTTTTCCTCCCTCCACCCCCCTCCTGAAATTAATGGGAATTAGCTGACGAGCAAATGCTTTGTGAGAGCTGTTCTTTGGTTGTCTGTAGTGGGATGTTGGCTTCTCTGAGCACAAGCTTGGGCTGTCTCATGGATAGGTCTGGTGTTGCTGACCCTCTGGTAGCCATACTGGATCCTTCTGAGCTAAAGGATTTGGCTTCCTTACCTCTGTGTGGAGGATGCTGAAAGTACAGAAGCCAAACTGTTTTGGCATTTAAATACTGAGGACACTCTGGCTTGGGATGCTATGCGCTGCTACCTGTCTTGATTTTGTGAATGTTGTTAAGAGCAGCCCACAACTTCAAAGACAAAATCTGAGATGCACATGAACGGGAAAGATCCTAGGAGGCACATGTTGTGTTAGCTTTTGTCAGGGCTCTAACAGCAGCATGTCTGAGCTGTGGTTTATGGAGAAGAAGTTGTAGCTCTTGGAAGATAACTCCTAACATGTGACCCGGAGGGCTGGTTTCACTCCACCGGGAAAAGAAGCTCAGTAATTTCAGGCACCGCTGCTGTGGTGGCATTGATCCAGTTGTGGGCAAGGGAGGAACCACAGCTGGACTCAAAAAGATGCCCCATGGGCTTTGCCACGAGGAGCTTGAGTAGGGGCTAATTCTCCTGCTTGTGCTGGTGTACAGGGAAGTTTCTTCATAAGCAGATAAATGAGGGACTGACTGCAGGCTGATTGTTTACGCCTTTCTAGCACAGCATGCAGCTTCTTGCTTCTACCAGAAATAAAGCTAGGGCTGTTCCCTTAAACCCATTAAGTGCTTGTAATTGTGTTGTTATTAAGTTGAAATGATATATCTAAAGGTCTTCATGCATGGATCATGAAGAAGCTAAGTAGCAATACAGGGCTGGGAAGCAGTAAGCCATGGATTCATGCAAAAAAAAAAAAAAAAAAAAAAAAAGAACAACAAAAAACATATAAAAAAAGCCCAAAGAAACAAAAAGCCCACAAAACCCTTGTCAGTTTTACCTTTGATAAGCAGTTAATTTAGCTCAGAATTGGCGGAATTCCCTGTAGTTTGTGTAGGGAATTTCTAGGTTATGCTGTGAACATCAGAGTAATATACAGTTATCTGAGACAACTGACAAGTGTTCAAGCATGACAGCTATTGGGAAAGCAAATTCCAGAGACAGGTTGAATCTGAATATATTATCATGTATAGGCTGCTGTATGTGTGTGTTATGACAGAACAAGAAGCGTTAGCAGAACAGTTTTAGTTCGTTTAATGATAGTAGAGCCTATATCAGCATTAGCAAGTGAGGTGATGCATTGGGAATAGGTCTATAGAGTAAAGAAGCTGCAGCAGTAACCTCATACTTCTTGCAGGGCTCTTGCTTTGGCTCTGTCTCAGTACTTTGGAAAACCCCAGAGCTGTTGAACATGGAGACTGTACTCCCAAGGTACACCCTTGGGTTGCTTCTTCACCCCCCAAGGCTGTTGTGTACATTCAGTATTGCATGCTGAAGCAAAGTAAAATGAGATAATCGAGAGATTCAGTTCAGAAACACACTCCTGAGCAACACATGCAATGTAAAATACTGTGAAAATGTACTTAGATTTTCCTTTTTTTCCAACCCTGTACCTGTAAACAAGGTGTCTTTTGTCTGGCAAGCCATGGCTGTCTTCATTTTGCTCTTTTCTGAAATACATTAGTGTTGCAGGAGTGGGCTTTCAAAATACTGTTGTTAGTTTACTGTTCAGGTAATGGGTCAGTCAAAGGTGACACCTTTAGCAAACAAAAGTACAGACACTGCAAAGAGGCAATAAAAACAGATGGATGCTGTTCATCAGGGATTGGTATCAGTACTATTTAACATATTTGTTGGCTGCGTTTACAGTGGGCTTGAGTGCATTATCAGGATATCCAGCCAGCTGAGTGGGGTGGTCAGTGTGCTGCAGGGAAGGGATACCATCCTGAGGGTCCTGGATGGGCTTGAGTGAGAGGCGGGCCTGTACAAAAGTTGTGCCAAACATGTGCAAGTGTAAGGTCCTGCATCTAGCTTAGGGCAGCCCCAAGTAGAAGTGCTGACCGGGCAAAGAATGGATTGAGAACAGTTATGAAGAGCAGCACTGGGGGGTACTGGTTGATCTAGAACTCATCACAAGCCAGCAAGGTGTGCTGCAGCTCAGCCAGATGTATCCTGGACTGCATAGGAGGAAGTGCAGCCGATAGGTCCAGGGATGTGTTGGAAGAGAACCAGAGGAGGCCACAATGATGATCAAGAGGGCCAGAGCACTTCTGCTATGAAGACAGACTGA
Source organism: Excalfactoria chinensis (assembly GCF_039878825.1). Lineage (NCBI taxonomy): Eukaryota > Metazoa > Chordata > Aves > Galliformes > Phasianidae > Excalfactoria > Excalfactoria chinensis. The sequence goes on from NC_092828.1 coordinate 38,473,697, forward strand.
GAGAGTTGGGGTTGTTCAGCCTGGAGACTCCAGGAAAAACTCGTTGTGGTCTTCTAGTACCTACAGGGGCCTGTGGGAAAACTGGAGAGGGACTCTTTATCAAGGAGCGTAGTAATAGGACAAGGAGTAATGACTTTAAACGAAGGTAATTTTAGATGAGATGCAAGAAAAAGGTTCTTCATTGTGAACGTGGTGAGGCACTGGTTCAGGCTGCTCAGAGAAGCTGTGAATATTCCATCTCTGGAGATGTTCACAGCCAGGCTAGATGGGGCCCTAGCAGCCTGATCCAGTGGCAGATGTCCCTGCCCATGGCAGAGGGTTTGGAACTAGGTGATCTTTTAGGTCCTTCTAACCTAAGCCATTATCTGATTCCACTTCTCTCCTCTGAGAAGGATTTAGGAAGCCTTTATTTTTCCTCTTGACGTTGATATGGAGGTATTATAATGATGTCAATACGGAGAAGATAAACCATTTTACATAAATTCAAGTCTTGTTTGAAATGGAGTTCTCTGTGGGAAAGGAGGACTGGAAACAAGAGATGAGGCTAGGCATGCTGCTTTTGGTTCAGAGCTATGGGGAACGCTTTATGGACTAACATTCCATTTTTCTGATGATGCCTGGGATTTTGGTTGATAACCAGAACTCTGACAGGGTATTTCTCACTTCACTGTAAGACCTCAGCAGGTTGTGTCCTAGGGGTGTGCAAGCTGTCATGTTTAACGCATGGACATTAGGGAGCAGACCAAAGTGTAGCTGTAGTTGACAACAAATTTTTCCACACAAAGTCACACCAACTGGAGAAATGAGCCACAAGAAACTCAAAGTTAATGCAAAATTAAATAACTTAGAAACTTCACCAGAGGATCTCATGACTATTCATTTTTGGTGTTAAAATGTCTGTAGGGTTGGGGATTAGAAGGCAGGACACTTGCATGGTAAGGTCTCTTGGGGCCAAACCACCATGTAGGGAAATAGTAGCTATTACATTTGGAGGCTTTGCAGAAGAGCAGGTTCAAGAAACCTGACAACAAACAGATTATATTTGATCCCTACAAGGAGATATGAGAAGTTTAATGCATAGCCTTCTGCAAAAGCAAAAACGTCATCGTTTATAACCTTTTAAGCAGCAATCTCATTGAAGGGAAATAACAGATAGCAATCTGGTTATTTATTTATTTGACATACTTTAAGAAAGATGAGAGCTAGTTTCTACATTTGTTCATCTTCAGAATGACATACAGCTCTCAGAGTAAGCCACACATAAGTTTCATAGACCGTGGCGGTATATTTTGGCTTTTAAGAGCTATCGGGTAAATCCAGAGACTAGCAGATAATATACTCAGCTTGAAAATGATAAGCATGGAGATATGAAAGTCATTTCTTTTCCTGCTGTTGAAATGGAAAGATTAGTGGAAATGTCATGGCTTAGAATTCATGAAGCAATGTTTCCCTAATCAGCCATCACACTAAATTGCCCGAATACAGTATGTTTGTTTTTATTTCTTTTATATAAGTAGACTGGGCCTGTGTGAAGGTAGGCTGTAAAAAGTGTTATATAAAATATGAGACTCTTTCATATCATATTCTGCATTATCAGGCTTAACTACTGATTGTTGTTATGTCTGTGATTAGCTATTGTAAAATGGAATCATGGAATGGCTGAGTTGGGAGGGACCTTTAGGGTCACCTAATTCCAACCCATCTGCTATAGACAGGAACACCTCCCACTAGACCAGGCTGCTCAAAGCCCCATCCAGCCTGGCCTTGAACGCCTCCAGGGAGGGGTTATCCACAGCCTCACTGGACAACCTGTTCCAGTGTCTCACCACCTCATGGTAAAGAATTTCTTCCTAGAGTCACATATGGGTTCAGCTTTTTAGAAACTGTGATCCGAAGCCTTGTGTGCTTATCAAAATGCAGCACTGCTTGCTGTCCATTTCCCTTTGTCCAGGTTTTGGCCCATGTATCTCGTTGCTGCCAGCTTTAGCTCCAGAGCAAGTAGGATGTAAAGGTTTGCTTTGCTTTGAAAGAGATTTTGGCAGCATGGGAGTAACTTGCTGCTTTCAGACACAAGTGGTGACAGCTGGGAGGACATGTTTGTAATATTGCATCTGTTGTTCTCAGGAGACACATCTGCATTAGAAAATGCCTGACTTCCAGAAATAGAATTGGCATGATCATGTACTATATATATATAAATTTAATTATATATACATCAATTGTGTACCCAGATTTTCATCTGTGATGCTTTGAATGGCTTCTCAGCACATCATGGCAGTGATGTTTATAGAGGATGAGCATTCATATGGCTTTCTTGCTTTAGCATGTTTTTCGAGGCTCTTGTGATGTCATGCTGGTCTATGGAGGCAACCTTTCTCAAGGAGCAGATGCTACTGCACAACAGTGGGTTTTTTAATCTTCAGTACTCTAGCTTACAGTAGGCTGTAGGCTGTTTGCAAACTGCAGTATGTGAAGGAGCATAGTGGATTGCTCTCTCCACTTTGCTTGGGGTCGATATCTCTTCTATGCCTACAGCAAGCTGTCACCAGGTATGCTGGGCATTAAGCAGGTGAGCAGAGCTGAGGGTGAAAATAAGCAGGTGAGGAGCGTCAGTACTCTTTGCCTTGTGCATATTGGAGCTAGGCATGGAAAAGAAAACATGCTCTTAGCTCTTCCTGGGACTTGAAAGTGCTTCAGCTTCCCTATTTTTAAAAGGAACAAGCTGAAAAGTAATTCTGCTTACTCCTAAAGGTGTGGGGGGAACAGAGAGAGAGGGATATTCCCTGGTAAAGAAAGCTTACAGGCTAAGTAGATGATGAGGGGCATGAAGTGGAAAAGCACAAAAAAACTATGAAATGACATGGGATACCTTCCTAGCCAGTGACTTTGTAATGGGAACCCCACAGGCCCAATAAACTTGCCAAAAAATACTGCATGCTATTTTGAGGTAATATTACCTCTTTTTAATCCAACACAGAGAAAATTCATGTTCTCTGGTCTGTGCTGAGATTTATGGCAGTGCAGGATATTAGTACTTTTCCGATTACAGCTCTGTGGCAGTAGGAGACTTAGATGCATGCCTCTTGCTTCTAGAAAGCTGACAGCGTATGCTTATGTCTGCATGTGTATTAGCAAGGGTTATTAATTTCTTCTGGATGCAAAACTAAAATTAGTGTCCCTTGGCTTTTTCCTAACTGAAAATGGCTTTTTAAATATGTAAGAATCAGAAATCATTTTCTTGATACCTGGGTCCTTTTCTGAGCCTATCATTCACATGATCATTTGTCATTAGGCACAGCGGGCAGGAGGTTAATTGTAATTGTGCAGTCACCTGGACTATTGTGTGATTTGAAGCAGAGTTTCTCTGCTGTGTCAGGTCCAACAGTATATTATTTGAATGCGTTAGTGCCAGGCTGCTCTTTAAATCTGCCAGGGAACTGAGGAAGAAGTGATTTAAGCGTTCGATTTAGTGCTCTCTTCTTGCTGTCCGCTTCAGGCCACTTTACTAGCGATAGCAGAATGTGAGCAGAATTAAAATACAGATGTGTCAGAGTTTTGAAAATAAAAAATCAAATCAAAAGTAGCCAACAAGAAGGTAGAGCCCTTCATCTTGGTAACTTAATACTGTGCATCTTTGTTGACAACTCTATATGTAAATCACTAATTATTCTAAACTACTCAGTTCCCCTCCAGGAAATCCAGACTTCAACATTAAAGGCTAGCTGTAATGAATGAAAGCCTTACACTGATTCCCCACAGGTTTTATTAAGCTGCAGAGAAAACCCAAGGTTTTTTGCATCACGAATAACAGTGATAGAGGGGTCAGCAATTTACCTACATCAGAGGAGATTACTGGGTTTGGGGCCGTAATTGTAAGCACTTGAAGGCTTAGGTAATGCGTACTTTCTGTGGTGAAATGGTGAAGGAAAGAGGGCAGCCTCTGTTAGGCTGAGTTTCCCCTTCATTGCTTCATGTCAGAGCTGTAGTCTAGAAATATGATGCAGGTGTGCAACTGATCCAAGATGTCCCATCATTGATCTTTTTCCTACATGCTTTACCCCAGTTTTCCCAGTCTCCCCTTTTTCAGGCTGGCAGTCCATTTGCAAACCTACCAGGTAGCTAGAACTGGGTTTGGTGACTTAGCTGATGTCTGGTCCAACTCTTGGGCTTGCAGAGAATGTTTCTGAAGCCACATGCCCTCTCGCAGCATGCTGTTCACCAGAGTGCGCTGCAGCATGTGTATGCAATGGTGGGTGAGTAAGAGGAATGGCACTCAGGACAGTGTAGCTTACCTGGTTATGGAAGAAATATAATGACATGGGAGAGCTCAGACAGGGTTCTTGGCTTTAGCAGAGCTCCCACTCAGAGCTGTAGGGCTTCCTTGTCTGCGTAAGTACCAATATGTCTCTTGTGTGGCTGACTCTTGTCCTTCATTGTGCTGAGAGACACCTTAGTGGTCCCATGGGAGCTGCAGGGCTGCAGCACGTGAGGAAAGAATAGTGATTTCTCCTCTTGTGTGTTTGGCCTGCAAACTTCATACTGGTTTGCAGGATCTTTGAAAGGAGATGGAAGGGAGAAGATTCACAGCTGGTGTGGCTGTGTGAGCAATAGGAAAGCACGAGCAAGCAATGGGGAGGCATGATTAAGCATCATGCAGCCCAGACTAGGTGAAGGTAAGCCTTCATTTTTCCTGTCCATGTTGCCTGGAGGCAACACTGATGTGACTGATCGTGCATGGAGGCCCTGCAGTGACTTTGTGTTTCCTGAAAGGTGAGGTCAGGTTAAAACCCCGTTGTTCAACACCTTGCTTAATTCTAGATTTTAAAGCGAGTTACATATTTACTCCTGTTCTTAAATCTGTCTTTATCACAATCTTGCAGAGGTGCAGGAATTATTCAGCTATCAGAATTCATTTGTTACCTTTATTCACCATTTGGTTATCATAAATCACTAAACTCTTATTACTGTCTAAATGCTTTGTTCATTTTGTATGCTTTCATTTTTGCTCATTCTTACTGTATTTTATTGTAGCCCAAGTGCTTCTGATACAAAGCAAGCTGTTTGCAGAGGGGAGACAAGCTGAAGGTTTCTAAATTTGGGACTGTAAGTAGAGCAAATTCCTACATTATTTCTTGAGAAGACAGCTCCATTGCCTTCTGAATCCTTTCCGCAAGCTGGAGAAGGGCAGACCTGGAAAGCAAAATTCCTATTTGGATTTCATTTTAAATCCAATTTCACGGGAGCAAAGGAAAGCTTTCTTTTTTATTTTATTTTTTCTTCTCTTTTTTTTTTTTTTTTCTCCTTCTCTTTAAAAAGAAAAGAAGTGAGACCAGCCAAAAAATCTTCCTGTGAATGAATGTGCAGTGCTCTTGATGTCTTCCCCATTGCTGACCTTTTGTCTTTTCTTCCCTCCACTTCATATTATCCTTGGCCACCTTTCTTGAAGGAGCTATTGATTAAAGGATGCAAACCGCTTCAGATCCTGCATATCAAGCTGCTCTTTTTTTCAAGTCGTTCAGTATGTGAAGAGCATCCATTTCTGCACTGCAGTGCAGTTTTACCCAGAGATACCTGGTCTCTCCGGCAATCATTTTTTTTTTTCCCTTTGCCCTCCCATCCTGCTAAATGGACACCCTGTCAAATACTGTTTGCACAGACTGACAGCTATAGAGGTCTTGGAGTAAAAGCCAGATCCGTGCACATACTGTAACAAACAGAATCAAAATGTCAAGGCACATGTGAGATATATCACTATGCTTCCCTGTCAGATTTTGCTAATATCACCTGGATAAATTGACAGTGGAACACCTGCAGCAAGTTAACCTATTTTTATTAGTGCTTGTTTCACATATTTATATTTGGATAAAAATACAAGGACTGCTGTGGAGAAAGCTTTCAATTATTTGATGACAGGATGGAATGCCCCCTGCTCTTCATACAGATAGACAATCGGGTCAGGGAAGCCACTTTCAAATAGCACAGCAATTAATAAAGAAAAAAATAATTTCACAGTCTGTTGTTAAATTAGCAATTCTTCAGTGTGTCTGTAGTTCCTGGCAGAATTAATATGCACTCTGAAGCCTTGGGCAGTCTTGGCCACGTATCATTTACCCAGCAGTTGTAAGAGCAAAATGCAGAGGAGGGGTCCTCGATTGCGAGGGAAATAGTGGAATTATCTATTTAGTAATCATTCAGCAGCCCATTTGCTTATAATCAATATGGAAAGATACAGTTGGATTTGGGTTGCATCTCTCATTCTTTCAAGGCAGAAGTAGCAAAAACAGTGGTTGGAAAACGATGTGTTAAGTAACACAGAGGAAAAAAATAGGTTGGGAGCAACATACATTTGAGTAGGGAGAAGAAAGTATACAATAAGAGTGCAATAAATTTCCCCTCTGTTGAAGGGGAATATTTTATAGCAGCTTTTTGCAAATTAAATGCATCTACATAAATAATGTAGCAGCACATTTAATTGCAACTATTTATTTTTAAATTTGCCTGGTTGACAGGAGAATTTCTTTGCAGAATAATGAACCCTGGGTTTCTGCCACTCGCACAGCTTCTATTTAAAAAATAAATAAATAAATAAATAAATGAAGACTATTTCAGCAAATTGTCAGCGCCACAGAAGTACCTGGCTCCTCTCTAGTGCATCTAGGGAAAAAAATAAAGAAAGCACCAACAGCAGAAATAACCACCAAAATCCAGAAGCACATCTGTATGTAATCATTGTTGGGTGGAGTTCAACAGAAGACAGGGAAACAAAGTATTACCAGTCCTTACTTAGGTCAAGAAATGCCCAATTTGTCTTCCAGTATACCACTTCAATTAGAGGATACATACTGGGCTCTTTGTCTGCCTCCTACTGTTGGTGTTGGTTTTCCAGCTTTCTTCTGAAAAAGACAAGAAGCCTTTTCTCTCTTTTGCACAAGACTGATTCTTCAGATTCTCATGGAATCTCTATGTCTCAGGGCTTCTGAGAGGAGAAGAGAGAGTGTCTTCACAGTGTCCTCTCTTGCAAGGTATAGGTTTGCCAAAACTCCCAGCTGGCCTCCAGCATGCTGAATCCAGGGCAAAATGTGTGCCAACACTGCTTGCATTTCTCCCCTCTTGTTGTCTTCCAGTCTTTCCTTGAACAAATCAACTGTGGATGTCTTCTGCAATGCAGGCTCCTTGCTTTTTTTTCTTAACCAGTCTTACAAAGACTGTTTCAGTTGACAGAATGCAAGAGTGAAGGGACACAACAGGAATTTCAAATACAGTGCTGATTTCCAGAGTAAACAGACGCATGCAGGCAGTGCTTATTTCTCTGGTTGTAGCTAGAGAGCCAATTAAGGAACAGTATCTCCTTACAATAATTTGAGAATAAAATCTCCATAAATCAAGCCTTGGAAGCTCAAATTCAGACTGTGAGAATGACCAGTATCGCAGCTGCTAATTTGACTTCTAGATAGCGTTCATGTTATGTTGTAATCGGTTAGAGAGAAATAGGTTTATTGAGGAGAGATTTGAGTAAGGGTACATGTAGCAAGCAGGAAGGTAGCATTTGCTTTGATTTCCTTTTACTTCACATCTTAATCTTGTTGCAGCCATATGTATCCAACAGCTACTTGGGAGGAAAGGACCAAGACTGTGAGACTGTGAACAGGGACACCCCTCTCCCAAGAATAGAATGCTCCAAATAGTACTGTTTATAGTATGGCAAAAGAAAATACTTTCTTGGGCCATAACTGCATGTTATTTGTCTCAGGAGTTTGGGTGTTTTTCTCTCTGGGCAAAGTTCACAGCAGTTGTAGCTACTTAATGTCAAGAATGATCCAGCTCCAGCATCCAAAAGTCATGAGGCAGCCCATCCAAAGAGTATTGCAATTGGCTACAAAACCAAGAAGTTTAAAGTGTCAAGTTGTATTGATTGAACTTGGATCTGAGCTGTTGTGTTCACATGCAGCAAGTTCTCCTCCAGAATGGGAGAGTTCTTAATAAAGTTGGAAATTCTCTTGTTGCTGCAGGACTGGAGCTCAAAGAATTGCTCTGAATATTGATGTGGCCAAAGCTGGCTAAGCCTCAGATTGTGCCTCGCAGTGCTTGTTTCTAAAGAGGAGCTATTCAGCAGAGGTATTTGGCTAGGCAGATGAACTGCGGATACTTTTTGATCTGACCCAGAGGAGTAGTTTAGTCAACTTAACAAATAGTTTTGTTGTCCAGTCAATTAAACTGAAGTCAAATATTTTGGTGTCCAGTCAATTAAACTGAAGTCACAGAGTGCTGTATTTGCATACAATTAGGTTAGTGGTTGATGTTTCTATACTGACTTTGCTGCACATATGGAATGAAGTGCTTTGTTCAGCTTTCCTTGTTAAATTTCTCTGAACGTTAATCATATAATCACAGAATGGCTTGGGTTGGATGGGACCATGAAGACCATCCAGCTTCAGACTCCTGCGATGGGATAGTTGCCACCCACTGAATCGGGCTGCCCAAGCTCCAACCTGAACACGAACATCTTCAGGGATGGGGTTCTCTGAGCAGCCTGTGCTAGAACATCACCACCCTCTTAGTGAAATATTTCCTCCTAATGCCTGATCTAAATCTCTCCTCTTTTAGTTTAAAGCTGTTCCCCCTTGTTCTATCACTATCTACCTGTGTAACACATCAATCTCCCTCTTGCTTTTAAGCTTCCTTTATCTACTGAGAGGCCTGCATGGTCTTTCTGTCCCTTCTCCAGAGTGAACGAGCCCAGCAACCTTGGCCTTTCTTTGTAGGAAAGGTGCTTCATCTCTCTGATCATCTTCATGCCCTCTTCAGGACCCACTCCAGGAGCTCCATGTCTTTTCCTGCAGCTTTTTACCTACCAGGACCCCTAAGTCCTTCTCCATAGGGTTGCTCCCAATAAGTCCTTTTCCCAGTTTGTATACACATATCTGGGACTATCCCAAACCAAGTGCAACATATTGCACTTTGCTTTGTTGAATCTCTTAAGATTCTTGTGTATCCACTTTTCAGCCTTGTCTCCTTAAATGGCATCCCTTCCTTCTGTTATATCAGCTGTACTGCTCAGCTTGGTGTCATCAGCAAACTTGCTGAGAGTGCACTTGATCCCACTGTCTATGTCATTTGTAAATGCTAAAGAACACTGGTCTCAAGAGCGATTCATACTTGCCATATCCTCCTGCACATCCCCTTCTATTTCTTGCAACCTAACCAAAGCATCAGAATTTAGCTTGGTGACACCTCCATCTCTTTAACTCTGTTTTGCATGCTCTTATCCAAAAAAACACCAGTTTCTGAGGGAGGAGACACAACTGAGGGGAAACATTCCCCAGGAGACACATCTGCATTTGTGATTTTCAGCCTCTTGCTCCTCTGACAACACTGCTTCGCATCACCTTTGCTTTACATTTGTAAATACACTTCCCAAGAGTCACTTTTACGTGCGTGAACCCATTTAACACACTTAGTTCAGGCAACTCTGGATAAACCCTTCCTGCATTTTGTCATAAGGACTGTAAAAGATCCATCTACGTCGCCCTCTGATGGAATTTGAATAGATGTGTCTGGAGTGACATATGTCCAGCCATAAATTTTAGGGAAACAATTTTAGAATAAATTGTCTACAGCCAGTCCTACCAAATTTACCTCCTGAAATAGATGATCATAAAGCTAGAAGCAAACAAGCCCTTAAACATTTGTGACAGGCTCTGAAAAGAGCTTTTATTGAGGTATCGGCATCTCCATAGATTGGATGCACTGCCCAGTTTAGACTGAAGTATTAAATGAAGTCACTGGAAGAAAAGGTGTTTTTTATACCATCTAAAATTCTGGTCCATGCAAGGAAAGTTGTGCAAGATAGTCAGCCAGAAGGAAATACTTCATGCGTTTTCGTTCTTCCTACTGTTTTCACATGTTCAGCTTACTAGTTGAAGCTAAATCCTTTAAATGTTGGTAGAGTAAACACAGATGACATAAATCATCAAAATAAATCCTCCCAAATGTCATATTTCTTAACCACAATTGGTTGCAATTGTCCAAACCACAGCATAATTAGAGAATCTTTCTTTCTTTGGCCAGGCTCCAACTCTGTATGGCTGACTGACTCAGAAAACTAAAAACCTTTTTGCAGAGGTATGCCAGCAAACATGTGGCTTTGAAGAACTCTATTTTCCAGGAGATTTTACTGACTGGTCTTTGCACTGCTGTCTGTAATATGCGTATACAGACGTACACAGGGAGATTTGGGCTGGATCATTTTCGAGTTTGATCCTGTCCCACTGTTGCCACTAGAGATGATGGTTGTTATTGCTATTCAGTCAGCACTGCTATTGAACTCAGGGGAGTCCTGCGGCCTGTCCATCAATCCTCCCCTTGCTTAGCGCACAATGCAGCTTGCATGTTTAAGTTACCATTCACATAACAAAGGATGCACTAGGCTGTGTCTGTTTGTGTGCAGAGCCCTCAAAACAGTCTTGTTCCTCTCGGATTACTCAAGAGCTAGGCGTCTCAAGTTATGTTTACAAGCACGAAGAAACAAATCTGTCTGCCTTCCTCTGTATCTTAAACTGTATTTTTTCCCTTGGTGCAGCATTGTAAATCATCGCTTCTTCTGTTTAAGTTAGCAAAATGATTTCAGTTTGTCATCATTAAAAAAGAGAGACGGTAATTTAAGAATAATTTAAGTGCATCTTGGTCTCACACCTCAGAAAAAAAAGAAAAGATGCACAGATTTTATAGATGTATAGATTCATGGAAATAGATATTTTATAGCTATAATAGCAAGAGGATGCAGACTGCCTTTCCTTGTTATGAGATAGATAGCTGGGGCTTTCTGAGGCTGTCCTAGATCGCACTTTGTCACCAGAAGTGTAAGGGCTGCAGACACACCCTGGGCTGCCCAGAGGGCACTGGCACATCACAGGGAAGGAGCACGATGTCCATGAAGCCATGACCCAGCTCAGATACTGATACGAGAGCATCTGGGGAGAGCCAGTTGGCACTACCAGCCTGCAGGCCAAGGTGGTGAAGCCACCTGGGGAAACAAGGTGAAGCTGCATGTTGGGGAGGCCAGGTTTTTAAATGTTTGTGTCGTCATCTGGACCTGCTGTCACCCTTCCAGCCCCATCAAAAATGCAAACTGAGGACAGAAGTGATGTAAAAAGGTGCTTTGCATCAAATCAGCTTGTGCTTCTTGTGAGAGTGACAAAGTCCTTGTGCATATGGATGGCTTGCAAGAGCATGTACTTGCTGGTCACAGAAATTCCATTTCTGCCAGGAAACTGCTTTCATTTGGAACGTAGAAGTTTCTCCTAGTTTGTTTTGAATAGTTTTTTTGGAGAAAAAAATAGAATAGTAAAGCATGTAGCATTCCTCTGCTAAGGAGACTTGTGCATGTCCCTGTAGTATAAGAAAAGATAAACATAATTTCATGTTTTTTTGTTTTTTGGGTTTTTTTTTTGTGGCAAAACCTGAGTTTGCAGTGAGTGTCAGGAAGTCGAAGTACAGAAAAGAACTGAGTCATAGAATTGCTTGGGTTGGAAGGGACCTAAAGGATCACCAAGTTCCAACTTTCCTGCCACAGTGTTGCCAGCCACTAGGTGAAGCACTAGGTCAGGCTGCCCGGGATCCCATCCAACTTGGGCATGAACACCTCCATGGATATCTACAACCTATATAGCACAGGCTCTCTGGGCAGCCTGTGCCAGTGTCTCACTGCCTTCTCAGTGGAACACTTCCCCCTGACACCTAATCAAAATCTTTCCTCCTTTACTTTAAAACCATTCCTTGTTGTCCTATCGCTATCTACCTGAGTAAAAGTTGAGTCTGGATTACAAAGGTGAGTAATTTGAAGATTACCTGGTATTAACCCTGCTTCCAGCCAAACAAGGAGGAGCATGCTCATGCAGTGCTGAGTGCTTCTGAAAAATACTCTGTTTCTCCTCAGAGCATTTATTTTCCATAGCTTGCTTTCCTTCTGTGAAATCAAACCCAAATGATAGCATTGTTTTTGTATGTATGTGAGGATAAATCTCCTTCCCTGCTCCTTTATCACACTGCTGAGAGTTTAGGCTTCACTCAGAGGTTTTGTCTTACTAATCATTCCAAAATCTACTTTGGAGCAAAGTCAAAATGTACAGAAATATAGTCCATTAAGGCCTTAACATAATCGCAAGCATTTTCAAATGTATTGTTTTCAAGTTATCTTTACGGCTTGCAAATGTGGCTGACTTGGGAATTGGATGAATTTTTCAGAGCAATGCCATGTGATGAAGTTTTATACCATTTAGAAGAAACACATTAATGTCATTAGTAGCAGTTAATTCTTAGTTTTCCAGCAACTATGCTCATGCCATAAATTTCTGTGTGACAATTTAGTGAGTCACGTGGGGGAAAAAGTGGTGTTTGCAAGGGGAAGAAGTGAAAGTACTAATTTATTTATGTTCTAGTTTTCAAGGTTGTTTTGGTATTGAGAGCTGAAGTACATTTCAATGCATAGTGGCAGTAATTTAGCCTGATTTAGCATAGACTTGGTCAGAACAGTAGCAAAAGGCACAATATTTTCATAGAATCACTGATTCCTTTGAGTTGGAAGGGACCTTAAAATGCCATCTGATCCAACTCCTCTGCAGAGAACAGGGACACCTACAGCTACACATCAGGTGCTCAGAGCCCAGTCCAGCCTGACCTTGAGTGTCTCTAGGGATGGGGCATCCACCTCTGTGGGCAACCTGTGCCAGTGCTTTGCTATCCTGGAACAGATTGCCCAGATACATGGTGAATTTCTTAGAACAAAAAAGTTTAAGACTTTTTCCTGCTTGGGATGTGTGAATCATCTTTCCTTCAGGGTAAGGTCTTCAGTCTGTCTTTAAGATGTGAAGCCCTCCAAAAACTCGTTTATTCATCCAGCTCCAGAAACCTCTTTTAAAAGACTTTTAGCAAGTCTCATTGCTGCAGCATCAGGGGATGGAGTTGCTGAAGGATGCTGGCAAGTCTGCAGGATTTGGGCAAACTGGCAGCTTTGAATTACAGAGTTTTATTAGTGGATATTTATTTAATTTCCTTCAAATCCCCAAGGCGTGCTGCAGGAAGCAACAGAGTGCTATTGCAGATAGAATGGCTGACCCTAAAGGAGATATAATCAGGGCATTTTACACATTTTCTATAGCTTTATAGCTTTGGCAGCAATTTCAGTGTCAGCCTGCAGCTCAAGGAATGCTGTTAGGATGGGCAGGATTAGCTCTTGGGAGCCTACTTGTAAATTCTGCAGGAAGAAACTCAACTGTGGGCTGTTTCTTTTTTTTCATCTCCTTTTTTTTTTCCCCAGCATAATTCCTGGTTGCTTTCAAAAGAGCACAGAGATCATCTGTTTATATTCGTTGGGAGACATGAAGACAGTCTGCTGTGTTTTTGTTTTGTTTTGTCTTGTAAGTAAAAGTGCATGTTAGGAGCACAAGCTGAGGGTTGAAGCCTTTCAGCAGTTTAATTGATTCCACATTGTAAAGATTGTACCTCGCTAAACCCTTTTTCTTTAGGTTTTGGGCACATCTAAGAGGCAGCAGCTCTCTCTTCTTGGTGCAAGCGCTTCAAGGCATGGCAGCTCCAGAGACTAGAACAGGGGTTGGTTTATTTGTAGCTTGTTTTTGCTCAAATCCTTCAACTCACAAGGCATATTCCCTGTGCTGGAGTGATGTGCTAATGAAGGCAGAGTTGATGAGCTACAGAGCTGCTCTCCTTTCTGCTGAATACACATAACACGTCCTACTTGGGTTTCATCCGAGAGGCAGCTTGGTGTGGATTACAGAGCTCGGATATATCCATGGGGCAGAGTTTTCTGCGTGTTTATGCTGTGGTTGCTCCTAAAAGCCGTGGTAATTTGACAGTCCCTGCCTGAAGAAGTTTGCAGTTTGAAAAGGCTAATCAGTCTAAAGCATGGGAAGGAGAAACAGAAATAGTTTGTGGTTTGCTCCTGGGCAAGATGTAGTCTGGGAAGGAAGCAGGTTTCAGTTGGACAACCTGTGTTCTGTCTAGACTAGATGTTCTTATCCTCATTAATTTTTGTTTTCATTCCTTAGCTTTATGGATTAGCAACGCTACCTTATGAGATATATTTGTAGTTTCTGATTACTGTGGAGACTAATTTTGTACTCTGCAAGGAAGATGGTGTAATTCCTATTTGAGCTTTATTTTCTGGGATTTACAAAAGGTTGCTTTGCTGATACTAAGCATTTAAGTACTCCAGGCTTATCCTCCCAGAATTACAAGAGTGTGAAGGGTTGGGCCTTTCTCATCTCCCCTGGGCTTTCAAGGCTTTGTAAGGTCATGCTCCCTGGCTCTTCTCTCCGTGGGGACAAGGCCTAGATTCAGACCGATATTAATTTGATGTCATGATAGCCGAGTGCTTCCTGCGTTGCAGATGATGGATGCTTTTACTGCTGTGGCTACGTACATGGGTTTGGTTCTTCGTCAGGTGGGAAGGCTGAGAGGAGGTCCTTGTTCCCAGCACACATGCCTGAGCAACTTGCTGGGTGCTGCCTGGGCCAGTGTGCATCGTAGCCAGGGAGGAAAGGAGGTCTGCACAGTGGATGCAGCATTCAGCTGAAGTTTGGGTATGGTTACAGAGCTGTAAATCATTTGATGGTAAGGCTTGCAGAAAATAACCTCTGTCAAGTAGTCCCAGCTGTTTGATGTTACTGGCTTGTTCTGCCTACTTTTTCCACTCACTGGTGCTCTCTGTCTTTAGTACTGATAGAGCACATGAAAGTTCAGCATGGTATTTGAAGAGGCCAGTTTATATTGTAAGAGTCCCACTGATTCTTCGTCTGTTTACATGCATTATAAGACCTAATGCCCTAGCAGCGTGGCTCTTGGGGGATCCCATCTATAAGATACGAAGCCAGGTTCTAATCTGACTGCCAGCTGGAGGGATCAGATCATGCTGGTGCTGTCCCGAGAGGCTCTGGCTGCCATGACTCATTGCAGTGGTCTTGTGCTGGCCTGGCCCAAAGCACTGGCATTAAGAGGCTGCACGGCTGCTAAAGCTCTGTGCCTGTGACTTCTTGTGGTTGCTACTAAAAATGAAAAAAGTGAAACTAATTTGCTGGTAATGGATGTGCTGCTAACAGAAACACATCCCCCCTAACACCGGCAGGTTGCTTATGGCATATTTTCTGTATCTAAAAATACTCTTTTTTTTCCAGCAACTAATTTCATTTAAAGACTGTTTTCACACATCAGTGGCTGTTAATCAGTTAAGGAGTTATCAGTTTTAATATTAGAAAGAAAGGAGTAGGTGTCATTGACAACTTAAAACCATTTCATTTCTGTTCAGCTGGCTTGCAGCAGATTATGAGCAATCTTAGGCTCATCTTATTTCTCCTCCTTTTCCCACCCTCTTTCAAAGAGAGATAATACCATTAAATGAACGGCTGTTCTGTGCTAATTCTACATATCCTTTGAAGAACCACTGAATTAGAAATACTGAGATAAAAATATAAGACTTAAAATAAGATTTAATTAGAAATTAAACTCCAGACTCCCATGTAATTTTAAATAAAATCATGTATACTTCATGAGAAGATTTTAAGGTTGACTGTCAGAAGATGAACGGTAGGACAACAGACCAAAACCCAAGGTATATGCTTATAAGGCACAGGCTGCTTATGGCTCTGTTTTGCTGCAAATCCAGATCACAAAATCATAGAATCATAGAATCCTTAGAGTTGGAAGGGACATCTGAAGACCACTTAGTCCAACTTCCCTGCAGTGAACAGGGATAAATATCCAACTCTTTGCCAGCAAAGGAAGAAAAATAATATGCTAGCCCTTGCTTTTTGGCTGTTGAGCTTGTCCAGGACTGTGCTCATCACGCTATCATCATGACACCTGCTCTGAAGGTGGAGGGTAAGATGTTCCTGAGACAGCTCTCATGACCAAATCAAACCAGGTAAGGGTGCAGAGAACAACTGTACAGTAAGTACTATTTGCTCCCCAGCTGCTGGGGGACTGAGGTAGCTCAGCAAATGCCCTACTGTCCTCCCTAAAGCATCTGCTGCTGGGCTTCAGACTCTCCACACCTTTCATCCTTTCATCTGATTTGCTGTGGCTGTTCTAACATTTATTTATTTATTTATTTATTTATTTATTTATTTATTTCCCTTTAATTTTGCATAGCTCATCTCCTTTTCCTGAATTCTTTCTTTCTAACTGATGTGAAACTCTTTTGCTTAGCTTTGACAGCCCTCTGTGCTGGGTGTTTGTTGTGAGGATTGCTGTTGCAACTTCCAGTATAATGTAATGCCCTTGAATATGCCTTCTTATACTGTTTGGGAGAGGAGGAACCTGTCTGGCCCAGGGTAGCTTTGGATTACACAAAAAATTGGTCTGGTTTAGTTTCATTTCACATCCCTCATTAAAAAGAAGGGTTATTGGTGTTGGGAATCTGTTGGCAGTGCGTTTACTCATGAAAACAAAACATTCCCTTCAAGCTGAGCTATGTATCATACCGTCGTTAACAAACTGCACCTCGTTGAAAATATGTCGAGGAAAACTGATTTATGTTGCATTTGCTGCTTTGCACACAATAGAAGCACAGTAAACTCTCGTGCCATAATGATTTAATGATTTTCTGTCTGTCTTGATGGGTCATAATGAGATAAATTCAAGTCTTTTTCTGAAGGCTAATTACTTCAAGTACGCACTAGACGTGGGCTGCACTCTTTATACTTTGTGTATGTTTGTGTTTTCATTTTGCTATCTCTATTGTCTGGGTGTGCAAGTGAGTTTTGATCTGTCTTTGAAATACAAATCAGAGACTAGCGAGGAGCCATGTCATGGTCTCCTCTACCTAAAGACTCTCCAGAGGATTTGTAACAATTCCTGCCGTACAGATAGGGCAGCATCTCAAGATAGCTGTGAAGTAAATAAAGTGAAGAAACTCTGTGTTAGGAACTGAGGGATGTGCCAGCGGACATCAGGGCAGCTTGCGGCAACCCCATTAGCAGTTATCTAGAATAAGTTTGGCCATGGGTGTGTTCGCTGTGCCCCATGCTTGGGTACAGGATGAGGACTGTGTGCTCCAGAACTCACAGCCTAAATATGGAAAAATAAATGAATGCTGAGCAATTTTGGAAATTGCTTGCAAGGTCCAGGCAAAACTGGAGGTGGAGCCTGGGGAGGTGTATGGTTTGCTCCTGGATTGCCTTCCCTTTTGCTGCATGGGTAGCCTCCATCAGTAAACACTTGCTGGTTGATTCCAAGTGATTTTTTCCCTGTATTGTAGAGAGCTGATATCAGAATAGCTGCCATACCAAATAAAATACCGTGTGTTTTTGATAGGAGTTGATGTGGAAGTGTCTCACCTTTGGTGAAAAAGTTCGCGATGTAAAAGGGAAGATGTCAAGAGAGTTTTTCTGGTACTACGGGAAGCAGAGTCAACTTTAGAGCCAGTTTTCCTACTTGATCCTTCAGAGAAAAAGGGATTAATGATAAAAAATTACACTTTATCTGCAGGAAAGTTGAACTCAGTCATCACCTATTTTGGCTGAGTTTTTATCTCATGACCTTCATGCTATGTTTGTCTGAGACATTGATGGTGGGCTAATATAAATGCTTCTGCTGTGAGCTCATTTTCTTTTCAGCTGGGGATATTTGAGTGCAGATGGAAAGGTTCTGGGATTTCCAGGTAAATTCGTTAACTTAATGGCAAGGCCTGTCCATCATTGATACTATACTGGACATAAGAGCATCTCTGAAAGGAAAAATGTGACAGCTTTTTGGAGTCAGGCAACATGTTCACATATCTTCGCTTTTTGAGGTGACCAACAAATCAGGTTTTGCACAGGTTTTATCTGTGCTTTGTTTTTCTTCATGCTAACTGTGGGTTTGTAATTCTGCATATCAACTATATAATTACAGGTCCACTTGGCTTTTTTCTAAAGGCAAGGTGGAAACATGCAAACCTGTGATTGTCACTGCTTGTGCTGCATGCACACAAAGGTGCATGAATGCAGACATCATTGCTTAGGTGCTTAGTGCTTGTTCCACGAGCTCGGAAACAAAGTATTACTGTACTGAGTTCAAATTCTTATAAAAGAAAGAAAATAAAGGAAAAAAAAAAAACAAACCCAGCCTACCCTTAGCAAAGATATTACATTTGTGAGAACACAAGAATTTCTTATATAGAGGCTTTGTGCTTTATCTTGCATATATATTGGAGCCAGAAGGAGCACCCTGCATGGCAAGCATGCTTGATTCAGGCTATACCCAGAGCAATCTGTCTTATATAGAGTACTTTAAAATTCATCATAGGTTTTCAGAGTAAGAAGCCCTAGGGAAGTAGCCTTATCACAGTGTCTTAAAGCTTTCGATCTCAAGATCCCCTCCACCACTGTATTGTTACTGTTTACCGAGACATTGATTTCTGGGTATAGAACATCTTAAACAAAAACCACAAGATGTATTTTACGTGCTTTTCTAAAACTGAATGAAAAAAGTCCCAAACTCAATAATGTTTTTTAAAGCAGAGAGAAAAGATGTGACCTCATGCATTCAACACAGAAAATAAATACTCAGCAAAGGCAGATGCTAGGGGGGAAATACAGTCAACAGATTCTCACTCTCTTTTCATGCAGGTATTTAAGGGTGCTTGTACACTGGTGGAGTAGACTTGTTTTGAAATCTACAAACCAAATAGCTTGTGAGTGTTTGTCTGTTTTCTTTGTAGCTGAAGACATGTTTTTAAAAGGAAATGTGAAGACACTAATTTTATGATGGGAGAGCTTAGTCTGTGGTTCTTCTTTTTACAGTATGCAGACCTGGGTTCTTCAAAGCTTCACCCCACAGTCCATCCTGCAGCAAATGTCCCCCTCACAGCTACACGCTTGATGAAGCATCCACATCTTGCCTGTGTGAAGAGCACTATTTTAGGAGGGAATCAGACCCACCTACAATGGCCTGTACAAGTAAGCATGTGCTTATAGGGTTGTTTTTAATCCTTTTGAGCTATTCCTGTACTGTGACTAGACATTATGATCCTAATGTGCTTTTACAGGCTCTGAGCTTCAGTCTGAGCTAGCCTGACACAGTCTTAATGTCACTAGCTTTGTCCACCATACCTCCAGTTACATGAGGAGACTCAGGCCTTTCGTTTGGAAAGCTGCTGTTTAGCTTGAGGAGCACTTACATAACAAACAGAAGCTCCATCTCTTGCAGTTTTCTCTTCAAGCATCCAAAGATGTTCTCAGCCAGCAGCACTGCACTCAAGTGTGTGCATGGGTACCTGGGTCAGGCACATCTGTGTAGGAAACTGTGGGTAGTGATTGTCTGCTCTAGCTATAAGTGGAGTATGTATGGTCCTTCTTAGCATCATTTCTCAACTCATTTTCAGTAGTTAGTAAGGGAGAGAGCCCTGCCTTTCCAAGCCACCTGGAGATTGTTATTCTTCAAGGTAGTCTCAAAACTTGCAAGGAGAAAATGCTTCTCCAAACCAGTATCAAAAAAATCAAAGAGCTTATCTCCTGGTGTGGGGGGGGTGGTATAACAAGCAAATTGGGGTGTTAGGAGTAGTTGAATTGGTGAAATCAGAATCGCTAGTTTTACCCTTGTTCAGTTATTCTTTCATCTGTAGCTTGAAGGCTGGTTGTTCTGTTTGTTTTGTATTTTAAGTATGTAGGGCATCAGTTTCCGTAACCTCAGCTAGTATCCCTGTGTATAGCACAGGCCATGGGTTTTTGTGGGGCCAGGTCTGTCAGGATCCAAATGTAATTTTGCAGGCAAAAGTGATTACAAGGGACTGAAGAGGAGCTGAACTACTGGGGTAGGAGCAGGCAGAGCTTCCAGGGGACATCAGCAATGAATAAAAGGCAGGTGTGTAAGTTCAGTCCACATGCTTGCTCAGAGCCACCTGGGAATGGTATAGAGATGACTTCCATCCTGTTTCTTTTGCATCATCCTTTCCAGGAATGGGAAGTTCACAGCTGAATAGATGCTAGATCCCCTTAAAGTTGTGTCAGTGGCATATTAGTGTGCATCATGTCACAGGGCTTTTCTCCTGGCTATCTTCCCTGCAGGGATGAGGGGAGATTTATAAGCAGAATGGAAAAGAGCAGAGAGCAAAGGACTGCAGGGACAGGCATGAAAACTGGGGTTGGATGTGGCACTTATTGTGCCTTCATCCTGTTGAATAAAGCTGTCTTTTCTAGCTTCTTAAATTGGCACTTCAAAAAAGAGAAGGAAAAAGGCTGTTCCCGTTGGAGAGTCTCTTCACATAGGAGGACTGCCTGCTCTCAGCAGATCTCTTCCCACCTGGAATAGTCACTTGGCAGAGGAAACACAGGAGAAACAAGGCCCTTGATCTCAGTATTTACCTTTTACCAGTTAAGGAACTTGAAGCACATTGCTGTTGAAGTTGTGCTACAGGGAAGGAGAAGACAGCCTCAGGCAGTATGACAGTGGCCAGTACTATAGCATCAAAGTGATGGCTAGGATGGGCTACGGCATAAGAAGCTGAGAGCAGGACTCCCTGATGGCTTTTTTAACCTTGAAACATGTCTTTAAAAACTTTGATAAATGAGAGAAAGGACCGGTATTGGTGCTACTGGGAAATGGGGAGAGAGGGGAACTCTGAAAAGGCACACAAAAGCAGCTTCTTTTCAGCAGACAAAACCAAAGCCAATGCAGAGTAATGCCAGACAGTACTGCTGGTGAGTTAGCACAGAGAAGAAGCAACCAACCCTGAAGAAGAGATTTATGCAAGCCCATGACCTGAGCATAGGAGTTTCTGGCACAATCTGAATCCTGTAGGTAAAGACTGTAATTTATGATGCCATGAATAGTGTAGGGTTGGTATTCCTTTTATTTACTTTGTTTACTTGGGTTTTATTTTGTTGGTGGTGGTTTGTTTTTTGTTGTTGTTGATTATTAGTTAGTTTGGGATTTTGATTGTTTGTTGCTGTTTGGGGGTTTTATTGTTTTATTTTTGATTATTTTGAAAGCTTACTATAAGCTTGTTTAAAGTCCAGGCAGTGGTGTGTGAAGCTGTATTTGGATGTGACTTGGCAGGATACCAGGTGCTTCTGAGGCAAATGAGAGTTTTAATGCTGACCCAGGCACTGCTTAGCTTCTCTAGCCCACTCTTTCAGAGGATGCTGTTATGCCACGTATAGAGCAAACTGGTACATTAGTATAGGGTATTGAAGCATCTCTGGTGAGATTTATACTTACTATACTTACTCCCAAAAGCTGAGTGCCTCATCTGAGCCCTCTCTGTGTGCTAAGTCACCCTCCCTTGTCCTACACATCTTTTCTTGGGATTTTGTGCTAATCCAGCTGTGTCTGTGCTAGAGGTGGTAAGGAGAGTCTGTGCATTACCCCAGCTCAGTTGCAGACAAAGTAAATTTTGACAGGGATAGTAAAGAGTAGGTAGGAACACTAACATTTTGAACCCAATCCTGTAAGATTTGCAGGGGAATATCTTGCCGTGAACTGAAACACAAGCAAGACAGACTTAAGTGATGATGAACAGGAACACTGTTAAGTTTTGTGAATGTTTCTGTTATTTATTACAGCAGAAATTAATACTATTCATAGAATTCCCTCAATTTGAAATCTAGTTAATTTTAGAGGACACATCAATGTTTGTTTTCAGTCCTACACCTGCAAGGTCCCCATGACAGTTGGTGTAGCTATAAAATCACATTTTCCTAATTTAAAGTTAATGCCTTTTGCATTCAAGATGCCAAGAGTCTCTCCCCCACTACCACCATTGCTAAAGAAAACTGCTAAGCCACTGTCAGCTGTTCAGATAAGCGTGAGGTAGGGGATACAACACCAATACATACCAGTTCCTTAAGCATGTTTTATAAGTAATGCTTGGCAGTTTTTAAATTTATAGAGCTGTGATGCAGTCCAAAAGAGCTGTTACCATCAAACAAAAAATAGTTGGTCCTGACAGGCATTTGAGAGTTCTTAGTATTGTTACATGCATCTCCCACGAGGTTTTTGAGCTCTATTTCTTCTTGATAAGTAGTCCTAACTTCAGTTCTTGCAGAACAACAGTTTAAATTGAAAACATACAATTTTGCACTCATTTCCCCCTCTCCCATCTCTGATGATTAATCCTATTGTAGTTCAAAGTATTCAGAGAAAGTATGAGTGAAGGTGAGTGGCACAAAAAGCATAGAAGGAGGAGTGTGATTTATGGGATGCACTGACATTTTTGTAGTGTTTGGTGTAACATTCTGTTCTCAAAGGATATGGTTAACTCTGTGTACACACACATATGTACATAAAATACATATTTGTGTCTTAGGGGAAATTTCTCTCTCGAGTTATTTTAACAAATCTAGGGCCCCGCCTTTTCAGAAGCTAAAACACTGGTTTGTTCTCCCAGATGAGATTTTCCAAAGCTTTACTCATGTGCAATTTCAGGATTCTTCAGGCAGGCCCTGTTAGATATGTGCAGACAGCTAAAGACCTTTCTGAGAGCCCCTCTGAGAATGCTAATTTTATAGGCTACCCATTCCCACTAGCTTCAAAGTGTGTTTTTAAGCCATCAAGAAGAGCAACTGACTCTTCTGTGCAAAGCAAGTACAAACCTCCACTGCCTTTACAAAAGTGATCATTTATCCCCTGTTAAAGGCATGTTGTCCGGTAAATGTTTTTTGTGGGTTGGGGTTTTTTGTTGTTGGGTTTTTTTGGGTGGTTTTTTGTGCCTGAGTTCTTTTATTTTTCTCTTAGAGTACTGGTAGCAGTGAAAGTGCATTCATCCAGCAGAAGGAAAGATCGGACAATTTAACCAGTAAAAAAAACCCTGAGTGCAGTGGATATAACCCCACGCAGCTCTTGAGATGGATTTCATAGCTCCCATTATATCAATATGAGGATGAGAGGCCAGAAAGTAGTTCTGACTGCTGCTGTCCTGTGGTGTCATTAGCTAACCAGCACTGTCCCCCCGTGGTGCTGCTGGCGAGAGGCGGCTTGTAGGAATGCTCAGCCTGGGCAGGGCCTGCTCTGCCACCAGTACGCATCAGCTCCCTCAGCTGCCTTCTGCCCAGGGAGGGGGTACTTCTTCCCCATTTATACCAATGTGAAGCTGTTGTTGTGGTCCTCTTACAGAGGAACATCCTGGCTTCATTGGGAGTCGCTGGCATGGCTGCTGTTAAGCTTCTGCTCCTCAAACCTGAGTCCATGCTTCACCTGGGGCATGGTAGCAAGTAAGCCCTCAGCTTTAATTCAGTGTGCACAGATAGCTGGCAGCCAGGGCACTCACTGCATCTCCTCACTGCATCCATCTCCCTGCGAGGTGACCTCCTTCCAACCCTACCCAAAGGGATAGGGACCAAAGCTAGTAACCTGCCTACATGAGCAAACAGTTTTCATGCATAGGTCAGAAAACACAGCGTACCTCTGACAAAGCTGAGCTGCCATTTCCTTAACTAACCTAGCTTTGGTCTTTGACTGTTTTTCTCAGAAGGAAAAAAAAAAATAAAAATCAGGAATATTTATGTCCCTCTGGTGTTGAGTTTCTTGTTGAATCAGAATAGCTTGAGTTGAGATCATTGCAGTGTTTCATAAGCTCTACCAATTTATAGACTTAAAAAGGGGAGTAGGTAGGGAGGGAAAATAGTGAAAAACTGAAGGTAGCTTTGGTTTTGCAACGTTGCCCGTTTTAAATAACAAATTGAATTCAATTGTCACAACAGAACTAGAAGACGACAGACTAAGACAGGCTGTTAAATTTGTATGGGTTTCTAGCTGATAAAGCCAGCTGACAGGCTCTTTTCAAGGAGTAGCTCATGGGTTTTGATGACTTCATTCAAACTGTGCAGGAGTCTGTTGCCTTCAGTTCTCTGCCTTCTTGGAAAAATCCCAGTCTTAGCTCTATAGCTTCTGGTAATGCTGCCACTAAAACCTGTCCCACATTTCTTTGATCAGTTTCTCCATGCTAGTCTCTTGCATGAGATTCTTGCTATCCTTTTGCATCGTCTTCAGGGCATATCATCAGCTTGCCCTTCATCTCCAAGTCTATTAAAACAAAAAGTTTCTCAAAATATTTTCTGGGCACTGTATCCCTTTTCCTCACCAGATGGTTAGATGGGGTGAAATGTGAGCATTTCAAGTTGGCTGTGGCCTCTGAGCTGAGAGACCTGCCTGGGCTGTCCTGCTCATCTCACTGGGAGACATCTACAGAGCAGTGCCAGGGGTTGCAGGACTAACTGGTGATAATGCACACTGTCAGTTGCCTCTAATTTTTGGAAAGGTGCATGCCAGCACCTTCAGCATGTAAGTGGTATTGAGGATGTCTTCAGATGGGCAGCGCAGCCACCTGCTGAGTTGGTGTTGCCGTGCGTAATTATAATCCAAACCCCATACTTGCCCAGGTGCTAGCGAGACCCTCGCTAGGGCCAAAAGGACCACCGTGACTCATCAAGAAAGGTGGCAAAATGGCGTTTATTAGGAGTAATCAACTCCTTTTCAACTGCTTTTGGAAATTGCGACCTGAGCATGTAATGCAGCTTTCTTTGCCCAGCCACAGCCTCTCCCAGCAGGATGAAGGAAAACCAGACCACATCTGCAGGAGCTCTGATAGTTCCACAACAGCTGTTCCTCCTTAGATAGCATTGCCAGTGCCATACTGACATATACTGAGTGTGGAGGCTTGGCAAAATAAGCAAGCACAGTGTGACTAACCAACCATGCTAGTGCTGAGAGGTTGGCAGGGACCACGAAGGCTGCTGTTGAGTAGCCAAGATACGGCTGTGTTTCCAGTGGCCTGTGTAGATTACCATCTGCTTTGGGGTACATAGAGTGTCTCACTTAGGTATGATTTGGATGCCCAAACTTAGGTTTTACTGTTGCCAAAGAGCAAATTGGCAGAGGTGGGTGGATGGATAGAATTCAGTGTCTGAATTGACAGAGTAGTGGGAATACACCAGTATGTATCTTTTTTAAGGATCCAAGGCTAGCAGCACAGGGGCAGTGGGGCAAGAATGGGGAACCTTGCCTCCCAGGTAAGCCAAAAGTGACTTGGACAGAGCAAAGATTTGCAGCTCCCTTAGCAAGCAGAACAAAGAGAATACCAGGTGCAATGTCCCAGTATGAAATGTGCTGTCCTTATTATTTTTGAGACAGACCCAGGTCTTGCCCTCACTTAGAGATGGCTGTGTCCCAACACAAACCCCTTAAGGTAAGGTGGGAAAGCTTGAATCCCCGTCTTCTGTCTTCTTTGGCTGCTGCTGCAAATTGTCTGTGTGCTTTTTGGCACATGAGCAACAGAGCATCTCTTTTCAACCAAAGAGTAGTAGAGAGCAGGATGACTGATAATACTGTTTTTACCATGTGTTTTTCTCACTTTGCAAACCAGGACCCCCCTCTGCTCCCCGGAGTGCCATCTCAAATGTTAACGAGACTAGTGTCTTTCTGGAATGGATTCCCCCTGCTGATACTGGTGGAAGGAAAGATGTGTCTTATTATATTGCATGCAAGAAGTGCAACTCACACTCAGGTCTGTGCGAGGCATGTGGCAGTCATGTCAGGTACCTCCCCCAGCAAACCGGCCTGAAAAACACCTCTGTCATGATGGTGGATCTGCTTGCTCATACAAACTATACCTTTGAAATTGAGGCAGTGAATGGAGTGTCCGACCAGAACCCTGGAGCCCGACAGTTTGTGTCTGTAAATGTAACCACAAATCAGGCAGGTAAGTGGATCTTCAACCTGGGAGAATGTCTGGGGTGGGAGCCTGAGCCAGTCAGACCCATTGAGGGCCTCCCTTTGAAATGGGTGGAAATCCCCCACATGTAGGGCTGGACTGTGGACCTTTTGAATATGTTGGGTGGTGGGGTGGTTGTGTCTCACAGGCTATACTGTAGTCTTCAACGTGTTTCCTTTCAGCAGGACACACTCAGCATCTGTGGCTATTTCTTTTTTTCTGTTATACTCAGTAAGCTGCTTGGAGTTCCCACCACTTCTTTGCAGTTCTGTGTATCTGCTTGCTAAAACAGAGGGAATATAGTTACCTCTCTTGTTGGGAGAGGGCAATCCCTGAGTTCATTTTGACTCCACATGTCAGTAGTCTAAAACATCCAAACTTTACAGTTACCCTAAGAAAATAGTCTTGAGCAGCTTCAGGAAAATCAGTTCCTCTTCTGCATTGTGACATACAGTGCAGTGTCACTGCATCTCCAATGAGGTAGGACTGAGATGTCATTGCATACTGTGTCATTGTCTTTGTACTGTACAGACAGATCTAGTATATTGGTTTGTTCCTTTGTCCGGAGCTCAGATTTGCCTGCCATCCCTTTGGAAGCCTAGAGAGAGAAAAAACAACTGCTGTGTTTGGGGCAAGCTGCTTTGGCGCTTCAGAGCCCTGTGCCTTGAACACAGGCAGGTGTGGAGTTGACATTGTCACTTGTCATTTGGAGGTGTGATCAGAGAGAAAAACATGATTACTTTTTCTGTGCACATCAACACACCAGGCGCATCACATAACTTCTCTAAGACCCAGAGAACCCGCCCATACACATACATTTCCATTCTCTTTTAGTCTCATTTATGTGCTGTGTTTTAAGTTCTTTCCTACTGCCTTCTTAGTTTGCTTCCTGCTAGTTAATTTAAGGCCCCCAGTGGCGCTTGCCTGCTGTGGACCCCACCCAGGAACCTGAATTAGTAGAATTTGAGACCTTGTAGACTGTGCTGCCTGATCGGAGGAGTCAGTGTTTGCCGCCTTCTTACAAAGATTTAGCCAGGAAATGTGGTGTGATATGCAGAGTAACAGCTAGATGGAGATTGGCAGATCCTCGCTGTGAAGCAGAAACGAGTTAGCTGGAGCAGGGCTGCATTTCATTCCTGCTGCCCAGGTATACATGTGTGGGCTTGGCTGCCAGCAGTGAGAATGTGATTGTATTGGACTTCCTCAGATACCTGCCCAGATAATTAGACTGAATTGTCAAAATGTTGGACAAATTGTTCAGATATATTTCAAGGAGAGCAGATAAAGGCATGCTGGGGTTACTGCTCGCTGCTAATGGATATAGCAAGGAATCTTCCAGAGGAGCATCAGCGGATGGCAGTAAGACACCTGTTGGAGGCACCTGTCTAGTGCAGATCAGTGGGAGTCTTGGTCCTAATGCTGTTTACTGTTGTCCTCCTACTGGGAAGGTTGCTGCCAGTAACTACTGCTGGGAAAAAAAAAAAAGAAAAAAAAAAAAAGTATTTTCTTGTTAGTGGGATTGTATTAGCATTTCACTGCTGGCATTACTTTTTCCCTGATATACAGAATTAAATCCACATAACCCTCTGTAAATGTAGCTTTATGAGAGAAGATGATACATTGCTGATCACTTCTGTCTGGGAGGACATGGCTCTGTCCTGAGTTATGTGCCAAATTACTGATGTTGCAGCTGGATTTATCTGCATAGCTGGCTTCTTGTGTCTCAGGCCTCCCTTGCACAGTTATTGCCCACAGCTTTGTACTGGGAGATCCATTGTAGGAAACTGTAAACCTGTTGGTTTCATGTGACAAATACAGCTCCTGCTAAAGACAGTGAGTAAGTTTAGCTTCTGGTTCAGTCTCAGTGCTACCCTTGCAGAGGTGGAACGCATCTGGGGGAGACATAGGCAAGAGTAGTACTGATGGATCAAGCCACAAGTGTTTAATGTGCTGCATAGCATTCAAATGGCATCTGTATACTCTCGTGTTTGAATCAATAGGAGGTGCTTGCAGAGTCCACCCATCATCCAGAGGGACTGTGCAGGGCATTTTGTTGTTGCTGGAGCTGGTCCCACCCAGTTCATTATAAAAAGAGAGCCAGGCTGCTTGTTTGCTTGAGCTGTACAATTTGTGTATCAAATGTGTTTCTCAGTAATCTTCCTTGCCCTCTGCTCTCTGGGCACTCCCTGGGATGACAGTCACTTTGTCTGTGCCAGAAACAAAGCGGCTATAGACTGGGCAAATCATATGCAAGTGTGGAAAGTGGAAATCTGTTTTATATAGGTTCCTCTGGAAAATGTCCTTTGGTGTTAGTAATGGAGGTGTGCAGGCAGAGTGGTCTATGATTGGCCATAACCAGAGATGCTAGATATCTCTGAAAGAGCCTGACCTTTAGCTGTTCTCTCAAATCAAAGCAGGCACAGCACATGGGGCTTCAGCAGGGTCTCAGCAGCCTCATCTCCACAGGAAACCAGCACCAAGAGATGCTGCTCTGGGGACCCATTCTTTCTCTCACACGAATTTTCTGCCTGTGTGATTGCATTTCTATGAAGGCTGGTATAATTAAGTAGAAAGTCGCTGAAGACCAGGTAGCGTTACAGGGCCAATTGCAGCAATAGGAGAACAAGAACTGCATGCTGTGGAAAATGAAACAAATTCTGCCATGGGTTAGGTCTAGCTGTTTGAGGCCCACTGGCTGGTAGTCACTAACCCAGTTCTGTAGGGAAATGCCAGGATTTATTTTGCTGTTTTGGCTTTGGCCACCAAGAAAAAACATGCTAATTTCAGGACTGCAGAGAATGTGCAAGCAGCAGGATGTTGGCTGTGCTGTGTCTTCAATGCATGGGAGCTTTTGGCAGTAGAAACTGTGTCTGGTTTGGGTTCTTGAAGGGATTGCTTCCTGAGGAAAATGTGTTCCTCTCCAAACTAATTTGTTCCCCTTCCTTCTCTCCCCAATTTGAAACAAGGATAAAAAGAATTGGCACTGGCAATCAGTCTGGCATTCACAGTCTGATGTAATTTTCCTCCAAACTTTTGAAATCAAGTTTGGAAGTAAGAGAGAAATAATCTTTATGCACAAATGAGGCAGATCAGCACACTTCCGCAGGGATGTGATGGTACCTGGGATGGGACCAATCTGTGTTGGACGCAGTGTCCTCGGTCTGAGTAGTGATTCCCCTGTCACAACCCACTTTTACTTGGTGGTCCCCAAGCCTCTGTTATTTCTCTGTGAGTTTGCAGGTGTTTTCTACTAGATACTTTCATGGATCTGGAATGGTTGAACAATGCAGCCAGTCAGGAAAGGTGGAAACTGCACTGACATCCACCATGACCCCTCAGAGCTGCAGGAGGCAAAAAGAGGACTTTCTTCTTTATGCCTCCCCCTTCTCTTCCCGCACTTCGTAAATATCTGGTGCAGGTCCCTCCTCAGGTCTAAGTACTCTGTCCCTGCCCACCATGCAGTTAGACCATCTATTTCTGGTAGTGCAAGCAGAGGGCAGTTCTTGGATTCAAGAGTCAAGAAACCTTGTGTAGATTGGCCAAAGCATGGTTGTCCCCTTTGGGACAGCTATAAAATAAGCACACATGGGAGTTCTCAGCACAGATGGCAGGGAGCCATCTGTAATGTGGTCTGAATGCATTAGAAAGTGTGCCTCATGCACATGGGCTGGAACCCAGTAAATAATTCATAACTGGCAACAACAGGATTAAGTTAGCCTTCCTTTTCATGTTGATGGTTTTACTCAAATTCTTATCTTTTTGAAATTGCCACCTAATGACCATTCCTACACTATTTCCAGAGAGCAGCCTGCCGGTGCTGCTAATACTGAAGTTGGCTTTTCACATGACAGTGTATGATGTTTATTCTTAGAGATTTTACCAAGCTGGGTGATTAAGTAATGCTATCATTCTAGACAAAGATGTGCATCTCCCCTGAGGTCTTTCATCTTATCTGCCCAGTGCACAGAAGGCACCTACCATGAATTCTCGCTCAGGGATGTGTATCTCGTAATGGGCCTGTAGGGAGCAAGTGGTTGTGATTCATGGTTGCCTGTTTGCCCATTGTATCATCATCCACACACACAGTGGGAAGGCACAGCATTAGAAACCCTTCTGGGCTTAAAACCAGTTGTAGCCAACCTAAACAGTGGAGCAGTTTTTTTTGCCTTTCATTTCCAGCATCATCCATGCTGGACATGGGCTAGAGGTGGGGGGTCTAGAAATTGGGGTAGTTCTTTTGCTGATTCCATGGACACTCTTTATATTTGAAGACCTTTTTCTCTGTGTGTGTGTTTTCAGATAAGCCCCTGTTTTCTACTTGAAAAGCTGGAAATCAGCATTCAGTCCAATTCTGTGACCTGTATGGTATTTTCACGCCTTTTGGGGAAAAGGGGGAAGAAAGGTCTGGATGTGCTTGCTAGTAGAGGAGGAGTTTGTGTGTCTAATGCTTCAAGAAGCCTGCATGCCTGAGGCCAAAACAGAGATACAAGTTGTGTCCTGTGGTGCAGCAGTGATCTTTAAGCAAAGATGTTGGAGGACAGGACCTGACAACCCATGCTGCTGCCTGGGAAGCCGTGCCAGGTTCTTCCTTGACCAAAAGAAAAATGGTAAATGCTTGGAGCAGCTAGAAAGCTGTCAGGAGCAGAGAGGTGCGCTGAGAGCCGTGACCCTCACTCTGACTATGCAGACTGTGACACCGCAGTTGCAAGGAGCAGAAGAGAAGAGATTTTCCTTAGCACTCAGAATGTACCAGCCTTTGAAAAGCAGCAAGGTGCAGTTTGGAAAAGGAAACCTGCAGTGTAGGGCTTGTTACAATCTTAGGTCAACAACTGCACGCTCTTGAAGCAGTCAGACTACAGTTCCACACACCTTGAGAAGAACATACCAGAAAATGAGGCAAGTAGATGGCAGTACTCAATGCACTGGGAAGCTGTGTTCTCTGAAATTGCCTTTGGGAAAGGTCTAGTTCGAGACCTGTAAGGTTCAGGGTCTCATTCTGACAAATTGCAAGTCTCACCAGCTTGTTTGGTTTGTCCTGCAGAGGGGATCAGCTTGCTTATTTTCTATAGGAAAAGCAAAACATTTCCAAGAGGATTTTTCAGTAAGTGCAGCATATTGCATGTGACTGGCTCACACTGGAAGCAAGACTCGTTTTGCAACTCTGCTTTGTAACCAGAAATGCAGGCCTAGGGCCTGCAAAAGCTTAAATGCATGCTTATTTCCTTGCAAGTCCTTTTCCACAGCCAGGCTGCTGAGCAGAGCTCGGCTGTAAATGCCAGCTGTAACAGTACTCGATCCATTGAGCTGCATCATCTTCTGGACAGTGGATGCCATAAAAAAGGGTGTGAGCACGAGGCACACTAATGTTTCCATAGTGTGCTCCCAAACCTCCTGGGAGACTCTCTTTGTACTTTATAGCCCTTAATGGATTTTTCTTCCATGAATTTGTCTAATCATTTTATGAACTCCAAGAAAATTTTAGCAGCTGCAGGCAATTCAATATGAATTTGGTAGGTCTGATAGTTTAAGCTATGCTTTAAATTCATGTTGGTCAGAGATGAGCTTTCAGTGGCAAAAATAGAAGGTTTAAGACTTGCAATTAGATGCTTATTTGGAAAGCACTGTCATTTAGAGATGCTGCACTAGCTTCCACCGTATTAACACAGGTATTAAGAACTCACCATTTAACTTAAATTGCATACTCCTGAAAGCAATACGTTGTCTTACAAACCACTATGGACTGATACAGGGATACTTTAATAAATAGAAGCATAATGGGTACTGCCTTGGAGACCACCTTCTGCCTTGTTGGGAGGGTTTCTGTGTTGGAAAACAGGTGTTCGGGCTTTATTCTCTGAGAGGAAGGATCTTTCATCCTTTCATATGGCAGTTAAGTCCGCAGAGAAATTTTGAGTGGTTCTCAGCCCAGCCCTTGCTGCATCTCTTGAAATTGCTGGAGTTTTTCCCACTGATTGCAGTGGGAAAAAATACCCACTATGGCAAAGTCTGGGTGTTTTTGAGAAGTCTGCCTTTTACTTTTATGCTCTTTGACTTTTTATCTCCAGCTGAATCTCAAACCCACTGGAGAGCTTTGCTGTTTTGCTATGTATCAAGCTTACAGCGGGTGATCATGCAAGGAAAATAATTTCATTTGTGGAATCCTATCCTGTATTCTATCCATCAAGTATTTTATGTAGGTAGAAACCTAAATAGCGTAAGAAGATAAGTGCACATAACACCAGCAGAGACAATCAGTGGCAGTTTTGTCACAACCAGGCTGTCCTTCATTGAATTTACTTTATTTTTGAAGCATGGTTGCATGCAGTTATAGCAATTGTAGGTAGTTAGAGTAAAGTAAAGCCTGAAAACCGGTGATGCACAAAAGGTCTGTGGGTTGGTTTTTGTCTTTTTTGTTTTTGTTTTTTAGTGGCTGCATTCATTCTGAATGCAAAATCTTTTTCAGTCTCTATCCTATTCCAGAGTTGCAAGTTCACCTCAGCCCAGATGGCTGGGTGTCTGCTACCAAATGAATTATGGATCAATTGAATATTTTATAGCTTTATGTGTAACTCCCCAGGTGGTAATTGCCACTTTCTCATAGTTTGGTGTAAGCATTTTTATTATACTTACAATATGAGAAATACATGCCTGAACATTGAAGGAATTAATTGAAATTTAAAAACAATCAAACAACAACAACAAAAAACACCTAATTCTGAGTAAGTTCAAAGATCATTTTTATTCTTAAAGTATATCAACCCTGTTGATATATTAGGACATTAAAAGAGGAAATAAAAACATTTTCCTGCATCTGCGGACAGACATTGCATTTTTGACTCTGAATTACGTATGGCCAAAAATAAAACTAGTAAGTAATGGTTGTCCACCCTGTCCCTAAAAGAAGGGCAGAAATGCACTGAAGCTCTCAATCCCCAAATTTGACACTGCTGATGAACTTCAGGTACTGTCGCTTATTGCATGTTATGTGATATGTTTTTCATTCATCTCACTGTGTATCTTTATAGGAAAGCAGTTAGGGTTTCCTTCAAAGCATGCCACTTGTGAGACAGTCACACGAGCTACAAAAAACAAATGCCTGGTTACACATGAGGAAATTTCATGCATGGGATGCACCCAAGTAGTGCCACACAGCTGAGTATAAGGGAAGGAGAGCTGCCCAAAATCATAGAATCATGGAATGGCCTGGGTTGAAAAGGACCATATTGGTCATCTACTTTCAACCGCCCTGCTACATGCAGGGTTGCCTACCACTAGACCAGGCAGCCCAGAGCCACATACCCAACTGGAGGTTCTGCAGCCAACAGGGCTGACACTATTTCCCACCTAACACTCCAGAGCCATCAGCAGTGAAGCCTTAGACCTGGGCAGCCATAGCAGAGACTGGGCATCCCCAGTCTGGGTTGTTAGAGGTGTATCAGGTGCAAATGCTGGGATTTTTGAAAGAGCACAGAGCACCC
Source organism: Excalfactoria chinensis (assembly GCF_039878825.1). NCBI lineage: Eukaryota > Metazoa > Chordata > Aves > Galliformes > Phasianidae > Excalfactoria > Excalfactoria chinensis. Next base: position 38,506,874 of record NC_092828.1, read on the forward strand.
TGTGCTGAAATTAGGTATTCTTTTCCCACACTAAAAGCTGGGCATGAAGCCTTCACAAGGTCAGAGCCGTAGGAAGCTCATGTTTTTGCAGAGCACCCTTGATGTTATATTGCATGAGTGATAAAGCTGTTTTAAAATTTTATTTCCCATTTTGCTGGCATTCTTTTAAAGAATTACCAAGTAATCTTATATTAATCTAATTCTAATCACCTTAAAACGCAGTCTTTGGGGCCAAGGAGTTCTTTGTGTTGCGCTGAGCACAGTACTTGGCAGAGAGCAAAAGTAAAGCATCCAAAATGATTTTGCTGCCCAGATGACATCAATGTATAGATTTTTTTTTGAATGCAGCTTCTGAATTTTACTGCTAATAAGATCCTATTCAGCTCTTTAGTCTCCATCTGCAAGCTGATAATTCCTTTGTGTGATACGTTAATTCTCTGATTTTAGCACTAAAAGTAATTTCACAATTTTAGCAGCCTGCATAGATGACATTTCTGAAAGTGCTTTTATGATATCAAGACTCAAAAATAGCCAAAAAAAGACTGTAAAAATATTTTCAGAGCTGCTAAATAAATAGCAGGGGACTAGTAGGCATTTAATAGATGTCCCATTTGCTCTCTGGCTGCAGTATCTTTAACATACCATGTAAGCTCTTTATAGTAATCTTCCTCAAAAGTTAAATATGACAGTGCAGAAGTCAGAGTAGTTGGAAGCATATGAGTTTCAGTCCTTATGCACTGAGTGAGCTGTGGTACAGGAATGCCATTCATGGTGTAGCAACTGCACAGTATGTATTTTCTTTCCTGTGAAACTCTAGTGCTGATAAGAATGCGAATGAATGTGAAGCTGTAAGAAAGCACACAGCAGCATGCTAGCAGGTCCTGTGTCCAGTGAGGGCTTCCAGTCCTGCAGCATGTCTTATCAAGGTGGGTCACTTTAATATTCAGGTTGTAATTTATCTATTTATTTGTTCACATGATGGGATTTTTCCTCTTGTTTGCTTCCTCTTATTGCTGATTCATCTGGTGTCTGCCCCCCCTCTGCCCCTGGAGCAGGCTGGCTCAACATCTTAGGAAGGATCTCACTGTATCCAACCTGAGCTCCAGCTTGCAATGTGAATGAATTACAGCCTCCTGCTCAGGATTTTACAGCATTGCATAGGTTGAAATGCTTTTCTCTCCTGAATTGCTTGTTATTGGAGAAGTGCAATTCAGCAAGTGCAGAAAGATTTTTCCAGATCTCCTTTTGTGGTTGTTAATACAGTACACTTCAAAAGCTAATTGCCCCTTGCTTGTTGCTGGAAAGACATCTGAAATGCTACTTCTGGCACTGAAATTTCTTGCTAAGGGTTAATGTAACAGCAGAGCCTAGGCTGGTTGTGCTTTATTCCAACCTGCACTCTCTCCTCTCCTCCTTTGAGGCTGCAGAGCTCTATCGAGAGAGCTGAGAGCAGTTCCAAGGTGACAGGCATCTGAACAATAAACTCTATTTCCCTGAGAGCAGCTGGGCCAAAGTTCAGATACATGCAAATACTGCAAAAAGCTCGGGGTTTGAAGGCTTTAATTAAAGCACGCTTCAGATGTACTCATTTGCTGGCATGGTGGAATGCTTTCTGCATCTCCTGATCCTGGAGGAATAGTTCTGATCAAAGCAAGTAACTAATGGGATTTCTGGTTAGATCAGTACAATAGAAATCACCAGAAGGAAAGCAGCATTATTTATTTACTCGCCGCCTTCTTCAAGATTGATAATTTTATAAATATGGGGTCTGATCAAAAGGCCCTATCCAAATTGCTGCACAACACCCAGTGCTGCAGTGGTACTGGCCCAGGCCTGCAGTGAGCAGGCACCAGGCAAGAGATTTTTGTGCTGCAATGCAGCAAGCCAGGCCAATGTGCTTCTCTGTAAGAAGCACAGAGCATGCTGGCCCCATCGAGTAAGTGCTTCAGCTTGAACAAGCCTTTAAAGGAGAGCTACCTCGTGACAATGGATGGGAAGTAAAACACAAAATGTTAAGCATCTGGAAAAATCTACCCTGTGTATTTGTGGTTTGAGGACAGGTCAAGTGGTTGGAAAGGGCCCTCTGCTCAGGAGCTCAGCTCATACATGGCCATATTTCCAAAAGCAAGCCTGCATGCCCATTGAGTTTGGAGGCATCCCAGGGATGGCAGCCATGGGGTGGACAAGTGTGTCATAGGGCAGAAACGGTGCTGGAACTCTGTGTCAGCCATCCTGGATGGCATCCAGAGGCTCTGCACAACTCTACTTCCTACTCTCCTTGCACATCCAAAGCCAGGCAGCTCCAGTGTGAGCCACAAGGACTATGCACCAAGCAGGCTGTGCTTTAATTTCTGCACAGTGCTAAGCACTGCGGGGTGTTTGGCAGAGAGAGCCAAAGGTGCCTCAAAAGCATCCTGGCAGAATTAGGGGAAAAATGCCTGCACCTGCTCGCTGCCTTCCAGAGGGCATGCATAGAAATTGCTCGCTGTGCTTCTGCACCCTGCCGTATGAAACTTTTTGTGTGTGCTTTCTTTGTTTGTTTCTGCTAGGTTTGTTTGACATGCAGTTACCTAAGTCCTTGTGACAGTACCCTTGAAACAAAATGTCTTTGGAATTATGTCTCCTTTTAAACTGACATTAGTGGCTGAGGTAAGGTGTGCTTCTTTGCTTTCTGCCCTAAATGAGATGAAAGGAAACAAGGTTGAATCAGATAGTAGCAATTACAGTGTGTTTCCCTTTCTCTCCTTCACTTTGGAAAGGTTTACAGGACCCTGTGTGCAGCTCAGGGTCTTCAAAGCTTCTTCCCAACTTTTCTGCAGTATGCCTCAAACTGAGGAGAGAAACCATTTCTCAGCCAAGTAAATTATAAATTGCAATATTCCCTGAGTTGACTGTCATACAATTCTGCGTTGGTGTGGCTTGTTACTGAGTATAGGCCTCTGTGACCACTGTCCTGTCACCCCCAGGGCTCTACCCTCCTGGCAGTGGGTTTCTGCCTTGAGTCATCAAAACGCTCTGCTCTGCGGTTCTGCCTCATTCCAGCAAGGGCTAGCACTAAGCATGAAATCACTCACTGACCTTGGCAGAGACTTACAGTGTGAGCCTCTAAATGCCTGGCCATGCAAGGGCAGTTTCCACAGAGAGATGCTCTCACCCAGTTCAGTAAGCTGGAGGGCCGTTGCTGCAGAAATTACCAGGTTATTTAATTTATTGTATATCTCTTGGTACCAGGTATGACTCAGTTACCACAAGGAGGTCTAGGGGAGCTGGAGGATGACTGGGCAGGATGCACATGAGGGCACACACCCATCTTCACCTTTTCCAAAATTGCACACAACAACTAGCAAAGCTGGATGTGCGTGAAGGACAAAATGCCCTGTGCTCTCTGTGGAGGTGATGCACTAAACTCTCTGCTGTGTGTTGGCTGAGGCTTCAAGGAGAACTTCTGCCAGTCAGATAGCTTTGTAGAGCCCCAGGTGCTATGTGCAACCTCTTCAGAGCACCTCTACGAAACAAAAAGAGCTCTGAGAAGTAGTCGAGTAATTGAGGAGTATTTCTTGTGCTCAAATAATGACTGTGCATCTATACCGGCGTCACACTGTTCCTGTAGCCTCTGATAGTAGTGATTGACTGATGACTGCTATTTTAAATTCTGCTTGTGCAATTTCTACTTCTTTATTTGGGACGAAATATGAAAGGAAAATACATGGTCATTATGCAAATTAGTGCAGTAAATAAATTCCAGTTGGCTCAGCTTTCTTGTATCCAAACCTGATCCACACAGCACATGCCATTTCTAGCAAAGGCCAGGGGAGGTTTAACACAGCAGGTCTGGCCCAGTGACAGTTTGTAGTGGCAGATTCAGATACATTTTTGGGGGATGTCTGTCTGTGCCATGTGCTCATTATGTGTGGGAAGGAATGTCTCTTGTCAGTACATTGCTCTTGTGGTTTTCATTGCCTGCTACTTGTGCATCACCTCTCATCAGGGAGGCTCCTTGGGCATCATTTTTGCTGATGGAGAAACGGAGGCACAAGGTGTGGTGTGAACAGAGAGGGCACACACGGGCTGGAAGCCTGCTGGAGCCCTGAGCTGCACTGAAGATGCTTCCTAGCCAGTTTGCCAAAACCAACTTCAAGAGCAGATAAGAGATGCCAGTCACGGTTGACTGGAGGTGAGCCGATGAGCAGCTCAGCTGAAAATGGGCTCAGTGGTGTTTGTTTGTTTTCTGAATTGCTTTCTAGATGGTATGGATTCAAAATTGCTGCTGCATTTAAAGTGAAAACCTCATGCTGTTGCAGTTGCAGCAAGAAGCTGGTTCCCTGGCAGCGACATGAAGGGGGCTGATTCCCAGCTGGCCACCACCGCTGCTTTGCCTGGGCCAAGTTTCTTCTCCCTGCAGCACCACATGCAGAAGACTTCAAACATGGTTGTAGCTTGGTCTGCCTTTGCAAAAGGTTATGCAAAGTGCCCGTTTTTTCATCTGGAGTGTTTAGTGAGCTAATAGTGCTGAAGAGCTTGGAGGGAATAGTGTGGCATGGGGTGCATTTGTTCCCAAATATTTTCTGTAATAGTGACCGTTCCCTTTTTCCTTCATGTAGACTGTCAATCAGGAAAGACAGTCTTTGATCCAGGTCCAGCTGCCCTTCCTGGCTGAGTGCAGGGTATTGACTGGAATACGTTTGGATGGTGAACTGTGCTTTGTCTGCTAAAAACAGAACCATTAATAATACCATTAATAATATGTCTGTTCATTGCAAGTGCTTGCAAATTCCTGTGCCGTTGAAATTCAGTGTAACTAAAATCCTGATCCGTTTGACTTTCTATCCAGGGGGACAGCAATTGCTACCTCTTCAGTAAATAGGTTTGGTTTTATTTGGCCTTTAGCAGTAATAGTATTTAGAGTATCTTGGCAACTATTCATTGAGGAGGGTCCAAAAAAAGCACTTAACAAAATCAAGCCATAGCAGTAATGAAGTGCTAAAGACACTGACACTTTGTTTATCCTCTTGAGAGCTGAGGGAAGGTTTCAGCGGCTCCTCCTGTTTTCTCTGCCTCTTAACTTTTGAACCCGGCTCCTGGGACAGTCTCTGCCGGGGCTGGAGATGAGGCTGCCTCCTGCATCTCACACAGGGCCGTCGGGATGTCCTCTACTGGGAGGCTGCAGCCAGGGGGGGTCACGCAGTTATTGCTCCCCGGCCCTATGATTGAGGTCAGGCATGTGCTTCAGGGGCTCAGCCAGTGGTTTAGCAGGAGAATATCCAAATATCTGAACCGTATTGCTGTCTCGTCTGCTCACCTCTGCTGCTACAGCTGCTCTGCCTCATATGAGTAGAGCTGTTCTCATAGGGATGGGATGCACGATGTCACTCCTAAAACATCGGCTCTGTAAGGTCAGTTGCACAGTTGTCACCTGTCTCCTTCTCTGAGGAGGGAGAGATCTGGGGCTATGTCTCCTGGAGCAATTCTCAGGCTACACACAGCAGCTGCTTTGTCAGTTTGCCTAGTGGGTGCTTGAAAACCTCGGAGGTGCCTCAAGTCAGGCGTTTTTGTAGCAGGCATTTGGCCCAGTTGGGAGTGTTTTCCTTTCCGAGAGAAGCAGGGGCTATTTTTCACAGACCAAATGAAGCCACCTGTTCGGTTAACTGGTCTTCATTCAGTCCCTGGGCAGCCCTTCACAACCTTTAGGGCCCAGAGGAGTCTTTGAAGTACCATTGAATTTCATTGTTAATGTCTCAGTCATTTACCCTGAATAGAAAAGGGTATTTTTTCACTGCAGGCATGAATAAACTCTCTAGATTGCAGGAAATAATCCCCCTTAGAGGAGAGTTAAAAGCACCTTCTTTTAATATAAGATGTGAGGAGGCAAGAAAAAGGAAGCCTCGTGCCAAGGTCTGCCTAGGACCACATCAGCTTTTTGTAGGAGCACTGGATTTTGCTCAGTGATTAGAAACTGAATAAATCAGATGAAAGGAAGGAGCCGATGACAGGGTGATACATGTGTTGGAGAAGGGGAGGGAGTGGCAAAGGAAAAGCATAATGTGGGTGACTTTTAATTATGTGGAAGGTGGGAAGATTGGCTTCCCAATCCTGAACGGCCTGTGCGAAGATATATTAGTCTGTATTCAGTGAGGGGTTGATGAGGTCTTCTGGAAGATGCTGGTAGTTGCTTGGAAGAAAAAAGGTACACTTGCTGGCGGTATTTATGAGAGCTTTAATTACATTTTGCAGACTGAGTTCCAATTAGAAGGGAAGAGAAAAAAGAAAAAACAAGGAAAGATGTACAGCTTAAGAGCAAGGTGATAAATCTATGGCTAAGGATAATGGTAAACAAGGTAGCTGTATATCATAGCATCACTCTCACACTTCTATTTTTAGGTGTTTATTCCTCCTCCCTCCCTCCTCCCACCACAAGCAAAATGCTCATAAAGGGGTCAAACGCAGGCTTCCGTTATTCATCTTCAAAGAAGCAAGGGAAAGATCATTTGCAATTGCTGCACTACAAGGCTATTACTTTTTGCCAAATCATTAACTGTGTCGTAAAACAGCACTCTAGAAAGGCAGACAGAGACAGATTGCAACATTTGTCTCTGTGCTTGCATGAACAGTGTAAAAATATTGCTATCATTAGTGCATCCTTTCACATTGTGTTTAATGCTACAGATTCCCACTCTTTGGGATTACCCAGGTTATAATCTCACCCAGGTGACTTCTTTCTCAGGTTACTGTAATGGTGTGATTATGTATTTTAATGTCAGGAGGGAGCACTGAAAGAAGATCCCTAAAAATTGCTCAACATTGGCTTATTGAAGGCAGCTAGGGATTTTGCTGTTTAGTTTGCTGGAAAGGTAATACCTCTGAGTTTGGACAGCTTTGACACATCTGGCTTCTGATAGCCCTCTCTTGTGCCTTGAAAGTAAGCATTTCTGTACCTTTTATTTATGGGCGTAAGGTGTTTGCCAGTAACTTGCCAACAACTAATGTAGACAGGAGGTTTATTTTATCTGATGATGTTATGAAAGATATGGGGAATACCTCAAATAGTAAAAGTAAGTCTGCAAACGGTTCATGCCAAACACTGAAACTCTAGCAGCAGGAATCAGCTAGTGAGATTGCTTTCACTTCAGATAGCATCAGTCCTCCCACTGATTAATAAAAGGACTAACAACTGTTCTTAAGAGTGGTGAAATGGCTGCAATGAATCCCTGTCAGTACTTCCCAGTGAATGGGAATTTTTTCTCTTCTGTAATTCCATGATCACACTCAAAGTTAAGCAGATCAAAGGAGAAACTCCCTTTTCTTTGGTGCTGTCAAACCATAATCCTTGTTTATTTAAAAGAAACTATGTCAGGAGTGAGGTATGATGGAGTATAATCACAAAGTTCTTATTTGGTAATTAGTATCTTGGAGCCATCTTAATGCTATTAAGAAACAGGCATAATTGCATGTAGGAGGTGTATATTTATCATGGGAGCTGGCACTTCAAACCATTAGGAAGCATCTATAGCTTTGCTGTATTCTGCTCAGAGATTAATCTAGTTTAGAATACTTAAGAGCCTGTCAGAGAGACACTCTTGTCATCCGAGCAGTTGTACAGTCAAGTGATAGGAGAGAGCTCAGAAAGGCAACAGATGCTTCCCTGGTACAATCATGTTGCAGACCCTTGATACTTATGCCTTTCAGGAGGCTTCCCCATTGCCAGCAGCAGTATTCACCACTGTGTTTTGTACGCACACACACAACAGCAAAAAAAGTGAGGGACAGGAGGGAGTAGGTTCATTTCAGTGTGAGTTCTGTCACACAGGTATTTGAGTGCCAGCATTGGAGGAGAGATGCTTGGGCTCCAGGGAATGTGGAAGAGACATGCCTAGGAAATAATTCAAGGCACGGGGCTGTGCTGCATTCAGTGAGAAAAATTGTTGTTAGGGTATAAGCATGTTTTCTTGTCAGGCCACCAGTGTGTAGTTAGAAGCAGCTTGTTATGGAAGTAAGGCTGGAAATCATGGCTAGGAATAAGACAGAAACAACTTGCCAGGAAGGGCGGCTTTTCAATAAAAGATCATCATTAGCAGCTCAGCAGCACTGTGGGCTTTTTAATTAAATGTGTTTGGGAAGGAATGGACAGTGAGAGTCTTGGGGGAGAGATATTTTCTGTCACAGAAAAGCTACCACCAAAGAGGAGGATGAAGACGCTAACCGTGAATGTCACCATACTCTGCAAAGAACATGAATGCCCTTCTCACAGGTTTTACAGGTGGCAAGAGGGATTTGCCAAGATCACACAGCAGGACGGGGAAGAGACCACAAGCCAGCAGGGTCTGGTGGCAGTGCATTCCACTGGAGTCAGGGTTATGCCATGAGCCTAACAGTTCCTTTGTGTCCTCTTCTGTTTCCCTCTGTGTTTCTTATCTACCTTTAAGTGCTCAGCACACGAACACAGAGTTGTCTGAGTCCTTCCCGACAAAGGCTGATGAACAGTTCAAGATGATGCAAGTGACTGCTTCCAAAATGGAATGATTGAATTTTTCTGTGTTAATTTGCAGCTGATCATAGGTTCAGGCAGTTTTTGGGGGCATGTTTCATTTGTTACTTTGGCTAGTTCAGTGTTTAGTGGACTACATTATACTACGTTTCCACATTCCTTGGTGGATCAAGTTCAAGTCTTAGTTGCACAGGCGCTACTTCTGAAGATGTTGATGGGAGTGACCTTTTGTGTAAAGGAAAGTAAGGTTTGACCTGATGACTTGGGTAGATTTGAGTCTTCCTACTTAATTCTTCTGAATATGTGTGCAGCCACAGCTTGCATTTCTGCTTGAGGTCAGCCTTGGAATTTTGACTCTAAAAGTCTTTTTTTGGTTTTCCTTCCTCCAGGATGCTGAGAACACAAGATCTTCAGGGCATGAAAGTATAGTAATTTCGATATTCATTCTTTTAACAATGTTATGTCTTGCTGACCTTTGCCACAATTTTCTGGCAATCCTTTTGCCAAGTCGTTTAGTATGTAGACATAGTATATGATCTGACGTACCTTACTGAGGAAAAGATGAAGTAGAGAGGATCAGGTTTATTATTGGGTCAGTGAGTGAGATATTTTTGGGTTCCTAGAGCTTATCATAATGACTGTCCTGCTCTTGCCAGTAAGGAGATGATCTTAAGAATTAGATCACTGAGATAATAATATACTGCTGTGTTAGACAAGATTTATGATCAAGAGAGGGTATGGGCATTTAATGGCCCTTTTAAATGTCACATCCAGGCTTTAAAGACTATATTCCAAATAAACAAAATAAGACAGCAGCTATCTCCAGCTGCTTCAAAATGAAAGCAGAACCCAAATGATGCAGGTAGGAACTTCCAGTCCATATTTATGCAGCAGATGCAATCCCTAAGTGGCCACTGGAAACCATGAAAGGGCGATAGCAATATCTTTCTTGAGATACAAGGTAAGATGTGCCTACGCGGTCAGAGTGCCTTTCATTTAACAGGAGAAAGAGGTAAGCAATATGAAGCTCTTATCAGAGTAGTACACAAGCAGTTTGACAGCCATTAATGGCTTAAGTAATTTTGGTTGGTGCACAATAAATAAAACGATTGCGTACCATTTGAGGTAATACATGCCCTTGCAAACAGTTGTTCAGCAGCTGTATGGCTGCATGGGATATTTCTTTTCTGGCTACGTAGCATTTTAAATGAATGATAACACTGAAAAGAAAAAAAAACAAAACATTTCTAGTTTTCTTTAATAAATTAATCACTAGTAGAAGAAGGCCTATGAGAGGGTAGTCCATGGAGCCTAAGCAGACACCACTATTAGGTATAAATGTTGGGGATTTTTTTTGTAATTAACAACATAGAGCAAGATGGGCAATACTTACAGTGTGGTGATGTCTGATAATATACCCGAGGGATGAATTGTTATTGATTGAAAAGAAGATGAAAACTCAGCGATGTTTTGTGGAAGGGCTAAATCATTTCTTCTGGCCGTAATATTTAGAGATGTTGATTTAAAGTTGATTAGTTTGCTTTACCTGCTACCTATAAGCTTGCTAATTCATTATAAATGAACATAAAACAAGTTCTGGTTGAAATCAGTTTATCTGTACAGTTTTAACTAAACTGCTTTAAATATTACTCTTTGAGAAGCCTGCTTGGCTATCTTTAGCTCTCTTAAGGTAAGGATACTTCTCAGTTTTAAGGGGAAGTTTAGCAACATTTGAGTATTTCACTGTAACTGAATCTTGATTTAAACCCAAGTCTTTCTTATTCTTGCATTCACTTCAGAGACTTTAGTAACCTGAATTCTTTACCCTTGCTACTGCTTGGAAGGCAGTCCTGTAAAAATGGGATCAATTACCTGCATTGTTAGAATCCAGTTTTCAATACTGCTGAATTAGGAACAGATAGAACTAGTTAATGATTGTTTTCCCTGTATAAAAGAAGGAGTAAATAAAGGAGAATGGAAGCTGAATTGTGAGAGAAGCTAATCTCTGTTTTGTTTCTGCCATAGCTTAGTGTTAATCAATTATCGTGTCAGAAGGCAGAGAAGTGAATATATCCCAGTATCTACACTTCGTTATTTAATCATCCTGCTGGATGCGTAACATTCATCATTCACATTTTTAATGCCATTTACTGTTAACTCACATTTATAAAGGGCATATTTAAGGAGATGAGAGCCATCCTGATAGGCAGTGTCCTGTGGAATAGAATGGAATAGAATCAAACCAGTAGGGCTCAGTTTCTGGCTCTTCAGTCCAAATATTTTGAGCTCTGGCCCCATGAAGATAAACTGTTGACATGTTTGATCTTGAGATGACAGTCCTGTGGATGACTAAAGACACTGTCTGAAGAGGCTTTATGAATTCCCACGTGTATCTAAGTGGGTAGCCCTCAGTGGTAAAAAAAAAAACAACAAAGCAAACAAACAAACAAAAAAACTGTAAAATATTTTTTTCCAAAAGCAAGTGGGAGCTGACAACATGACAGACCTGTGAAAGAGGAAAAAGCAAATGCCTCTCAGCAGCTGATATTTGTGCAATATGCTCTAGCAGCCACTCCATCCTGTCACAATCTGCATTGGCATCTTCAGTGCACAATTTCAGTCAGCCAGTGGATGAGGTGAGCAGTTATAGTATGAAGATTAGTGAAGGTGAAATTGCAAACGTGCAGGATAATACCAAAAAGGGAAGTGTTTTTGTGTTGCATGTATGGAAACAGGCATATAGGCATTGATATTTCCTCATCAATAGTCTAGGATAGTCTATTCCACACTCTGAATAGGGATGATGAGTGTTGGAAGGAGTGGGACATTTGCTTAGGGTTGTTCCTCTGCTCCAAATCAGACAAAGAGCCAAGCAGCTGTTCTAAGGGAGAATTTCCCAATCAGGATTTTAGCAATTACAGAGCTGAGAGGAGGTGAGTGATCTGTCCTTCCTCTAGCTCAGCCTTTTGGCTCAACTTTTTCTGTGGTAGAGATGGGATGTCTAACACAGACTATGGGACAAGAGGCTGGAGAACAGCCCCATGGAAAGGGAGCTGGGGGCTCTGGCTGTCAACAAGTTGAATCTGAGCCAGCAGTGTGCTCTGGAACCAAAAGGGCCAACTGTACCCTGTGGTGCACCATGACTAGCACTGCCAGCAGGTGAAGGGAGGGGTTGTCCCCTCTGCTGTGAGATCTCACTTCAAACACTGGGTGTGGGTTTGGGCAACACAATATAAGAAGGAATTAAACTATTGGAGAGTGTCCCAGGAAGGTCTGGTTAAAGGTGCAGGATGTATGAGGAGTGGCTGAGGTCCCTGGGTTTGTTCAGCCCAGAGCAGAGAAACTGAGGGGGGGACCTCATGGCAGCTGCATCTCCTCACAGGGAATGGAGGGGCAGCTCTGAGCTCTGCTCTCTGTGACAGTGACAGGGTCCAAGGGAATGGCATGGAGCTGCATCATCTTCATGTAGGAATTAGGAAGAGGCTGGTAGTGGGCATGGAACAGGCTGCCCAGGGTGGTGGGTACAGCCCTGAGCTGCTGAGTCAAGGAGTGCTTGTACAGTGCTTTCAGACATAGAGTTTGGGTTTTGGGTGGTGCTCTGTGGAGCCAGGGGATGGAATATGTGAATCTTGCGGGTCCCTTCCAAGTTGGGATATTCTATGAATTGGTATGCAGGGAGACTTGTCTTACCTTCATCTTTTCATAATGAGTTTGTGGCACTGCTGGATTAGAAGAGGTCATAGGAGCCTCAAGATATATTTGGGAATGCAGCTTCACAAATGATTAATCTGGAGCATTAGGTTACATGGTCCCTACAAGCTTCTATCTAGCTGTATCTACAAGTAGTAAGCCAGTAGTTGGCATTCCATAGCTGGGAAGTAAACAGATCTAGAATGTGAATTCATGGCTTATTTTTTCTCTAATGCTTTTGAGAGCAGCACTATCCAAAATGAAAGCCAAAGCAGGCATAAAATCCTTGCTGTGCTATTCCATGTGCAGATATCTTGCTTAATATTTGATCTGATATATCCAGCAAAGCAGAAAAAAATACTGCAGCAGGAGGATACCAGTTCAAGCCAACAACTAATATAGATCACATTAGGTGTGTTACAGGTGGAAGCCAGTTTGTTGACCACAGTTTTGCTAACACTAGAGGAAAATTAAAGGTAGGTCCATTTATTTATCACATGCACAGCTAGAATTTAAAGCATTTGAAATCTGTTGGGACCATGAGAATCCTGAAGTCAGGTGCTTGGAATGTTTTCCTGTTCCTGGAACATTGCTCTGAACTGCAGAGTCTGTGATGACGTGTCTGAGTACAGGTGTTTAGGATATAACCTGTCAGCAGAAGTGGAGAAAATCAAAGCAGAGAGTCCCCGTGCAGTCAGCAACTGGATTTTTACATCAACAGCGTTTTGATTTGAAGCTGTTCCTGGAGCATTCTTGAGTTTGTCTTTAAATCCTTTTCAACGCCTTCAGAAACCAACTGGACTGAAAAAGCCTGCCATGTTTTGTCAGAAGAGAGCTTGTGTTTGTAACATGCAGGAAGCTAATGTCTCTGCAGAGTGGGAGAGTCAAGAGCCCTGCTTTCATACACAGCTGCTCCTATCCCATTCACAACACTGATGTTCATCCTGTGCTTTGTGTTGCCTGATTGTGATCTCTGCGGTTTCACCTCAGCAAAGCAATTTACACAGCGCTCATCTGTAAGCACACAACTAGTGCTTCTACTTGGAGGCAGAAGTTGGAGAGTTATTAAATTAAGAAAATTAAGCCTTTAACACAAATTGCTCTGTAATTTTACTTTTTGTCACTCATGTAGGGCTTTTGTTCCACGTTTGAGCTCAGCATGGTGTCGCCAAGTTGCTTGTGATTTAAATAGAAGAAGCTGGCTGCCAGGAGTAATGCTTGCAGGTATTCCTTCTTTTCTTTATTTGCCTTAGAGCAGAGCCTGCAGGACAAAGCAAAGATTGTGCTGGCAGCATCTGAATTGTTAGTTCCTGCCCCTGAAGTCAAAATAGATAAAGGAATTATCATTATCTTCATTGCACAGGTAACAGCAGCGAAAGATGAAATGACTTACCCATGGTCATGCTTACAAGTCTCTGGCAGTGCCAAAAAGCAGGGTATTATCTCCTCTGGGCTGATGCGTTTATCATGGTGCCATCCTTGCATGACTAGCCACTTGCAGCAATTCAGATTTTTTGCCTTATGTCTCCTGGAACAAACATGGGGGCTGGTAAATGACATGAAATGCATGCTTCCCAAATTTCTGCCTTTCAACATCCATGCTATTTTTGGCACTCACCTTATGGTGCCTGGCTGTTTCTCTGGAAAGATCTCAGGATACGTTCATCTAATCTACTTAAAAGCCTTCAAAGGATGATGCCACAGGTTCATGGGGTGGTATTATTTCTTTCTGGTTCATTATTTTTGTCCTTGGAAACTTTTCTTAAATTTAATTCTGTTCTGTCTTGCTCTAGGGAGAGCTGCTTTTTTTTTACTTGAGACTAATGTTCTCTTTCAGTCCTTTTTCTTCTGGACTGAGTGGCTTTGCTTCTTTGTCTCTGCTCATAGCTCATACTTTCTATTCTTGTGCTTGTCCTCTAGTTCCACCTTGGATTCCCTCAAAATGAAGCATGCTCTCCCTGACATGGAACATTCAGAAGGTGGCACAGTGGGGAGCTGCCAAATCCATTAAGCACTTTCCATTTCTCCCTAAAAATCTGATAAATCAGTTCTTTCCTCTTGGGAAGCCATAGGTTCAAGCTGGAGATATTGGTGCTTCATTCCAAAGGAGCATTGCAAAATCCCCCATTTCATGCCCAAGCAGCTGTTTCAGTCCAGTAGTTCATATTAGTTCCATTTGAGCATTTTATACATCTGTAATGTAAGGAAATGCCTACACTTGAGTAGCAAGAACCTAGCTAGGTAGCTCTTTCAGGACTCTCACTGAGGATTCATGGCTATGGCTGCTCACCTGGTAGGGTTGCCGATTGGACAGACCATGCATCATACTGCTTTCCAGCAGAAGGAGCTGGTGTGGGTTTTATTCCTTTCATTTTCTTGCAGTCACTGCAAAAGTTAGCTCTTGGGAAGTGGGAGGCACCAAGATTTCCCTTGGTGATATCAAGAATTATTTCCCAAGCACCTGTAATGCAATATGATATGCACTGAATTTGCTTGTTAGCTTCATTTCAGTGCTTGGAACATGAGATTTTAGGGCAAACAGGTACCCCTGGTCATGCTGAAATGCCAGATGTGGGCAGGGTGTTGAGTTTGGCAGGCAGAATGAGACCTGTTGGATTTTGTTCTCTGTCTGCCATTCCCTTTAAAAAGAATGATAGACTGGGCTGAGTGATAGACTTGACCTGATCCAGAAAACCACCATTAGTCTGAAGCCAGGGCAGGACACAGAGACCTGATGGGTAAAGGTGGGATGAGTGTGGATTTGTACATCGGAGGTATATAAACCTTCTAACTTCAGCTCTTCAGTCACTTTGGTGTTTTGCTACTTAATTATTCTAGTTTTTCGTTCTTGCATAACCTATTAATTTCAGGGTTTCTGTTCTTCTTTAAGGAACTTGCTTATGGAAAATGTCTGGTTCGTGGTTATGCAGAGCTGTGGCTGGCTCAGGGTCCTATTGAAAGTGTGGAGCTTATGCTTTTCTTGCATTTATATACAAGACAGGAGAAGAAAGATGGTGATAACAGAGAAGGAATACTACAGGAAGTCCAAAACTATGTTACCACGGGAGTTAAGGACTTACTCTGTTCTTGCCTCTGACCTGCTGCACCTCATCAGTAGCTGTTCTTCAAGTGGAAACACAAGGAATTTATTTGGCTGCCCCTGATTCCGCTGGAGTGCTCAGTAATTTGGCTTTAATATTAGAATTCATCAGCAAGACTGATTGGTGTATCATACAGAGTGGCAGGCTTGGCAGAGAAGGAAATTTCCCACGGAGTTTAAAAATGGTCCTTGCCTTTGGTGAATTTAGCACATTTAGAGGCAGGGAGAAGGATGCAGCAAGACTTGTATGAGAAAAGGAACCAATCTAGGAATTAAGAAGGTGACTGATGGTAGCAAGCAGGAACATGTACATTTTGTGCATTTTATTCAGTAGCTATGGTTTTGTTTTGTTTTTAATGACCCATGATTTTTAAAAGGAACCTTTTACTTAAATGCAAATAAGATATTAGGCTACTAATGATAGGAGAGGGGCTGTTTTGTGTGCAGGAAGCTAACCTGATAAATGTACTCAATAATGAGGATTCTGCTGCAAAATGCTGAGCCCTGTGGCTATGATCCAGCAAAGTGCTGACAGCAGTGTTAGTACTCATGCGCTTAAAGTTAAGTGTTTTCCCAGAGCACTTTGATGGATCAGAGCTAAAGTCCTTATCACCTTGCTGGGAGTGAATTTATAACAAGTGTTGTGAATCAATAGTATTTATTCTTAGGCTTCACAACTAAACCACTAATGGAATATAGGGAAATTACAGCTATTCTGTGACATGAAGGGAATCTGACGTTGGTCTTAACCATAAACTGTTCCCCAGCTTTGAGAAGGGCTTAACATCTTGATTTCCAGAGGCTGTAGAAAGTGAAGATGAGGTATTGCAGCTCCCTGTGGATCTGTGCCTTGTGGGTAGAGGTTCCCCATGGGATATACCAATCCAAAATTAGTGTTTCAGCATGGTTTCAATGCAACCTTTCTGTGGGCTGTCACTCCACATCATCATACCAGGCACAAGGAGATTTACTGGCCTTATAGCTTAACCAGGTGAGTTCCTGTCATGAATATGACCTTGAACCAGAAATGATCATCACTATAGACTGGACACAGAAGAAGAGGCAAATTACAATCTATTTGGGGCTGTCTTTGTAGAACTTGACATATATTCATTTGTATTTACACCAGCATCAGCTTTTAGCCTAGTGGTTGGAAATAAGTTCTCCAAATGGTGAATTTTGGCCATGACCAGTCTTGCTTGGCCTGACTGGCTTTGGAGTCCCTACAGAATGTGGATGTTTGCAAAAATTCAGGTTTCAGGGGCAAAAAAAGCCCAGCAAACCAAATTGGACAGTCGTAGAACATCGTGCTCTTCGTAGCCTTCATTGCATAGCCAGTCAGTCCTTAAGATTCTCGTAAGTTGACATTCCTGATAAGGCCTTGAATGTACTTGTTGAGTGAACAAGCCTAAGTTTATACTTTCCCTCCCTTGAGGTCAGTGTATTCAGTGTTCTAAAACTGTTGTGATAAGTCATCTTGGAAATCGCAAAGGAACTGAAAAGAACAACAGAACGGTGAATTTCTCATGACAAGTGAAGTGCCACTAGAGTTCTAACTTCTGAATACTCCAACAGTGTGTGTTTCCAGTGGTGACTGTGCTCATTAACATATGCTGCTAATGCAGTAAGAAAGCTTGTACATTTTTTACTTAAACAAAGTTTGTAAATCGGAGTTTCATTTTACAGCTTTCACCTTTTGTGTAAGAGAATGTCTTGCATCTGCAACTGTAAGGGACTGAAAGCATGTGTATTCTGCCCAGTAAACAGATGGCAAAGGGCAAGAATCCAATTCATTTTTTGAACTCTTGTTCTTTCTTAACAGTCTTACCCAAGGTAATTCAGTGTTTGGAGGTGGCAGTGGTATATGATAGATTCCATTAAAAATTCTCACTGTTGTACAGAAGGTGGTGTGTACATAAGTCTGACCCCAAGAGATCTGTAATTTAGTGTTCAGATCCTGTGATGTCTTAGGCAGTGCTAGTAATCCTGTCACAATCACAGTGTGTTGTAGCTGTGTCGTGGTTTAGTTTCATTAAGAAATTTTAGACGTTATTTGCTTCCTTTTTTCTATGCAAAAACGGTGATTTTGGAAAACTGCCTGAAGGCAGCAAAGAGGGTTGGTGTGTGCTCTGGGTAAGGAGCCATCTTTGGGCTCTGTAAGGGAATAGCCAGACTGCCCTTTGTACTGCAGAAGAGGCTTGGTAGGGATGGCGAGCTCCCTTGAAGATAGGCCCTTCAGGCACTGTTTTGTCTTCAGTTCTGAAATTGCAGGAGCCCTTTGTCTGTGGGATGTGTGTGTTGTCTCTGGGTGTAAACTTAACCAAGGATACTAGAGCGAGAAAGCTGTTTTGTTCTGCATGGGTGCCATGCCCATTACCACTGAGCCATGAGCCCAGAACGGGTCCCTAAGTGCTCCTTTCATGCCAATCAGTGTAGTAAAATGTTAGCGTGGAAAAAGCAGCTGGGCTGTGAGCTCTGCTCTGAATCTGCTCTGTTCCCTCTGACGATAAGGAAAGCTGAATAGCCTGTTACACTGATGTGAACAGCAAAGCTTGCATTGACTGCAGCCACTGTCCTTTAAAGAGTAGCTGTTGTGTGCTGCTTTTTTATATTTAGTGCCGTATTTTGATTAGTAGGAGAAAGCTGCATGCAAATGTTTTAAAGCTGTGTGTTTTACTGTCTTTGAAATCTAAGTGCCAATAATCAGTAATTAATTTCAATAGCAGTACATATTTTATGGATATATTTTCATTACCCAAGTGAACACAATGAGGATTTGAGTAGTGGTTTTATATATGCAGTATCGCTACTGTCTTGCTGTCTGTTCTGTTAACACAGTTTACATGACTGGCTACATGTCATGGCCCGAGCATTCATACACAGATTTGTAGCAAGAAGCAAATAGTTTTTTACGGGTAGATAAGTTGACCACAGAATTATAGAATGGCTTGGGATGGAAGAGACCTTAAAGACTGTCTAGTTCCAAACCCCTGCTACAAGCAGAGTAGCCACCCGCTAGATCAGGTTGCTGATCAACTCATGGTTGGGCTTGATGATCTTGAAAGTCTTGAAAAAACTAGATTATTCTATGATTCAATTATATATATATTGATATATATATGTATTTATATATATATATATACATATTTTCTGTTTTATCCTAGTCTACTTTGCTTACTTTCTCAAGCACCTGTATATGCATGCAGAAATTGTTCTGGTGCAGGGGAATTAAAGCAAGAGATAGGATATTTGGGCACAGAAAATGTAAAAACCTTAGATAACACTGGCTCATTGCAGTCTCAGTCTCAACTGGGTATATCTAGTCGGTGTTACACAGATCAGAAGCAAGAGATTAACCTTTATCCCTGTGCTAATGCAAATTGTGGGCAGATTACTTGTGTTATCTCTCTAATGTGATCATGAAATGGAGGATTTTTTTCTGTTATCTTCTAACTATGAACACTTCTCTGTTGTGGGGCTGCTGACAATTAAAGGCATCAGGTTGGTAGTGCCTACAAAACTATGGTATCCATCCTGCTCTCTTTGCCTGTAACATAGGTACTTTTGTAATGTCCTAGGTACAAGGACTAGAAGCACAGAGAGAAATCATCTGAGAAAAGCTTTGTCAAAGAGACAATGTGACCTCCAAAATGAGCAACTTGGCTTTCACATTGCACAAACCCAACATTGCATCCAACTGGGAGGCACAGAGGTCTGGGAGCACCTCAACTCCATGACCGTCTCAGGCTTTAGGTCATGTCTTTCTGTCAAGCCCAAGGAGCTTCATTTAATCTTTCGGGGTCTGGAGTGATTTCCACCCAAAAGTTTGACCCTTTTTGCGTAAGGTAAATCTGGTTGCAGGTTACTGTGGAATCACATTACAAAAATGGGGCCCTGCCTTTTCCCATGGCCATCTGGGGCTTGAATAGGGTTCACTTCTCTGCATGACACAGTGTGACCTCTGCGACTTCATGGCACACATCATGGCATCTCAGGTTTTGGTATTCAGAATAGAGGTGGGTATCAGAGACTGAATTGTTCAGAAAGCTGGCATTTGCCTCAGGTGGTGTTCTTGGGAGGCAGAAAATGTGAATAAACACTATATGTTTGTTGCCAAGGAAATTTGAAGGTTGTGAAGGAAATTTGAAGGTTGTGTTCTTGTTTTGATATTTGAAGTGTGAAAAGAAGCTGCATGAATTCCCTATTTAGTCAAGCAATACCTTGAAAAATCGTTCCGGAGGAAGATTTCCGTATTTGAATTGTGTTTCAGGTCTGACTTTGCATTTTGCAAGGTGTTTGGATTAAACCTATGGCAAAAACATATCCCTCACATGTAAGGCCTGTGAAATTCCATATAAAATCACTGGTAGGATTGAAATAACATTCAGTGATACAAAGACCAAGGACCTTTCATTTTCTTTACTCTGTTTGCAAAAGTACTTAGAAATAATTGCAAATTGGGGTCTGTCCTGTTTGTCTAAGTAGTCAGGTGGGTGGTGTTACTGCACTTCCTCACAGGGAAAACTGTGGTTCACTTTGGATATTAGAAGTTTCAACACAAAAGGGAAGTTATGACTTAAATGCCAAGTTCTGACCCAAGTCTAATATCTAGAGCAGCAGTTCCCTTGGCGAACTGTTGGGTTTTGAGCTTTTCCAAAAGCATATTGCTTCAATACAGAGATGCAAAGAGACAGTACAGTGAAGTCCTCCTTTTTCCCACTTCTTTTCAAAAGAGTGTTTGTATTTTTATTAGCGTGCATATCACACTATCACACAGGCAATTCACATGCCTGTAGTGTGGTTAATTGAATAATGCAGGTGTTACTCCAACCTCCAAAGTCACCAAAGGCCTGAGAAAAAACTGAATAATGTTACTAATTATAAACTGAGTGAAAATTGCATTAAACCAGACTTTTGAAGGGGAACCTCAATTACTTGTCTAGTGGTTGCTCTTTTGCTGCATACAGCTTTCATTTTCTTCGACTGAACCCAGCCTTATATGTGCATTAATGGTAACATAAATATTTGTTTCTGTGATGACAGATGAAGGTATTGATTTAATCACAAGTGTAAATTTGACTTTTAAATCTTCTGTCAGACTGCAGAAGAAACATGGCATCAGATGGAGAAACACCAGGGCTTATGAGAGGTTTGAAGTGTTAGATCCCCAAATGTTTGCATGTAAGGGAGTGTAATCAGGTTAAAAGAAACTGCAAATGCATGTAAAACAGACATGAAAAATCCATAGTGTAGCGAAGGTGCTGTGAGCTGGTGGGTTTTGCTTGGTTTTACCCACGAGTTAATGGAAAAGCATGCTCTCAGTGAAGGTAAGGGTGAGATGGGGAGCCATTAGCTGTTGTTTGTGCCAGAGTGAAAAATACCAAAGCAAAATAATTGGGCTGGAGAGAGCATTAGATAGACCATGAAATGTAGAAACTGGATTATTTGTTTTATCTCGCTGCAGTGGTCATTCACCTGATAACATTAGTTTCCCTTAAAATATAATTAACATTTTATTCCCATAAGCGTCGTTGTATATTAGATGTTAGCGGGACACAGAACAGTATTTTGTAAATACTGAGTTTGGTGCATAGATAGCTAATTCAGTGCTAATGTCATTATCAAAGGTTGTGGAGGAAGAATGTCCTAAAGGGTCTATTCCTCATGAAATCATCTCCTGTAGTTATTCTGATGTGACTACTGGTGCATCTTCTGCAGAGTCTTGCATTTGTTATTCTCCTTAAGAAATGTTAGAAAAGGGAATTTTAAAAATTGTCAAATCAGTTGTGTGATGTTATTTGCTTCCTGATTAATCCTGGTCTCTGGAAAGCAAAATGTACGTTCCCAATTTCACACCTAGTTACATCTTCTGTTTGCTTTCATCACACGCATGGCTGTTCTCAGGAATGGTGAACATAAGCATAAATGATGCAATATTCCTCTTTGATTTTGAGTGTTTTGCTTTGAAATTAATGCAAATGTGCAGATTATTTGTAATGCAACATGTAAACAATTGCTATGTACATCCACTCTTTGTAGTGTCAAGGCAGAGGTTTGAACAAGACTTCTGTCTGTTTGCATAAAAACATAAGAGATTACAGCTTTATATATCCTGACTCTTACGTCAACTTGGTTTTTTTTTTAACATGTTGTACTCAAATGGAACTACTCTGTGGCTTCCCTTCTTTCTATTAAAAGGAAGCTGCCCTTGCAGAAGCAGTGACCTTTAAAAAGCAAGTTTCGAGTAATCCCTTTATTGTCCTGAGATCATATAGCACAGTATCCAGTTGCAGGCTTTTAAGATGGAATGATTGCAGGCTTTGTGTGGTCACCCAGATTGCATTACGTTTTGTTTGACAAAGAAAACTCTAAAATACTTATACCTTCCTTCCTAGATTCAGAGCATTGTACTTTCCCTGTGTTGAGGATGCCGAGTAGTTGCCATATCATCCCAGCACCGCTGGGATTTATTGAATTTACTTAATTGGCCTTTATCTCACAGTTACACTTTAACGCTTCTTTTGAAGGAGATTCAAAAAGGATACAGTTACTCCTTTTCTATTTCACTTTGAGAATTCGGTTACTCGTTTTGTTATCTTCCCTTCTTTTCCCAGTAGAATATTCTGCATAGCCACAGCTGAGCATTTGAGACTTACATAGCAAGAGATTTAAGTTCATGGAGCTGCTAACTAGCAAAGCAAAGGCCTATGGCAAAGCAGACTGCATTTTAAAGTGGAAGCTGTGTTTTAGTGGAGTGTAGACTCTACCACCAGCTATGGAAGCTTGTGGTAGATGTTATAGGTATCTGGGGCATTGGAGAACAGACCTGGAGGGTTGCAAGCCCATTTTGCCAAGCCCTCTTGTGCCTCCATCACCCACAGCATCCATGTGGCTCTCGGTGTCCCCTGTTGAAGTTGAAATGCCTGTTATTTGGTACCCCCACCCTGAAATGGGACTTTTGATGTGTGTGAAAACCGTGTATCTTCCTTTACATGAGGTGGGAAGATCATCCTAATTAACAAGCTCATTGCTTGCTGTGTCTTCTCTGGGCTAACACATCTCACAGAACACACACGCACAACTCAGCTGTTTTTGCACAACACTCATTTAGACAGCTGGACTAATTTTTGGAAGGTCCTGTATCAGATTAGTGGATTTAAGTCTAGGTTGGTTTTAGCTTTCACATAGTACAAGAAATTGTGAAGGACGTTAGCTGGAGGATAAGGTGACATTTGTGGATGAAAGCACCATGTGGTGCTTACCTAAATAACATGATCATCGTTCAAATCAAGGTGGTTTTTACTTGCTCAGTGGAGCAGTTGTCAGCACAGTGGTGTATGCACTGCTAAGAAGCTAACATGTCTGTGCAGCTGATGCCAGCTCTCCAGCAGAAAACAATATGGAAATGACCAACACCTTTCAGTATCCTCTGAGAGCCAAGTGAGTGAGAGATTAGTAAACAGGAGTGAGAAAAACTGGGATTGAAAAGAGGCTGAGATGCAAGAACTTGCTTAAAACAAGAAAGCTCACTGCTAACCTTCAGGGTTTCCAGGGATAATTGCCTGGAGCAGTTCCCCTACTTTTTTTGGCTGAAAAACAGACTTGGCAAACTTAACTCATTTGTTGTCTTTATTTTTCTTAATTGATTTGGGGCTTTTTTTTTTTTTTTAATTATCTTTTTTTTTTTCCTTTTTTCTTTTTCTTTTTTTTTCTTTCTTTTTTTTTTTTTTTTTTTTTTTTTCCTATTTTTTGGGGGGTTTTATGAAAATCCGTCAGTCCAGTCCTCAGGAGAAGTAATTTCCAAATAACTTCTAGGAGATTAAATGTGTTCTTTGCTGCTTATCTCTGCACTCAGTTCTCAGTATTGCCCCAAGGGACTTCGCCATCATCCCTGCAGTCCCTGCGCAATCCTTGCTGAGATCTGGCCTGTCCAAAGGGTGATTCAAAGACTCTTGGCCAGTCATGGGCTGGTCTTCCTCTGGGGAAGCTGCTCGTTCTTCTTCTGTGAATTTTTCCCAACCCTTTTTTTCCCCTTTTTTCTTTCTTTTTTTCCATTTGACTTTATTTCCTCATCTCTGGCATGAAGCAACTGGGGTTTTGTGGTTGCATTTCCCACAGCAACTTTCACCTACAGAGCTGGCAGGGTTGGTTTAAAATAATAATAATAATAATAAATCCCAAGCAGCACAACTTGAAAAGTCTCTGCAGAATCGGACTGAAAACAAAGAAGCAAGTCTGTTTCCCATGCACATGTGTGCCGCGAAGGGCAGATAACCTTCCAGGGCTGCATCTTATAATAATAAGCAGAGCTGTATAGCTGTTCGTATTCCACTGCTTCCCCAAGTGCAGTGTGAGCTTCTGAACTGTGAGCGGGGATTGCAGCTGGGTGATCACTATTCAAATACTTATGGTTGCCATTTGCAAGGAATTAGCATCACTATACAAGCTGCAACACCTCAGCGATATTTATGGAGAGTAATTGAATTCCAAAGATCATAATGGCCTGCTGTCCTATTCAGCGCCAGAAACAGACCTGGATGGTGCCTTGCTTTTAATGAGTGCACAAGGCAAAATTAAGAGGCCTGCATAACTGAAAGTGTTCTGTATGTGCTGAAATGCATACCTGCAAAGCAGCTGAAGGATGGCAAGGTGTAATCAACATGTAATTCTGTTGTGGTAATATAGGCCCATGATGCATTGGAAAAGTGTTTGGATAGACAAGTTGTGGGGTTGATGAATCTAAAAATGCATGAAAAGACAAGGTTGAGGTACAAGCCACTAACATTAGTTCCTGTATTTATTTTGCTCAAGTGGGCAATGCTGGTCAGATCCTCAGCTGCTGAAAATCTGTGCGAGCCCACTGCTTTTTGGGGATCATGCTGAATTGGTTTGCTCAGGTCAAGCTCGTCCTCTTGCATCTCATTTCTCCTTGCATTTTATTAGCTGTTGGTTTATCTAAACCAACACATACTGGAATCCAAAGCTTTCCAGAAATGCCAGTAATGGCAAGAGTTGGTTGCTCAGCATTTGTTACAAGTTCTTCATGCAGCCGTAGCCCTCACCTGGGGTAAATGATTACTGCTCTAATTGCGGCAGTAGGCAGCATGATTCCCAGCTGTTAAAAATGGCCAAATACCACCAAAGTGGCCCACTGATTTGCAGTAGCTAAGGATGATGTGCTGATGAGTTTGAGTTCAGAAGGGGCAGACCGTCTTACTAACCATGGTTTTGTCTGTTCTGTTTTTCTCCTGTCTTGCAGCACCTTCTCCAGTCAGTAGTGTGAAAAAAGGGAAGATAACTAAAAATAGCATCTCCCTTTCCTGGCAGGAGCCAGATCGACCCAACGGCATCATCCTGGAATACGAAATCAAATATTTTGAAAAGGTGTGACGGACTGATTGCCGAGCATCCCAAGTACCTTCTCTTTCCTGTCCTCTTCTTCTGGTTATAATTATCTGAGTCATGGAAAGGAATGGAGCAGTTTTATGCGTAAATCAATGTCACATTGATTTTGCAGTAAATGATTAGGAAGATTTGAAATGAGGGTGTTGTTTTCCATTAGTGTGCCGCTTCTCTTGTACAAATACATTAAATCTGTGTCAGATTCCTCCTCAGCCTTATCACATTAGGGTAGAACCTGTTCAGTTGTTAAAAATAGGAGGGTTTGGGGATGAGGCTAATATATACTCTCAGAAATATCAGGCTACCCCTTGCACTTGGTATTTCAGTTCCTCACTTGGTTTTGTGTCCAGGGTATAAGGAAGCAAGGGAGGATTAAAGTGAGACTGTGTCCATTCTGTTGTGAAGAAGAGCATCGTGGCTTTTAAAAGCTTGCCTTTTTTTTTGCCAGCTCTAGATTTCTGTGTAACGAGAAACAGTTTTCCTACAAAGGTTGACCATCTCTGCTCCTGTTTCAAATGGTGACATCTTTTCTTATTGAAAAATTAGTGAAGTTTAAAAGGAAATGCCAATAAATGAAGGCTCCAAGGTGATGTGATAGTGGACTTTAAGTATCTAAAGGGGAGCTATAGGAAAGAAGTGGACAGTCTCTTTAGCAGGGTCTGTGGTGACAGAAGAAGGGGAAATGTTTTCAAGCTCAAAAGAGGTAGATTTAAGTTATATATAAGTAAAAAATCTTCTACAGTCAGGGTGGTGAGGCACCAGAAAAGGTTGCCTGGTGATGTGGTTGTTGCCCCATCACTGGAGACTAAAGGTGAGGCTGGATAAGGCCCTGGCCAGCCTGCTCTAGCTGTGATGTCCCTGTTTGTTGCAGGAGAGTTGGACTAGATGGCCATCAGAGGTCCCTTCTGACTCTAAGGATTTTATGATTCTATGAAATGCTTTTTTTTTTTCTTTTTTTTGTAAATAATATTTTGTGAACTATGCAGCTCAACTAAGTTTTCCAAAAATGAGGTTTGCAGAATTCATCTGAAAAGCAATTTATAGCCTTAGCTGGAGCTGTAACCAGGCTTTCTCCCTAAAAAATGGAAGAAAATAATGAAATTAAGTCACAGCTCTCATTTTTTTGTTGTTGAATTTCTATTTTATAGAAGATTTTTAGCTAGTTTTATTGCATAGGTAAGGTCACTCAGCACTCAGCAGCACTGGACCACCTTCCTCTTCATCCTCTTCTTTCTTTCTCTCTGGGAGAGATTCAGTCCAGCAGTCCAAGCAAAGCTGGGAAGGACAATTCTTCTGCATCAGGATAAAATGGTTTTTTTCTTTTCTATTTGAGGGAAACTGAACAGAGTATGAGTGGCTTAAATAGGGTTGAGCCCCCAGCTTTCTGACAAGAAACCTCCAGAGGTGAAGAACCAGCTGGATTTGTCAGCAGTCCAAATTTTGTGCAAGAAGGTGCTGACCAGCCTAGCATTTTTCTGGGGACCTGTTGTAAGTTCCATGGGGAGCTAGAAGGAGAGGTGACCTTCATTTTCCAACTGAGAAGGAGGAGTGAAACCAGATTCCAGAGCAAGAGTTAGAGGAAGTGTGAAAGGTCTGTGTGCAGAGTGGCTGACATGTTTATTAGGATGCGTGGGAATGACACAGAGCTGTACAGACTGGGCTTTATGAAACATTTCTTTACCATGAGGGTTATCAAACACTGGAACAAGCTTCCTGGTGAAGTGGCTGGTGCGCTCCATGCCTGTCAGTGTTTAGGAGGCATTTGGATAATGCATTCAATAACATGCTTGAATTTTTTGTTAGCTCTGAAGTGGTCAGGAAGCTGAGTTCCCTGATCTTTGATGGTTCCTTCCAGCTCAATTATTCTATATGATATTTTGAAAAAATTAGTTGAATGTAATTTCTCGGGGTACTGGCAGCACTGCTATAGCAAAGTGGTGGGATTCTAACAAAGCACAAAGAGTCAGGATATGGTTTTTCTGGAATTGGTGAATTTCAGACTTTTTTATTGACTTTGAGTGAATTTTGTGATGTACTGTCTCCTTACCTTGGAGTAGCCCGGGGAGATTAGACTCTAAACTTTAATGATGAGCAAATAAGTAAGGCCGGAAAAATCCATTTATATGTTTGTCTTGTTTAGTTTCTTTTCAAACAAATGATAGGGTTTTAGAATCTTGTATTTGTGATTCAAAATTTATTCACAGGTAGCTTCAGTAAATTGTTCTTAAAGTGCAAGTCATTCATGGGGAGATTGTTACAGCCCGTCTGAGTCTATATTGTCTTGATTTATTTGTTTCAGGCTGATAGCAAAGCTTAGTGTCTTCTGTAGGAAAGCTCAAGTGTTTAAATGTTTGCAGAGCCAGCAGTGTATTAAAAATCTAATTGGGCTGACATGCAAGCAAATATGTGAACTAATATTCACTTAGTGCTTTTTAACTATTCATTCAGTTATATTTGGGATGTCATCCTTGATCCTTCTTGTTTGTTGTTACTGTCATATATATTCTCTTGGGTTTCAGCCCTTTATAACAGTGAATTCGCAGTGTTCATTTCCAGTGGATGAGAATGATCAATATTAAATGCTTCAGAAAACAGAGATTCATCAGATCACATTCCTTTAAGAGAATTCATTCCTTAACAAGAGAAAAAAAGGGCAGGTAGACATAAATACTTCCAATACAGCCCTGCTTAGCTATAGGCTTCAGTGAGAAAATATGTGATCCTACATTTGGAGATTCCCAGGGCCTCAGACAGATGTGTTACTATCTGTGGAAAGTTGCCCATTAAGTGAGAAAGAAAAAAGAACAATCAGTTCAGATCCTAATAGAGATGCAAAAATCTTGGTGGGAAATTGCCCCAGACTCCTGTTTACTTCATAATAATTTAGATTTGAGAGGGTAGGGTGAATAAAAAGCAGTTTCCCAATTCGTAGTCCTTAATTTATGAGCTCTTGTCAAGATTATGTGTTACAGTAAATAATTCTAAGAGTAATTACCAAGCATTTGAGTGAAATTTTAATCAAAGAACTGAAACTCTTTCACATCAGAAACTGATTTAAATTAAGATTTATTTCAGCAAATTTTCTTCAAGTTCATTTCTTCAGAAGAACACTGCAAAATTAGTTATCTTCCTGTAGTTTTAGTTGACTGTTCCTGGCCAAGATCTAATTCTTGGTGCTAGAAATGCCAGCATAAAGTTGTACAATGTGTAATATATTATTCTCTTTTAGGCCTAATTGCATTACCGAGAAGTAGTTTTTGATATAAATCAAAATCCCTCTTTAAGGCAGAGGAGCTGTTTTCTGCTTTCCAGTGCCTTGGGACTGATTTTTGTTTGTAGTCTGAACCTTTCAGCTGCCCCAGGCATCTCTGTGCCAACTGCACTGCCTTCTAAGATGTGCACATCCAGAGATACAGAAGGCTGCCCCTACTGCAGTGCCAGTTCTGTTACTGTATGTTGTTATTTATGGGTGGAAATGCCTCATGTTCTTCTTAGAGTCACTGGCTATAAAAGCTGCAAGGCAAGGGAAAATCAGATCTCTCCTTTTGTACTGTAGGAAGTGCCCTCAGGGTTGTTTTGTTGGTTTTTTTTTTTTTTTTTTTTTTTTTTTTTTTTTTTTTTTTTTGAGGGGAAGAGATCCTTAAAAGTGTGTATTTCATTAATTCTCTGTAACGCTGTTGTGGGAGATGTTAAGAGTCTGTTCTGTGAGAGCCAGTATTTGTGTGTTTGAACTCGTGTTTTTTGTTGGTGTTGGGAAAAGGACCAGGAGACAAGCTACACCATCATCAAATCGAAAGAGACCACGATTACAGCAGATGGCTTGAAACCAGGCTCAGCATACGTCTTCCAGATCCGAGCTCGGACGGCTGCTGGCTACGGTGGCTTCAGTCGAAGATTTGAGTTTGAAACCAGCCCAGTGTGTAAGTCCTTTTAATTACTGTTAGTTCATGACCCTGAAATGGCTACCAGCAGGGAGTCAGTTAATACCTTTATAGAGAGTTCTGCTGGTCTTGCGTTCTTCTCCTTTCTGGTCTCATCCCTTGCCATATTATGCATCAGGCACACCATGATTGTACACTGGGTGGGTTAACACGTCTGTCCTTACCTCCTTGTTTCACATTTTGGGGCAGGAGTTGAGGCTCCAGGAGATTGTTACGCTCCAGAAATGCCTTTAAAAAAGTTTAGAACTGGCTTAGAAAAGCCCTGTATTTGGGAGAGGTGTTAGTGTTGAATGGTTGCTGTTGGTTTGCCAGTGTGTATATGAAGGTAAGAATACTCTCAGCCACACTCTTGCACTCTTCATAGGCAGAGAGGAACATACAGCACCAGTGCAAGGGGGAAAAGGCCTGGGTGGCAGGAGGAGAGGGGCTGAAACCTTCTCCATACACTTTGTGGCCATCTGCAGAGGACAGTGAGCTCTCTGTTAAGTATTTGTTGATTACATCTGGGGAAAAATATTCTTCTCCTGAAGTGGGGCATCTCTGTGAGGGGAAGAATTTAGACAGCATTCACATCTTCTGGTGAAAGTTACTGTCAAGTTGAAAGATGGATTCTGATGGTTGCCAGTGCCACAGCCTTGAGGCAAGGGATTTGACTTGTGATCAGAAGTGATAAAAATGTGCATTGCAGGCATAGGACTTTGCTTGGCCTGTTAAAAATTTGTGGAGCTTGAATTTATTTGTTTTTTTCTTTCAGTGTAACTGATCACTTGGGTCTGTGTTCTGGAGCAGATTTGGGGCTGAGAGCATGAGGGTTCAGCTGCTGAGGGTTGTGTGCAAATGCCCAGCCATTCTTTCACATGAGTTCAGGCATGGCTGAACTCTTTTTGTCCTGACTGCCAGATTTTTGTTGAGGTGTCAAAGATGCACTTCCAAAATTTGTAGTTTTTATGCCTATTCCGGTTTGTACAACTATCATGTAATAATCTTTTATACTTATTGTGTAGGAGAGGAAAATTTATAGTGAAAATACTCAATTTATTCCTGTGGAAAAGAGCCAATTGGTTCTGTGTTTTCCATAGACATTAAAATTCATCAATACTTCAATTTCTGGTATTTCAGTTCATTTAAAATTCATCATTATTTCTTTGAGAAAAAGATAGCAAGTTGTCATTTCAGTGCATGCCACCTTTGAAGCCCTAATAGATGTTTAAAGGAATCACTATATATGTACAGATACAGCTGTGGAGCCAGTGCTTGAACTAACATAGTGCAAATGGCATCGTGGTGCAAGCTGTAATGCAATAAAAATGGACCATTTGATGTATTTCTTATTGTGTTAAGCATTAATCATGTCCTGTAAGTAGCAACAAAATCATGTTAGACTGAAGATTAATTCCATGTTTATACTAGGAAAGTTTGCTAGCAGTTGGAAAGTTCCTAGTTTAGAGTAATTCGACTAATAGTATTTCAGAATATTAATGAAATAATTTATTAAATGCATGCACATTTGATCCATTGCCATAATCGCCTGCAATTCTAGTCCTAATATAGTGATAATTCATCAAAGCTTACTGTGAAATGTAAAGTAAGCTTCAGTATCTTGCACAAATGAAGCTCCATTTGACGTTTTAGACCTCTCAGAAAGGGTGATTTTTTCTTCTCCCAAAGCCCTATACAAAGTCAGCCTTAATGCCAGAAGACTGAGCAGACTCTTCACTGCTTTCCTGTGTTCCATCATCCCAGAGAAACAAACACTTAGAAAGCAAATGCAGTCTGAAGTCCTAGTGTGATGCTGGAGTTCGGAACTGAACATTTTGGAGAACCCAGGCAATTAATTTTGATTCAGGCACATACAAAAGCCTTCTAGTGACTGTTGGGGAAATGAAGCATCTACTCACCTTCCAAAATTGTTTGGACCAAGCAACACATTTTGTTTCCAGTTCACAGCGTTTCTGTAAATTTGTTTGTATACATTTGGAGGGAGTATCACAACAATTGCTAACAGCTGCATGATCTAAGCATTGAGAAGTGGAGGGGATGAAAAAGCCTTTAACTTCTTTTGGACCTGTCTCTTTTTCCAAACTTCGGCTTTGTTTTACATACTGAATGTGCAGTTCTGCAAAGCACTGCATTGGAGCCAGATCTGCAGTGTTCGGTGGAAGTTTGTGTTTAGGTGGAAGCTGTAGCTGGGTGTGCCCACTTGCTGCTTCCCCCTTTCTGAATGCCACAGAGCTCATTCCTGACCTGGCCGCAGACTAACACCGCTCAAAGCTATTTTTCTGCTGTATTGGTGAATTAGTCCAGCTGATCACTCGGGAGGGAGCAGGATCGTGTCACAGAGGCAAGGTAATGAAGTCCCCTCCTTCACATGGCAGCAAGGTCCCAGATTGGTTTACAAATTCATGCTCCCCTTCTACCATATATCACGGCAGAGTGTATCTTATTTTGCCTTCCCTCGAGCTGTGCAAAAAACCTCCAGAGTAATAGCTTAATGTTCTCCTTTAAATGTTTTTCTTTTTAATTATTTTGTCAAGAAAGCAATAAAGCATCATCTTAAGGAGCTTCTATAAATTCGTGAGGCTAATAAAATCTCTGGATGATGGCACAGGTTTGGAGCTGTTAACATTAAATTTTAATGTATTGGGCCAGTCATTCTGAAATCATTTACCGTTCCTGAGCCCACATCACTTGCAGTCAAGCACCGTATAAAGAGCTCCTTGAAACCCGTTGCATGCTCAGTGCCTCACCTTTTCTTCTTTCTTTTCTTTTAACAATTAATATAGGGCTATATTCAGCTATTTTATAGCCTCCATAAAATTAATCCTGTGTTAAGGACCCCCTTTATTTCAGTCATTCAGTTAAAGGTCTTCTGCAGCTCAGAAATCAATTTCTGCTTCTCCCTGGAGTGGCTGGAGTTGCATCTGGGACTACCGCCAGGGCAGGCACTCCCCAGCCCGGTCAGCAGCTATAGTGAGGTTTTACCCCTACAACAGCCAAATGTGAGCCAGGGAAGAGGCCAGATCTGTACCCTAGAGCAGGGATGTGCAGCTGAGTAGCCAGTGATGGAGAGAGGAAGGTGAGAAGGCTTAGGTTTCTGCTTGGGAAACTGTGTGCAAAGCTCCAGGGAGAGGTGGAGCTCTTCCCCTGCGGTATTAAGCAGATAAGCACAGTACAGGTGTTGTTAGCATTTCCATTTGTCAGGCTTCAAGAATCCACTCACTTGCTTAACATAGTTAACATATGGCAAAACCTGGTTCTTGAATAGATTTCCTGACCTTTCTGCTTGTGTCTCTACCATGGGACTCATCTCCTGCATTTTGTCAGGAGGGATTTTTACAAGGCATGGGCTGGCACAGTTACACTTCCCTTAGCACATAAAACGACCAAGCAGTGTTTGTGTCTTAGCAGATTCCTATTTTACAGCAAGCACCTACTGGCCGTGTGATATAGATGCTACAAGGAATTGGGGTTTAATTGTTTATAGCTTCTTGAAGCACAGATAATGCTAATTGTCTCAGATCTTGTTCACATCACCTATTTAGAAACTGCAGCAATATCATTCCATGAATGGTTTTCTCTGCCTATTGTGGTTTTCTCTTTTATCTATGTGATTTCCAATGCAGCTGACCTGGGAAGGACGAACTCCAGCTTGCTCTCTCGAAAGCTGAGTTGTTTTAGCACTTAGTTTCTCAATTCAGTGATGAGATGCAATTTAGTTTGGGTTTTGGCTTGGCTTTGTATGTGTTTTGGTTCCTTTCCACCTATTTCCCTTCCAAAGTAGAAACAGACAGCAAAGGGGGAAAGCACAAACCATAAAAGAAGAAATGAACTGGTAAGACTGAAACCTCATTGACAGCCTCACAGGAAAGACGCACGCAAGTGCTGACTATAATTTTAACCTTAATCTCCATTTTCTGTTTTTCATCTCAGCAGTAGCTGCATCCAGTGACCAGAGCCAGATTCCTATAATTGTTGTGTCTGTAACAGTGGGAGTTATTCTGCTGGCTGTTGTTATCGGTTTCCTTCTCAGTGGAAGGTAAGAGAAGAAGCTGTGTATTTACACTTTTCCAACTTCTCTAATAACTTTTATCTGACCAGCTGATTAGCACAATTTAGGCAAGAGCAGCATGTGAACAGAGCTGTCAAGCAGTAGTGCTATAAAGCAGCACGAGGGTGGGCTGATTGATCTGTTTGGACAGACAGGAATCGCGAATGTGTGCTCACAGATGTAGTTCACTTCTCAATGATTTTCATCTCTGTGTAGACTGGCCCTGATTATTAGATTTGATTCTCACTGGAGTGTTTTCCTATTACTTTAAAAATAAGCAGAACTTGTTGTAATAGGTAAAATATTCTAAAGCCCATATGTTTGCACTCAGACCTTGCAGTAGGCTTTTCTCGCAGAGGAAATGTGACTTCAGTAAACGCTTGTGAAGAAAAAGAGAAGAATTCCATCCAAATGGCTGAATGCCCTAAGTTTGGTCAGGTCTGGATTTCATTTTTCATGTGTAGGATGCTAATATTTTCCCCATGCACTAATAAATTATGCAGAGAGATCCTCATGTGGAGGGAATTGCTCAGCTTTAAGCCATCAAACAATCCCATAGACTTCTCATGTGCTTAAACATAGGCAAGTGATAAAAGACTGGACTATACAATCTTTGACAACTGTAATGGGAGTTGATGGAACTTGTTGGTGAACAAGGAATTGTGGCATTGGGGGAAAATCTGGCTTATGTCAGGATCAGTTTGCACTGCATCACTAAACTTATGTAGCAGCCAACACACAAGGCAATTTTTCGTATATTACACATGTATTCTTCGCAGTCAGTGCAGTACCTGTCAAAACATAGTGCATTTATTTTAATGGCAGCAGTCAAACAGTGCAGCGTCATTCATGCATAGCAGTTTGAGGTGCCATGCCAGCATAGTATCTATTGGTGATGCTGAATTTGTTTTCAGTGCAAAATAAACACTTCAGCTTTGAAAGTAGCTCATGGTCTTGCTTTCTTGAGCTTAGGTCTAGCAAGGTGACTACACGTTTCAGGACATTGTGTTAGTAATAGTTAAAAGATACTGGCAGAGGAGCTGCACTGATGCTGAACGTAACAGCTGAGGGTCTTGTTTCAAAGAGGAATTGGAAGTGTTTGTCAGTGATCACACCTCAGTGAAATCCAGCCAGGCTGAACAGCTTTGTCCCCAGTCATACAGCATCTGTAGAAAGGCACAGTTATTTCCTGTCCTGACAGGTAAAAGTGGTTGTCAGATTCCTCTCCAGTAAAGGTCAGAAACTGACAAACACTTCCAACTCAGCCATTCAGGCTCCTGTCACCTGCTTTGAGAGACTTGTTGGGCTTAAAAATATGAAAATAAATGCTCTGGTTTGCATGAGAAGCAAGCAGCAGCATAGTGGCTACAGAAAAGCTGTAGGCAAAACGACATGACTTCAAACTTTGTAAGCTGTTGTTCATATCCCTCTTTAAAGGCTGGAGGGTTTGGGTCAGATCCTTGTTCCGGTTAGACAGACAGAGGTACGTGGACTTGTCCTCTGCCAGCCTCAATGCATGTTTTCATCAGCACAGACAGGAGGGATATTTGTGTGACTGCAGAAAAGCTGTGGGTGTAGCCTTTGAAACTGCAAAAGGAGCCTTTAGGCATGAATCTCAGGTAGAGGGACACATGTCCCTTCGTAGCTGTATCCTGTGGCAGCTAGCGGCTATGGCTCTTCCCACAGGCATTAGACATGGTAAGAACCCCTTTGTTGAGGACATGCACTCACGCTTGGCCTTTTTTGTTCTTACCCTGCTCAGATCTGAGCAAGAAGTTGCACAACTGAGCCATCTGTCAGCATATTTAGTTAGCTATGGCCTTCTGTCCTTTGCCCTGATGGGCTTTCCAGGATGTGCTTCCTCGTGGCTCTTTATCCCTCAACATATTTGTAAAGCCCTTGACTGCTGTGGCTGGAGTTTTATCCCCTCCTGCTGCCTTAATCTTCCTGTCCTGTACTCTCACCAATCTCCATGAAACCCCAGACAGCTGTAGGCTTCTGGGAGCTTCTCCATGGTACCACACTGAGTCTAGAAGGGGCAAGTGCAGGGACTGGAGGAGTTTGCTGGTTTACATTCATTCTCTCTGCTATCTGGATGGAGAACCAACCAAAGCAGGCTTGTGGTAGGCCAGCCTGGGAACGAGCCTGATGAAGAAATGGTTAAAGAAGATTAACCCTCATTTGGAACAGCTGCCATCCCACTTTGATACAGGTCTTGGTCTGAGACTGCCATTGCAGACCTACAGGTACTACATCTCCATGCCTTGTACTATCTCCAGGGAACAAAAGAATAACTAGGCCCATTTTCAGATTTTTAATCTTTCTGTTAGACTGGGAAGAAACCAGTCTCTCTGCTCGAGATGGTAGAGGAGCCTCCAGTGCCAAAGTTTGGTCTGTCATTAGAAAATTAGTTTCAACACTGCAGGAGTTCTTGGCCACTTTGAGTTCCTTTGTATTTTAAAGCCTGTCTACTGTGCGGAGTAACTCTTCAAAACAGAAAAACAAACCCCAGAAACCCAGACAGCTGGCAGCCGGTTTGAAATTAAAGCGAAACAAAAAATTTGCTCCTGTTTGAAAGAAGCAGAAATGCCAATGAAATGTGTCAGTCATGCAGCTTTGCCTTGGACACAGTTTTAAGACAATTCGTGGAGTGACTCTCATGCTGTGACATTGCAGGGATGATAAATGCATTCCAAGTCATAGGATAATCCCTTTCTGAAGCTGTTAACCTGTTTCTGTTTCTGGAAGACTTTCCTCTATCTTTAGAGAGGTTATGTGTTCCAGCGCTTAGTACTAGGGAGTTAAATTTTCTTTTCTATTTCTTTCTTATAATTACTTTTAGAAAAACAGACATTTTGAACTCCAGGATTTGCTCCAGCTCAAATCACGCTGCTTTCCATGTCAAGCAAGCTGTGAAGAGTCTAAGCACTTCCTCTGCATAATGTGGGAGGGCAGGTACCGTCCAACAGCAAAGCTACAAGAGAAACCTCTCAGTTTGCTGCAGTGAGGACATAGGCCAGCCACTACTGCAAATGAGCACCTCATCTCTGGCTCCATGCTGTTCCTGGGCACCATGGGAGTTCCTAGGCACCTCAGAATTAGGATATTGCTCTAAGATGTTTTATGGTATATCTCTGTGCTAGCCCTCCCACGTGCTGGGCAAAAGCAAGCATCTCAGGAGGCACTGAGAGCACTTGGGGGAACTGGCAGAATAGCGCAGGGACTTGAGAGCGACCTTCCTCATGCTCACAGTTCAGAAAGTAATTTCTTAGCAGTAGGCCTCAGGAATTTGCTGGCTCCACAGGCTTTTTATTTTCTGCAGGGGCCCTGGAGGCAGAAGTTTCCACACCTCTTCCCTTTTTGCTTTCAAATATCTCTTCAGCTTCTCGCTTCTTTTGAACAAATGTAAATAACAGCTTGGCATTTCCCGTTGGCTGCTGGCCCTAAACCAAAGGTCAACTGAACGTTAGTCACAGTGGCATTTCCACAAGCCAGCGTCCATCTGTGGAAATGAGCTTTGTTTCTGAAGCTGGAGGTTCCTGGGAATTTGAAACTGAATGCGCTTTGCCCTACACAATTAAGCTGCATTTCCAAGCTGATGTACTTGCAGATGCTCAAGAAAACGCTTCCTGTAAATAATGCGTCCTCTGACCAAGGTCATAAATACCGCTAAGCAAAATAGCTGGGAACCGTTGAAGTCTCCTGCTCTGTGCATCAAGGGCATATTAATTATATAACAATCAGGGCTACAAATCAAAGAGATTCACTAAATCAGACTGTACTCGTCTGGGCAAAAAAAGAAAAGTGGATTGAAAATCTATTATTAAACCAGAAACAAGTGTTAAATTAAAGAACATAGAGTGACTATCTTTGTTTTTTTAGGAATGTGTTATTCCCAACAGCAGAATACATTTTACAGATACAGGAGAGCTAAATTTTGCTTTTTTAGCAGTGCTTGAATCCATTACCACTTGCATTGTTGTATCTAATTGAAGTATATAGTAATCTAAAATTGTTAGACTTTTGCTTCAGACAGCGCCAGTAGCAAAGATATGTGCTACACATTGCAAGGGGAATAAGGTGCTGCATCTGTTGTGCTATCAGCCCTCAAATGCTACAAACCCAGACAGGAGGTGAGGCATAGCCCAGCCAAAGCAGGCTTCCATCAGACTGGGAAGGAGACCCACAGCTCCAAAGCAGTTTTCCCTGCATTGTCCCTTGGGCGCTGTTTACAAAACTGAAGGGATATTGGGGTCAGTCTTCAGAGACTGCAGCTCCCTGTGGTCCTTCAGGCAATAGAGCTTTGCAGCAGTAAACAAAGGAATGAGCTTTTACAGAGTAAAATGGGAATGCTATTAGGTCGGTGCTAAGCATGTTTGCAAAAGCTGCTCAAAATAGCTAAGAATTGTACTGTGCATCTGCATTTATAGCCAGCTACCCGTTGTGGTTGACTTTTCAATTGAAAGTGACCTCCCAAAGAACTGGACAGAGGTTTTTATAGAACTTAAGAGAAATAAATTTGAAGCCGCAAAAATTGCCCCTCTCCCTGTGCTGTGCGTACATAGAAAGACACTTCTGGCAAGAAACTAGCTTTGGAAAGACAAAGCAAAGACAAATCTTCCCACCTGGGTATTGGCAATTAGAAGCTTCTGCACCAGAGTATCCATCCTTGACCTTAGCTGATTTAGACTTTTAAATATCAGCCCCTGTGGTGGCAGAGGGCTAGTTTCTGGACACAAATATGTGCATCTTGTTAAGAAGTGACTTTCATAGAGTACCGAGGTTGAGAGGACTGTGGTGTGTATTGCAGGTCCCAAGCCAGCGTGTGCAGCCTTCTGTGATGTGGAAGGTCAAAATGAATTTTTCCACAGCCCCCTCCTGACTTGCCACATCTTTTTCCAAGATGTGTCAGGGCTTAAAATAGTTCACTTCTTCAATATTTCCATAGGAAACAGGAGACAGGTTGTACATAACATTTTTCATAGAGAGAATTTTTCCGGCGTGAGTCACAGTTTTTGTTAGTTGTGACTTTAAAGAGGATTTTTATCTCTACATTCCTGCCTATTCTTCCTTCTTCCTACAGGACATTGTCTCCCATGATTTGTAGTCATTTAATTGATAGTACCTGTTGCTAGATATCCCCTGTAATCCATCTGGCAACAGGAAGGATTTTGCTGCAGAAACTATTGCTCTTGCCAATTGAAGATTCGCATCCACCGAGAGGAGGCAGGGTGTAGTTCCACCTGCTTTTGGGTCAGCATTTTTACTATCCCCATCACATTAAGAGCCTCTTTGCTCTTTTTTCTCACCTTTTGCAGGAGAGGAGTGTTAGCAGCATTGTTACTCAGAGTCCCTCTCAAAAAAGAAGCACTCTGGTCCTTCCCTTTCTCCACAGGTTGATGCCATCCCAGAGCTGGTTTGGAAATCTGCTGCCCATAGTCCTTACATCTAATGTCTTGCCTCTAGGCTACCTGGATCCGTTTGGTCACTTTGCTTACTCCAATACCTTATTTCTTTTTCCTTCTGAAAACCTGTGGGGTTAGTACTTCTGTACAAACACACAGCAAGCCAGTCTAAGTTGCTGCAGTTTAGAGAAGGATTTAGAGACCCAAGCTAATCTGCTTTCAGACGACCTTGGCTTGGTCAGTAATTAAGCTCCAAGAATGTATGAATTATTCCAGTAATAGCTGAGGGAATGGACAGAAGTACCACCACAAACAGAAAACTGATTGGCATGAGCTCTGTCTAAATGTAGGAGAGTACAGCAAAAGCACCTCATCCAGATGATGCATTTGATGGCATTGTGAAAGTCCTTTGTCCACTTGGGCAAGAGAGCTGGGGTGCCTTTCAAGCTGAAAACGCAATTTGACTTCAGTGATAGCAGCTCCAAGTTGCTGCCAAACGCTGATGAAAGCCCTATATGTGCATGCTTTGAAGTTTTACAGTGTCTCTCTTGGCTGTGGAGTGGGTA
Organism: Excalfactoria chinensis; assembly: GCF_039878825.1. Taxonomy (NCBI): domain Eukaryota; kingdom Metazoa; phylum Chordata; class Aves; order Galliformes; family Phasianidae; genus Excalfactoria; species Excalfactoria chinensis. The sequence goes on from NC_092828.1 coordinate 38,545,508, forward strand.
GAGGATGATGAAGAAGATCAGGCTGTTGTCCCGCTGCTTCACTGGTTATGTGAACATTCCATTCTCCTTTGGACACTTGATGTAGGAAGTGTGATCTCTCCTGGAGGCACATCATATTACAGCACTTGGCCTCTTATCTGCTGAAAAGGTTGTGTGTGCACTTTCTGTAGCCTCGGAGTGTAATGCAAGGGATGTTTCCAAGTGTGCTTCCTTTCCCTGGAAGTGTTGCTCTCTTTTCCCATAGCAATTGTGCATATATTGCCTGCTTGGGCTTTTGCATTCTCAGTTATTGTCTGTCACTAAGAGACATGCCTTAATATGTGAACTATAAATAGCTCAGTAGGAAGAGGAGGTGACTCCTTAAAAGTTACATAGGTCTGGGCTAAGTATAAGTATATTCTCTGCAGTTGGCAGTGAGCATTGGTGTTTCTCTGGTGACTGAAGCAAGTACGTTGATTCTGGAGGTGCTTGGTGCAGAGCTGGAATTCTGACCTGGAGATGCAGGGAGCAGTCATGGGCATTGCTTAAGGCTGCAGGAAGGATTAGAAAAATCTTACCAGAAATCCTCAAATATTGCGGTTTCTAATCACAAACCTCTAAAGAACATCCCATTAGAGCAACTTATTAAAAGCAGCAGATGAGGCTTTCATTTATCATGACTCCAAGTCTTCAACTTATAACTTTTATAAGCCTCGGCTCTGTACGGCAGTCTCACTGAGATGCATCTAGAAATTTAGTTTAATTCCAAATGCTGTCTGGGTCATCTGCAGACCTGTGTTAAATTAATTACATTGATGGAAGGCACAGTTGTTGGGGCCTATCTTATATATTTCATTAGCAAAACATATAGTTCAGGGTTTGAAACAGTGGCAGGGGTGTTCAGTACTCCTAGCACAAGTTTATTAAAAGTTCACGCTCTGGGTGCTTGGGCTTGCAAACCACATGAGCATGGGTGGGGTCACCTTTGCTGGAGCTGGAGAACTGTTAGCTTTGCCTGTCCAAGGTCACTGAAAATGGTAGTTGGGTCGAGCCAAGAAGCTGGGCCATGCTGGCAGGCCCAGCTCTCCCAGAGGTGATCTAAGAGGCTGTGTTGCAGGTCTGGGTTTCCCAGCCTGGTCTCTGACCATCTGCAGCCATTCCCCAGTAAGCAAGGCTCCAAGCATTCAAAGCCAGCCTGACACCTGTAAATGCTGCTGCTTTCTTTCACAGAAAAGGAGTTTTAACTCTGCAGGTGTTCTCTCAGTAATGTTCCTTGTTTTGCAGAAACGTCATCTGTTAACCTTCAGCAAATCTGAGGGACCCCAGCCATCTGCTGGAGCTGAGGAATAGCCCCCACAAGCTCTCCTTGTGCTTTGCTGGTTGGTTCAGTAAGGCTGGAGGAGACAGTGTGTGTGTACAGGTAGTTTTGAGGTCCTTGGGTCTGAACGCTTCCCAATAAAGGTCTGCTTGCTGGTTAAAGATGTTAAAACCTTGAGGAAGTCCAGACATGTTTCACTGCATGGTGATCTCTTACCTTGTCACAACATTGGATCTTGTCTGGAGAACATTTACTTTCAAATCTTCAGCTTCTAAACTAAAAAAATCCCCACATGGTGCAAGGAGACCAGGAAACATTGCTCCTCCCGGGGTACCCATCAGGGCATGCTGCATGAGGGGTTTGCTGGAGTTTAATGTCCAATTCTGTTGCCCTCAGGATTTTCATATCTTTATCTTTGCCAAATCAAGATGTCCTTTTAATGTGAGCAGTAGTGAATAGTTTGTGCTGTCAGGTTTAAGTACTCCATTGACTTACCTCTGCAAGTGCTCCTGGGACTGGAAAGTGAGTTTTGTTGTTCACTGAACCAATTTAGTTTGTTTCTAATAGCTTTAGATTTTCCCTCATGTTATACTTTTGAGTATTTTGACCCAAAGTGACACAGCACAGCACTGTGTGACCAGAGTGCAGGAGTAAGGTTGTATCAAGGCACACCTCCCTTGCACTTGAGCGTTTTTTTCTGCCTCTAAAGAGTGCGGGATTTGAAGTACTCTGGGTTCAGTGCTGGGAGCAGGTTTTATTTCAGAGCAGCTCAGTTTCTGATGAGGTGCTCGAGTAGTTTTCTTTGTTTCAGAAACTAGTGAGCTCTTTTAACTGCATGGAAGTCACTGCTTTCAGGTTAATTGAACTGTTGTTTCTAAAACCTTCGCTTTTGTGCTGAGCAGTGGGGGAATGTCTGGTGACAGCAACTGTTAGAAAGTGCCTGAGGGGAGAAAAGGACTCCATGCTAAAATGTAAGCTAACTGGGAAGTGGTTATAGTTATCATAGCTGCAATGATCTTTTAGAGACTTGTCTGCACTCGGATCTTGTGTGGTTGAACCCAGCAAACAGCAGAGTTGACACAAAACAAATTAAGCATTGGTTCCTTCTGGCCTTCTTGGGGCTTTTGAGCCTTGGACATCCAGGGTTAAATTGGATCAAGATATTTAGTGAAAGCTGAGCTTCTTCTATATTAATGACTCTACAATGTGGGGCATTATGAGAATACCAAATATTGTCAATTATAGTGATTTTTTTTTAAAAAAAAAGACATTTCTGCTTATAAAATGCTGGCGAGTTGTTGTGCTGATGTGAAAGGAGCTTAGAGAGACATTCTTCACCAGTTCTAATTTAAGTAAGCACATAATCCAGTATATAATTCTGTAAATCATTGCATGCCTGAAGTTATTTTGCATCATAATTTAAGATGGTGCAGTTGCAGAATGTTAATTTTGTCTAAATAGGTTATTTTAATGTGTTTAGGCATTGTAGGGTGTACTTGAAAACTCAGAAAGGCACATTTTTTATTTTTCCAAGAACATGTGATGGTTATAGGAGAAATAACGAGAGATCACCATCTGACTTTAGCTGGGCTGTCTGTCTGTCTACACTGCTGGGCCTATGCCTGTGTGTGCTATTGAAGATCTTCCTGTTGTTTCTTCTGCCTTTTGTTCCTTTTTTGACGTTAATAGTCTTACTAACTGAATATTGTCCATGGCACATTCTCTGACAAGGCTGAAGGGCAGTTGTTGAAGTAGAGGCTGATGCCAGGCAAATACATACTCTGATAAAGGTAATGGCTTGGCAGCCTCTGAAAGTGAGCTGTGAGCATACGGTGCCTTTCAGCTCACCGTGCTTTGACTTGATGTGGGTTGGACACTCTCACACAACTTGTAAGGCTTTGCTCCTGCAGATGCTTAATGCATGTGCAAAACACAAGGACTGAGTGAGTTCGTGCATAACGGTCTGCAAAAGCAGAGCTTGCAGTTATCCACTGCTTTGTATTTTAAAGGTGATAGTATGAGTACTGCACACATGCTTGTGGAAATAGTCACTTTGCCTGCTCCAAGGTTTAAGTTTAAGCACATGGGTGACCCCATTAACAGTAATGGTGGTTTTAGGTATGGGAAGCACGTGGTTAATTGGTTTGCAGGACTAGGATCTACCTGATCTTTCCAAGGCATTTTTATCACAGGAAGCCCATGCCATGAAATCTTTGCAGCCCAGAGTGCTAAGAGCCAAATAATAATTAAAACAGAAGGGAAGAAGGGCATATAAAAATGTTGCTAATGTGTTTGGGCATTGCCAGGGCAGTGGAATTATTCCTTATCCTGGGCCTTTTTGTTTGCTTTTCAGTTGCTGCGATCATGGCTGTGGGTGGGCTTCTTCTCTGCGTGCTGTTGCCTATCCGAGCCTAATATGGTCAGTGTTCCTTCCTGCGCTGGCTCCTATTTTGTGTCCCACCTCCATGTTTCTGTGCACAGTCCGCCTCTCCCTTCCTTTCTTGTATTGCCCTGGAAATCACTTTCTCATCTGCCCTCTGCATCCAGCTTGTCTATCTCAACAACTGGAAATAGCATGACCCAAGGCAGAGTGTTCCCCCAGCAAGAGCAGGGTTCCCAGAGGAAAAATCTGATCCATTATCCCATGATCGATCCAGACAACACACTGGAGATGTTATGTGTCATAACAGAGCTTAACATCGTGCGTGCTGGACAATTCATCAAATTCTGCTTTCTGTCACCAAAAGTGGGGCATTTGTCCCCTAAAAGGGGTGGAGGGCAGGTGGGTATGTACAGGTTATGGCATTTAAAGGCATGTAACGTGCATGTCAGTGGAACGAGCTGTATGTCATTGGTCTGATGACATGGTGCAGTTTGCAGCGATATGTCCTGGCAGCTTTGGGCATATCTCTGCGGGCGTTGGGAGCTTGGGTGTGTGTGCTGCATGCTGCCATGTTCTGCCACCACCTCTTGTCAGGCTGCCTCACCAGTTTCTACTCTTTTATACTCTTCCCTCTTTTCCAACTCATCAAAGGAAGCATGAGTTTAATTTCTCTTGGTTTGACTGGATGTGGGTTGAGTTGCTCCCTGGAAGGAAAAGTGTTTTTGACCTCTGAATCAGCTGTAACCTCAGCCTGCTAGGAGTCTTGCAAAATCCCCCCTGTTGAATACCTCCTTGAGATCATCGAAGTGCCAAGATGCCCTACTCCCTTGTTAAGTTCTGAAGGTTTTGCAGCGTAGCTGGGTGAGACATTTGAAGTTGTTCTGCTTTGTTTCCTGGGGGATGCTGAGGCCCTACATAATGTCAGTGGGCTTATGGTCTCTGGTAGTGAAGCACAGCTGTCACCAAGTTGGACTATTTCTGTGTCCTTTAGTGCAATATTTTGGGGTATCTTTAAATTGGTTTTCATGACTACTGAGTGCTTAGGAGCAGCAATAGCAAGCTCAACTGCTCAGCTTGAAGGGTTTGACTGCAAAATGCTGTTCTGGTGTGGTTTTCAGCCATAAACCTCCTGGTATTTCTATTTTCTGTCATGCCTGTGCCATCAGTGCACAAGGGGTCCCTTTTTGGGATTTGTGCTTCAGATTTCCTCAGCCAGGGCCACAAGAAGAGAGGGGCTGCAATGGAAGTATCGGAAATGTCTCCCCAGAGGAACAGAGCATGAACAGAACAGGAATGAACTGAACAGTTTTGAAGAGAGAGATGTGCAGGGAACAGTTGGCTGACCTGGAAAATGCTCTCCACGAGTTTCTTCCTAAGCTGCAGAGAATAATGTGGCAACAAGATGCTGTTCTGGGAGGGGAAACGGGAGAAGTGACTTCAAGGCACGGATGTCATCAACTGTGCTATAGGAAGGCATGACAACCTTTCTAAAGAGATTTATGGAAATCACTTCCTGCAAGAGAAGGAAGCAGTATCTTGTTTAATTGTTTCTGTGGTGATTTAGGAAAGCAAAGAGTCATTCAGTCCAAAAGCAGGGAAAGACTAAAGACAAAAAATACCACTGCTGGAATTGCAAAACTTCCTTTGCAAGGCGTCCAAGTTAGCTGGAGGTCAGCTGCAGGACTGCACAGTGGAGGAGGGAGAGAAATTGAGAAGCAGCCCTTGGGAAAGGAACCTGCCCTGGTTCCTCTTGGGCCAGTCATCTGTAGTGTCTTTGACCTGAACTGAAGGTCACAGCTCACCATCTCACAGTCTTTTACTGCTCTTTCAATCTGATTCTCTAAATTATAGGTCTTTGAGAGTAGGTAGAGGAGGAGCTGAATGAGTCACATTCCCAGCTATGTGTCTTGCTGCAGATTACTCGTGGTGAAAGCTTGGTCCAGTGTAATGGAAGTAACTCATTACAGATACCTCATCAAAAAAAAGCAGGAGGAAAGTGGATAGAAAAATAGACTTTCAGTATGAAAAATTGTTCGTTTTACAGTAGTCCCTTGAACATTCTCTGGTTTTGTGGTATTAAGTACATTCTCAGTTTGCAAGCAGCAAAGATGAATGCTGGGCATGGACCAACATCACTGTAGGAAGGCTTTTTGCCTTTGGCCCTTGATATCAGCATCATTTATCTAGCATAAAACTATCTGTCCTACTAGCTATTGTCTCTGCACAAGCAGAGGAGGCAGGATCTTGGCCAGATGGACTGAGCCCTGTTTGTTTGTTCCTCTGGATGGAACACCATCCTGCCCTGCAACACGTATGCAGCCTTATTGCTTTAACATCTTAGAAAAAATAGCCTGAACTGAGAATTAACCTCTTGTAAACAACAACTTTGTGGTCCTTGCAGAACTCTTGTAAAATGACAGCTTGAGGTGGGTTGGGTACACTCTTTGAAGTAGACTTATAGTAAAAGAAATGCTTCTGAGTGAAGGTCTGACCCCTGAAAAGCAAGTGGGGATTAGTCTCTGTTTCAGATAAGTACAGTGGGTTCATTTGTCTTGTCCGTAAGGGACAGAATACATGTATAAATCTCTGCAGGAATGGGACAGCAGTTTGCATGCTGCTTCAGGACACAAACTGCTTTATGGTACTGGCTGCACCTAGCAAAGTGGGGTCCCATTCCACACTGGAGACTTCTAAATGTTATCCTCACGTTTCAGTAATACTTTGGCCATGTGCTGAAGTGCTTTGGCATTTTACTGTTAACAAAAAAAAAAAAAGGAAAAGAAAAAAAAAAAAAAAGTACATAAAGACTGCCATATCACCACCCAGGACTTGAATGTCTGAGATCCAGATACTTTTATGCTTTTACAGACAGTCCCCTGGCTTTGTCTTGCGTGGGTTTTGACCAGGGTAGTGGCCCGAGACAGGGATGTGGAAACTCCTTCCCTTTGACATTCTGTGGCTTTTTTGGGTGCCCCAGGCAGCTGAGGAGCCACACACCATCCAGCAAAGGCATTCTGAAGAGCTTGTTCAGATGCAAGCATCCCAATCTGTCCAGGGAGAGCAAGCATCTTCCTTCATCCTCTCTTGACATTGGAAGGATTCTTCTCTGTGAGTTGGCATCATGCGAGGCATAGGGCATTGGTTTCCCAGCTGGACTCTTCATCTTTCTACCTGTCCGTTTTATATTTTATAAACCTATATAAGGAATCATTTTACAACTTCACTCTAATAATCTGCTCCATAAATATTTTATGAGCTGCCTGCCAATCTGCAAGTAGTTTTTAAATAAGACATGATGCTTGAAGAATATTTGAAGTCTCACTTTTTTCCTCTGATACTTTTATTGAAATACACAGAGCTGTGCAAAGAGGACATCTGTTTTCTAGATATAAAAACTGGGACAAATCCACAACAGGAGTAAATGAGCTGAGATCCAGGTGTGCTGCTCGATTCCATTAACTTTTTGGCTGAGTGTCTCCAGCACAGTGGGAGGCAGTGTCAGGATCTTTGTGCTTTCACTGTATGTGCTACAGAAAAGATGAAGGAAATCTGTTTTGTATAATGACAATAAATTGGAGAATGAATCTTCATCAGGAGACTTCAAACTTGCAGCTTTTACAATAAGAGTTAAGAGCAAATACGCATGCAGAAATGGATTATTTTCCCAAACAAATGGGAGCTTTTTCTATCAAATAAGCATATCACAAAACCAGAATATTAGTGTAATTTTATCTACTAGTTAGATTCACTTACTGAATCAGGACTCTTAATGTGAAATAACAGGTTTTTGTGGGATTTAGGTAGGGAAGAAAGTCAGAAAACTTATTTCTTGTGTGGCATCTAAACCACCTGGAGGTCCAGAATGGAAGAAGTGAGGTTTATCCCCGACAGGAAGTGTGTAGCCTGATTCCCTGGGTAGTTCTGTGGAGGGTACAGCCAAAGCCAACTTGTTTGCACGGGTCCTTTAAATGTATCCCTGTGTGGTACAGTAGTGTTTTGCATTATGGTGTGCTTGAACCCTGTATGTCAGTAGTCACACATTCCCTGTCTCTGTCTCCTCCCTCTTGATGAGCAAGATATAGCGTAGTGGTAGATAGGTGTATTTTATCTGAAGCACTCTAAGCCTGAAGAAGAAACAGGACATTTGCTTGAAAAAGATGAACAAAATAAATTATTGTGTTTCATATAAGCCAGTGTTGGTGTATGTGCTTCAGGTAGAGCAAGGATGAATTGAGGAATTTTGTGTTTTTAAATATACACCTTGAAACCACACTCTCCTTTACATGCACACCCCAGTGCCGAAATTTAGTTCTGCAGAAAGCTGATTCAACTTCTGGCAACCTGCAGAACTAAAACGTTGGGATTGCCAGAAGGGGGAACTGACACTGAGACCTCTGTCTTTAGTTGTTAGCCTTTCAGGGGAGGACGGCACGATGAAGGAGGAGAATCCATTTTCCCCCAGGGATCATGAGCACCAAAATACTCTTTAAAATGACCCTTACTGGGAGGGTCTCGGCATGGGAAGTGGTACTGCTGCTGCTAGAAGCAGAAGAGCACTGCCAAGAGCAAAGTGGGGATAACCCACAAGCTGTGTCTCTGGGCTGTTCTTTGCCTCTATGATCGGTTTTGCATTTGGAGCACAATGGTCTCTGCTTGGCTGTGGTTCTGTCACTGCTGCTGAAATCGCATCCTGCATGGATAGCCTGGCTGCTTACTCGTTACTCCCTGTGTATAGGCCTTGTCATCTTTGTGCCTGTGCCCCTGCATTGCTTGTCACTCCCCCCTTATTTTTGTACCTTGTAGCAATCCATTACCCTCTACTTGCCTCTGTGTTTTCCCGTCTCACCTTGGCACCTTTCATAGAGGTAAGCCCACATCCCTGCTGCCCTCCTGGCAGTAACCACATAACTCATATTTCCTTGCCCTCCTCAGCCCTCTGGGGCCCTGTGCTGCCAGACCCAGCCTAGCAGCCCTGCCTGCATCCCCTTACCGGGCTTTTGTTTTTAATCATTTCACAGATCTGGTGCCAAAATCCTATAGCCAAAAGGCTGCTCGGCCCCTTGCAACCAGGCAGGCAGCAGTTCACAGTAATAGGACTTCATGCTGAGGGCATGTTTCATGCAGATGCCTATTACCACCTCCTCCTAATTGCAGTTTTGTTTCTGCTAATCATACACTCTTCCTTGCTGTGAGTTATTCTGGAGCGTGTGCATGCCCTGTCCCGAAATCCTGGGTGATGAAAGAGAAGTCTCCCGAGTTTCTAAGTTTCAAGTGGCAACCCGAGGCTTTCTGATGGAGGAGTAACACCAGCTGTCCAGTTGTGTGCTGGCTGGCTTCTGAGCGTTGCTTGTGGGTTTTTCACTCATACAAGCAATGTCCCCATATCTTATGTCCATGTGATTTGCTTTAAGGATTATTCAGTTCCTGTATCCAGTTATTATATCGGGTCCTTGAAAACAATGACAGATACGTGTGCATCCTACACACCTCATCCCATACTTTAAAGTACATACATGTGTGTGTATACAATGGTTTTCCTTGCCCATGAAGGTATCCTGTAGCTTCCAAAGTGGTTATGGATGTGAAGCAGGTCTCAGAAATGCCACTGAAGCAGCCACTTACTGGCGTGGTGGCATCCCGTAGAGAACCAGTGCAAAGGCTGAGGGCTGAGTCAGGGCAGGCAGCCACAGACTGACAGGAAGGTTCTCTGGGGGAGATGTGACTCCCATGGGGCTGTTCACAACTCTATTGTAGGATCGAGCAGCATTCTTGCACTACCTGGTGCTAACGCAGGCGTAAGATAGGTCAGGCAGTGACTGTGTGCCCTCCATTTGACTTGCTGCTGGTCAGAAGGGATTGCATGAATGGTAGCTCCCCTGATTAAGGTAGGAGTTGTTGAGGAAGCCCAGACAGAGCCAGGAGTGCATAGCAGACCCTGGAAGGCAGTGAGCCAACAGGTAGGCATTTGCTTTAACCCCGTCATTTTGTATGTTATTTTGGCATAAGGCTATTTTTACAATACCAAAAAAAGTTCTAGTTCTGTGCAAATGCAGTGGGTAAAGGCACAGTGCAGCACGTACAAGACGGTACCTGCAAAAGCTGGGGTTTGAGCTCTGTGGACTAGGAGATCCCATTTCTGCAATTCTAATGTTTCATCCCATTCCCCTTCCATTGTCCTTCCTGTTCTTGCTTTTTTCTTCATAATAATAGCTAAATTAGATGTATGGCAGAATGGAGTTTTCAGAGGCATCTGTGGGATTTAGAAGCACAAGTCCAATTGAAAGTCAGCGGGCCTTGGGCCCTGAATCCCATTAGGGAAATTGCAAGTAGTTTGATGAGCTAAAACTGGGACAGCAGCGGTACGGCCACTTGAGAGGTTGGATTTGTCACTGCTCTGGGTTTTTGTGCTTTGCCCAGCTGAGGTATTGAGGGGGGTTCTGCTATTCCAGAGACAAAAGCACTCTTTTTTGTTGTTTTTGTTTTTTTTCCAGGCGGTGTGGCTACAGCAAGGCTAAACAAGACCCAGAAGAAGAAAAGATGCATTTTCATAATGGCCACAGTGAGTAAAGATCCAACATGGATATATGTACTTTTTGCCCTGCCTGGTAATGAGAAATACAACCGAGGGTTGTTGGTTTTGTTTTGTTTTGTTTTGTTTTGTTTTGTTTTGTTTTGTTTTGTTTTGTTTTGTTTTGTTTCAGAAATCATTTTGCAATTAATTCACAAAAGAATCCAGATAATTCTGTAGTTCAGTAAGCCCCCATCTGCCCCTGCTCCAAGCTGCACGGAGGACTGAGTGCAGACTTGAGAGTTGGAACAGTTCTAACATGTGCCCAGCTACTCACACCTGCACGTTCTTTCTCCAGGATGGAGCAAGCAGAATGCTGTTTGCAGTGGATCAGCCTAGCAAGCCATTTTGGTTTGTTTCATGGTGCTGGGATACGCACTGTGACTCAAGATGCTTTTAATTTTGCCGGGCTGGCATTTAACAGCTCTCAGTCTGTGCTCTGGGTGTGTCTGTCCAGAATACTTGTTGGAAACATTTGCTCCACTCAGGCCAGCCCACAAGTAGCTGTGGGGACCGAGCCCTGGGCTACCCTTTGCCTTGGATGCCTCTGCAAGACATGAGGAATTAACGTTCACTTCTTACTCTTAGGAAGCTTCCAGAAATGCCATATTAACGACTGTAAGGTAGTCTGAATAAATGAGCCTCTATGGTAATGCTGAAAAGTACGTATTGCAATTACTCTCAATCCTTTGGTACTTCCAAAGCCAGCATCTGAAAAACCTTCCTTAATAAAATGTTGTGGGATCTGTGGATCTGTAACAGTAAAGTGCCTTTTGGGGTAGAAAAGGCAAATGTATCGTGAGCAAAAGTCAGATTTCCATTAGTGCTATGTAATGAAGGCAGCAGGAAGCAAATCAATTAAGAGCCACTGTGTAATGTAGCTGTCTTATTAGACTGATGAGCATTTCTTCATCTGAGTAGCCTTAATGATTGTCAAAACAAACTTATAATAAAGATAATGAAAATACTTTTTTTCCTCTCGAGTCCTGTAGAGAAAGCCTGGTATTGATTACATTTACACTCGTACAACCCACAGGCTTTGTACTGCAAATATTCTGTTCATTTAAATTTCAGTAACTCCATCTGAAATAATGTGGCTGATTGATTAGTTAATATATGAGTGGTAGGGCATAACTTATTGCAGCTCTCCATCAACTGCCATCCATCTGACTTGCTTTGCAAGTTGCTCCTCAGCGTTCTGCATTTTGTACTCTTCTTCCTGGAGTCCCCTTCCTGCAGCAGGACTGCTTGTCTGGGCTGTAACCGGCTGACAGGGCTCGTTCCAGTGCTGTCAAACACCTCAAAGCCTTTATAAACCTTTGCAGTGGGGAGAATTGCAGATGAGGCACTACAGTGTGCAGAGGCAGAGCTGCCTGCCCAAGGTCACCCAGGCACTCTCTAACAGTTCCTTGGCATGAAGCAGGGTCTCCTGACAGCACAGGTTTGCACCGCACCCTGGACCAGCCCGTTGCTCAGCACCAAGAGGAACTTTAAGCTGTATGTCTTCCCAGCTGACCACTGTCATGGGTTTTCCTAAATATGATGAAGATGCGTGTGTGTCACATGTAAACTAAATGTCATTTTCTGAACGCGCTCACTTGCACGGTGTCTCAAAGCACGGGGCATCCTCAGAGTGCATTCAAAAAGCATCATCTGTTCATTTTTACAGTAGGAATAGATTTCCCTGCTGCCGTGCTTTTTGGCAAAGCAGACAGTACAAGGGATAGGAATGGGTGTCATCCTCATCTGCTGTGTCACGTGCTGTTAACACCCTAATTTGTGTTTGCAGTTAAACTGCCCGGTGTAAGAACCTACATTGATCCCCACACCTATGAGGACCCTAATCAAGCTGTCCACGAGTTTGCCAAGGAAATAGAAGCTTCGTGCATTACCATTGAAAGAGTTATCGGAGCCGGTATGGAAATGTGTTTTGTGACCCCTAGCAGTGTGGAGGGCTGATGTTTATAACATTAGAAGCCAGAAAGGGGCTGTGAAATATTTGTGCTGTTAGGCACTCTGCAAGGTACATGGAGCATACCTTCATTCAGCAGAAGCTTGGGACAAATCTGCCATTGACTGCAGTTTTGAATTTCAGTGACTGAGTTAAAAATGGCAGGAAACAGGCAAGTTTGGACCAAGCTGAGTGAATGCTAAGGGAAATTAGTCACTTAATGTTCAGATTCTTTTCCACCACTTTCATCTTTTTCTCCTTGTCAATTAAAGCAAAAATAAAGATTGAAAGTTCATCTGAGACTTTTTAAAAAGGGGGAAGGACAAATGCAAGCACAAACCAAAGTCCAAAGCATTTCATTCCCATGGTTAAAAGACTAAGTTTCCATTTCTGTTCAAGTTAAGCTGTTTGTTTGAATTCACATCCAACAGCAGGAATATCCGGCATCCTCTGATACTGTGTTTTTAAAGATAATTTGCTGTTCACCAGGAAAAATAACCATTTAGGCTACCTTTAAGAAAAGGTGGTTGTAAAATTGGAAAGAGTGCACAGTCCATAAAAACGCGTGTTGCTGTGAGAGGCCAACAGCATCCCATCTATTCAGCTTAGCAAAGGAGGTTTCAGAAGCAACTGGTTTGTGTTTTACAGCTATCTACACAGAGAATGATACAGGACATGATGGGAGTCTTTCATCTAGTAGGCAAAAGAATCATGAAATGAGAAAAAAAGAACCAACAATGGAATTTGGAACATAGCTCTTTAAATTTCAGAAAATTACATACTGGAACAGCTCACCTTTAGAGTGGGATCAAATCCATTGCCAGGAGTGTTTCATTCAGCTCTGGTTATCTTTCTAAAAGACTGAGATTTGCAGCTTCCTAGTTTTCTTATGTCTATGGCTTGTGCTGTGCTGGCTGTTTGTGATGTTTATCACTGTGATGTTCTACTTTCCATATTCACAAATGTAGGACAGCCCTGGGTATTTTTGATTAGCTTTCTATAGAAGATAGGCTGCATCCTACAGATATGTGCTCTGCATTCCTTAGGCATACTGTGATCCTTTCTGATTTCCTCTGAAGGTGAATTTGGAGAAGTCTGCAGTGGACGACTGAAACTGCAGGGAAAACGTGAGTTTCCAGTGGCTATCAAAACCCTGAAGGTGGGCTACACTGAGAAGCAAAGGAGAGATTTCCTGGGAGAAGCGAGCATCATGGGGCAGTTTGACCACCCCAACATCATCCACCTGGAAGGTGTCGTCACAAAAAGTAGGTGCAGCCTGCTGCAGCCTGCTGTCTTTGAACACTGACTCATGGGAGAGGTGGGGGAGGAAACACTGGGTAACTCATGTTTTCAGTGCATGCTTCATCATTTCTCTAAAAGCAGCAAACTCCCCTTGCCTGAAATTTCACATTTGGTAGGTCTGGGAACAGAAATGATGAGAAAAAAACTCCTAAGGTGTAATACACGTGGGCTAAGAGAAAATCCCCATTCAAAGGTCTAAAGTTAATTAAATGGGAGATTATATGCCTGACCATGTGCAGATGGAGTAGATGGTGGAGACAGGAGTAAGCTTAGGATGCCTGGGGGCCAGTGGAGAGTGCTGCATGACTTCTGCTTTCCAAATAATTTGGTTGCACCCTCTGCTTGAAATGAGGCCACACAGGAACATTTTGAATGCTGGGACACCGAGCCATCCTCTCAGCGCTTACAGCAGATTCACTTCCTATTCTTGCCTTTATTTCTTTACTTTTGGAACCACATGAACTCCAATGTGAGTAAAGGAATGCTAAGACATAGGAAGTGATTTTCCTGACAGGGAAAGGTAGAGAATTTTGCTACCAAAAGTCTGGGTAGCCAAACCAAATGATTTCCAACTACCATATTTTGAGAAACCACTGAAGCAAAGTGCTGGCAGAGGGTCACGATGGGACCTCATGATTGCTCACAGGGGATGTGAGCAAGAATAGAAGTTACTTCAGGTGCAAGAGTGCAGGAAGGGTACAGAGGTGTTATTGCTGTTCTTACTGGAAGCCTGAGAGGATCTGGAGGAGTGAGGGTGTGCATGGATGTCCTCCCACAGACAGACCTGTGGTTTCTCTCTAGCATTTCACAGTGTGCTTTTTTTCAGCCCAGTATTTTCAAGATAGAAATAAGTGTAGATAAGGTATTTGCATCAAAGGTTGTTTTTGTGGTTGTTTTTGTTTTTGTGGGTAATAACTCCTTTATTTACAAATATACTTCAAGTGTTTGGGAAGGTTTGTAGCTAGCCTGAGAGATGCTAGCCTCACAAGTATAAATGGTGGAAACCCCTTCTGCCTTCATGACTGCTAATGTTGAAACTTAGCCACCACCTTTGAAATGCTGGTATCTGGAGCCACGTGGCTGCTGTTAGTACCAACCATCCTTCACCAGAGCCATCTTCTCCACATTGAGTTCTTCTATGTAGCTCTCGGAGCTACAATAAAGAAGATGCAAACACTGTCTGTCTTTCCTGTTCATATCATCATATCATACTCTGAATCGATTCTAGTTTGCAGTCAACAGCCTTGTCTTGCTTTTTTCTTTGCAACTGTATTTTCTCAAAACTCTTAAGAAAAAGAAAATAGCAAACATAGGTTTCTCTTACAAAGACATTTTATAAAGGCAGGGAAGGAAAAATAGGGGATGAATTTGGCAACAATGCGTGTGCTTTCACAGAGCCACAGCCTGTGTGCAACAGTTCTGCCCCAGAGGTATGTCCTTGTTGTGTGTCCTGATCTGAGGGACATGTCCCATTGTCTGACCCCATAGGCTCAGCTGAGCGCTTCAAGTGAAAAGAACCAAATAAATGGAGAGGCCTGTGTGTGGGACAAGGGTTGCATGTTAAGGTCTGAAGCTTTTGATGGTGTTAGGACAATATGAAAGGGCTCATTGCTGAGCTTCACCACATCTGTCTTTCCTGGACAGAAAGTGCCCATTTCTAGCCCTGTAGCGATGTGGGCTGTTGGGCAGGAAGTGAGTGATGTTCACACAGCCATAAAAGCTGCTGCTGACATGGGTGTGAGTCTTTCTGCCTGCCAGGGCCTCAGAAGATGGGTGGGATTCTCAGTTAGAGAGAGGATGTGGCTCCCCAGCAGTCAGGTTTTGCTTAAAGCAGGCATCAGATTCAAAGGCCCTGGGAGTGCTGGGGGCTTTATAGCCTAAGAGCTCTGGATTTGTTCTAAGAACTGGAGCTGGTAATAAATGGCAGAGGGGAGCTGAGGACGGCAGTGAGTGCAACCATATGATCTGGCTGTTGTGTTGATCTACTGGTGGCTCTGGATTTCGGGTGCTTTACTCAAAGATGAGGCAAAAAAATAGCATAGAGAAGGAAGAGGTGCTTCACTTCACAGGTTTCCTGAGGTTGTGGTATCCAAGGTAGGGTAGATCCAGGTATTGACTCCCTTCATGGATCTGAGCCCTAAGAAGCTGAGGGGATGGCTCTGCCGACTCAGTGCTCTGAGTTCTTCTGGCCGGTGCCCTCTAATGTCTGTGCCTATAGGTGTTTCCTTTGCAAAGATATAATCCCAGGGCCAGGATGGGTGTTTGGGAGTGCTGTCTCCCTCCTGAGCTTGTATCTCAGGTAGCTCTTCATCTGTGCTGCTGGAGCTGTTCTCCTTTACACACTACATTTGCTTATTTAATTCAGCCTTTATTGAGCCTGAGGAGGGGAGACTCAGCAGTTACTCAGCCCACCTCTTCTCCAGTCCCTCTTCCAAAGTAAGTAGACTGAAGTTTTCCATACAAACTGTGGCAGCTTTTCAGGAAGAGGTCAGAAACCCTTCTTCTCCTCGCTGGAGCAGATCCACTTCTAATTGGACTTGGAGCAAATGGAGTTTGAATGTACCAAAACAACTTCATGAATCCCAGACTATGATTCTATCTCTGAGTACTTTGTAACTTCTCTTCCCGCTTAGCAGTTGAGTCACTGCTCTATCGTAGATTCAGAATTTTAGTGTAAAACATCTTTGATGCATCATGATTTACCTCAGACGTAAATTAAGTTAAACCGAATTAATCTGTTCTTAATTCTGAATGAGAATATTCATGCGGAGCCTCAATGCCATTTAACTAATTACTTCAAATTCCCACCTTTAGTTAATTTGGATTAATTGTCTTCATTGTGCCCATGCAGACAAGCCCTTAGCTACTTCTGTGTTACAGAGGCAACAGTCCTGTTTTCATTAGCATTCCATTTCATTGCTCTGACAATGTGTACATGGGTAGGAATGACATCTGCACGCATTTCATGGCCCTGAACCCCCAGCAGGAGGGATCCCTGCTGTCAGGGCATCAGACCAGCACATTAGAAGGGCCGGTCTTTACTTTTAATTTATTTTGGTTAAAAGTTATTCTGTTTGTGTCCTTATTTCCACGCTCTTGGATATGGGACTAATTTATTTCACAATTAGTGTCAACCTGTGGCCGTCAGATAATGAAACATAAGTGCAGAAATCTTCTTATATTTTCTCAGATGGAAACCCGAGGTGGATCCTGCAGGAGGTTCCTCGGGGCAGTGAGGTGACGAGATGCCAGTCTTGCTGCAGTGCTGCCTTTATGTGTCAGAGATAAGGGCCCCATCCTGCAGTTGCTTTGCAGCGACTCGTTAGACTGGGCACATCAGAAATGGCAGCATGCTCTCAGTGGAAGTTGTATGATAGGTGGCTTAAAGAACCCAGGTTTTACCTTAAATCACTCATCAGTGATGCAGAGAAATACCTTGCCACTGCATGTACAGTCAAACAGCAGCAGCTTCACTTCACTGCTTCTCTGTTTTTCTCCACTGAAAACAAAACAACTAAAAGAACCCCAGTGACCTGTAAAGATTAACATGATGGGAATCTGTGCTGCTGAGAGCAGGGGTAAACTTTTGTGGAAGAAGAAAACGTGCATTTGAAGGTTCACGTCCTTGTGGCCAGCTGCAACTGTTCTCCTGGCACCAGTGTCAGCACTTCCCTCTCTGGCTCTGCTATCTGCACACATCACCATGCTGCGTTCATGCAATCCCAGAATGCTTTTTTAGTGTAAAAAGAGAGTGTGTATGTGGGATTTTCCTCCTCAAGCACAGGGTCCATTCTGTGCATTGAGCTCTGCGTAGACTGAAGTCTGCCATCCTTGAAGACAGGGCTTGCAGTGTTTGGGGCACACGATATTATTATTCCTGGCCCCAGAGTGCAGCTCTCATTTCAAAAATAATACTTGTGGTGAGCTCTGAGCTCAGACAATAGCTGCGATAAGAGCTGAAAGAATGGAAGCAGCACAAGTCCCTTTTGCTTCATAGGTAGGGTCTGCACAACGGCAAGAGTTCTGATTGACAAGTTCACAATTATCTTTATTATGTAGATAATTAAACAGTAAATTAGGCAAATGGTTAACGTAGTGGGAAAGCGGGAAGATTAAGATCGGTCTTAATGGTAGAATATGAACTGATTTTAGGAGCATTTACCTCCGTGCGCATGTTATGACATGTGGCGGCTCTCGTTGATCGTTTCGACAAAAGACACTTATAATGCACTTTACGAATAATTGACAGCTCCTCTTTTGTCTGTGCTTCTTGCTAGCTAATGCAAATTGATTTGAATAAAAAATAATTTACATGTTCTTATAAGATTTCATTGAATTTACAAGGGCTGGAGCACACCACATTAATTACTGCTATGCTACTGTGGCAAGCTAGCGAGAAATTAGATATAAAAACTGAGCAAAAACTATATATATAATTACCATTAAAATGACTCGGGCATGAAAATTAATCAAACGGATTTTGAAAAACATTATTATTCCTGTCAACAATAGGAGGCCAGGCCTTTTGTTAAGAACTTTTGTTTTGATCCTTTTTTATTTTTTTTACCTACTGCACCGAATCGATACAGCACACATCTTGGGAAGAGATCTGGTTATTATTTAGGGAAGGTGAAAAGGAATCGGCACAGCAAAGAGCTTCCTGAAATTGTAATTGCAGTCAGGCTGCCGGTGCCTCCCTGCATGCAGACCTGCTGCTGGTATTAAACCAACGTCTGCCCTGCAGCATGCTGTGCCCTCTGCTCTGGGCTGAAACCAAAGGAGGGTGCGTGAGCTCCATGCTGGCGCCAGGGAGCAGTGGGTGTCCCAGCATATCCACCAGGAGTGGGATGCACAGAGGTCAGTGTGGAGGTGGAAAAAGGGCATCTGGTCCCATGCTAGGGGGGGCTGATTGACAGCTTTGTTCTTCTTGTACATAGAAACCTCCTAATTTCCACTGCCACTCGCTCTATGCTTATTTGCTTTTGTCCTGCAGCATTAATATTCCCTTTCATATTTCCAGAGGTATTTACGGGAATGGTCACATGGGATTTCTTGAATTACACAGGGTGTAATCCCATCCTTTCCTGGCCTTGATGGTTATCACACTCAGATAGATACTTCAGATCATTCCGGTTGCTCCTGTTGTGCTCATGTAGTTACTTCAGAGTGGGGAGGCTATAGTATTGCTGTGTGCATTTTGGCTCTGCTGGGGCAGCCGTCAGGGCTGTCAGGGTTCAGTTCATAACCTCTTTCACAAATGCCATCTAAACACTCTAGGATTTGCTCCCCATCCATGGATGGGGTCACCTTTTCTTGGCTTCCTTGATCCCCCTGTACATGTGGGCAAGAAGTGTGATCATCCTGCAGATCCAGTGGCTTCTCAGTTTAGATTTACTATTGAGTGGCTACACGTTCACATCCAGAAGCACTATGAAAAGACTTTATTTTTGTGGGGGTTTTTTGTTGTTGTTGTTTATTTTTTAATAAATTGCTACTAACACTTGTTTGTTGTTTTTCTTTTCCAGGCAAACCTGTAATGATAGTAACGGAATACATGGAAAATGGTTCTCTGGATACATTTTTAAAGGTAATGCTTAGACACTTGTTCGAGAGAGGCTGGATTTAACTTCGTGTTCTTTGCAGAAGGTTAATATCAACAAAAATGTTTGCTGGGTGCTGGTCCAGCCATTAGTGCAGTCTGGAGGCAGAAGTATCTCAGTTATCTGCTTCGTCTGTATTTATCCAGCCTCATGAAGGACATGGTTCATGCACTGATACAAGCAGATAACATTGAGCTGTAGAATGTTGTGTTTGTTCTAAAGAGCAGAGTGCTGTGTGGAAAGGGCTCATTCAGCCTGCCAAACTTCTTGACACATCCATACTGCATCGTGGCAAAAACCAGGCAGTGTCAGAGCTTTTCATGAGACCTCCTTGAGAAGACAGAGGAAGTGTTTAGAAATGCATTGTGGTAGCATGGGGGGAGCCCCTGCCCCAAATATTGACACGTGGACTTTTGCAGGTAGGATTTATAAGCAACTTGGTGCCATGCAGTCGGCTGATTCAGAGATTGTCCGCCCTGGTGTTTTTATACGTGTTCCCTCCCTGTAGCAATCTTTTCATCAGTCACCATTGGAAATAGCTTGCTGCTTGATCTCCAGTTAAAAGAACTACATTTCCTTAGCTTTGTCTCTAGAGATGCTTATCCAAACAATGAAACTTTGAAAAGCTTCATGGTCAGAGCATGAGAGTAATGAATTATTAATTTTCCTGTTTTTTTTCCCTAGAGACTCGCCTTTGCATTTTTATTTGTGCACACGCAGTGCTGAGGGTGCAGAGACTTTCATCTGATCAAATGTCTCTTTCCCTTTGCAGAAGAACGATGGGCAGTTCACGGTCATTCAGCTGGTTGGGATGCTGCGAGGCATCGCATCAGGGATGAAGTACCTGTCTGACATGGGTTACGTACACAGAGACCTTGCTGCCAGGAATATCCTCATCAACAGCAACTTAGTCTGCAAGGTGTCCGACTTTGGCCTCTCCAGAGTCCTAGAAGATGATCCTGAAGCAGCGTACACTACCAGGGTGAGTTGTATGATGGAATTGCTCAGGTTGGAAAAGACCCTCAGGATGATCAAGTCCAACTGCAACCTAACAATACTACCCTAACTCTAACAACCCATTACTATATCATGTCCCCAATCACCACAGATATGAATACTGAATGGGCTGAGCCCAAGAAAAATGTGCTTCCTGACACATTTTGGTATTTGGGCTGTTAGACAAAGAGGTTTCTACAAATCCACAGCCCCTAAACAAGGCATGAGTGTTTGACCAGATGTTATCAGCTGATCAGTATTGGATCAGTCTATACCTTAGAAGTGAGAATGGCCAAATAAACAGGACTTAATGGCAGCCTCATTACTTAGAAGTTTTGTGTTGGGCACCAGAGTCAAATAATGAACTTTGTTTGAACTTTGAATACAGCACTCCCAGCTGTATTCTGCCATCTTTGGTGAATATCTAAGGTCAGAAGGATCAAGAGTGGCACCCCTACAGAGATCTTGGCTATGGTCTCCTGAACAGTTTAACTCTTTCAAAACTGGCAAGCACATATTATCTATTGCTAGTGAGATGCGTTCTCCACCTTCCCCATCAATTGTAATTTTCCAAAACCTGCTCTAGCCTGTGGTAGGATCCATCCCTTCTGGGCATCAGCTCACCACTGTGAGGCCACGTGGCCCCGATGCCACAGGGAGAGGTGGAAAGCACCCAACCCCACAACCCCAGGCCCCGGAGAAAGCCTCCAACAGTGTATCAGTTTGGCATGCCTCAGTGTTACCTACTAACACATTTTTCCATGGGTATTGTAATGGGAGCATCCTGAGTCACATTCCCCGTTCTTGTTAAGATTTTGCTATTTGGGAGAGGCATTTCAGCTCTTGGCAGCCCCAACCCCACAACAGGGCTCAGAGCACTGCTGGACCAGAGCTTCCCTGCAGGCTGGAGGGCTCTCATCCAGCCCTGCTGCGACTGCAACGTGCTGCTGTGTGCTAATTGGCACCGCTGAGAATCTGGCCCTTCACTTAAGGCACTCACTGATAAGCCTGTGAATAAATAATTATTGGAAGAAGGAACTTTTCTAATTTGCTTTTTAAACATGTTCCAAATTCTACCTTTTTCTAATAACAAACAGCATTAGGGGACATTCAGGGAGATTTTCCAACATGTAGCTCAGCACTGAGAGGAAAGGACTTCACAGTAAGATATATTTTGATATATATCAAGGGAAACAAGTCTTTAAACCCAATGAGAAAAGCGTTTCTTAATCCAAACTCCCTTCCCCCCCTTCCTTCTATCAGAGTTGGTCTGAAGTTTGATTCCTAAAATCAAAAAGGGGAAAAGGAGATACCAAAGAGCATTTGACAGCTCTTCCTATGCTAGAGTAATAGTATTTGTAAAATAGATGCGACGAAAGATAAACCACAGTGATCTGTGAGAGGTGACATCGTTTTCAGTCCTGCAGCCAAGGCCAGGCAGGCAGGTCTTTGCATGCACAGATTTCTGTGCCCACTGTGTAGATCTCTCTGCAGGATTGGGACTGCATTGAGGGGAAAAAAAAAGGCATTACTTCCGCAGCAATTTGCATGAAGCTCTCATTAGATCAAAGTCTTCCCTGGCTTCAGAGCTGTCTGTTCCTCCCCCGCTCGCTCTTAGAAATGGAGGAACTGTATTCCCCTACCAACCAGTGCAACATAATTGAGATGTTGATCCTATACATGTCCCAGCATTCAAACAGCATTCAAACAACAAACCTTCAGGACAGCCAATTAGTAGGCAGCCTACAAATGCTTATGGGCTGAGATAATGTGGAAAGGGGCCCCATGCTGTCAAACAGATTTACTTTAAAATTCGATGTCTCTTTCCAGAGAGAAAATAACATCCCTCAGTGCTTTAAGGAGTGCTGTTTTGTCCTCTTTTGCATGCTGTCTGCCCTCCTCTGCAATCTGTTTTTTTTTTCCCCTTCTCATTGCAGGGAGGGAAGATCCCCATCCGATGGACGGCACCTGAGGCCATCGCCTTCCGCAAGTTCACGTCGGCCAGTGATGTGTGGAGCTACGGCATTGTGATGTGGGAAGTGATGTCCTACGGAGAGAGACCTTACTGGGAAATGACAAACCAAGATGTAAGCACGTGTGGGAGCTGCCACGTGGGGGGACTTGAGGGCTTAGTCTTCATTCTGCAAACAGGGAAGCGGGATGGGAACAGAGGAAGACAGCCGCTGTAAAAACGTCTTTGCTCCCCACGCCAGACCTGAGCAATCCTCCCATTCGATGCTCTGTTTTTGCAGCAGCCCAGAGCTGGCTGTGTGCAGAGGGAAATGTGTCTGCACGGAGGCAAGCCTGGTTCCCCCAGCAGACTGCTGGAGCTTCACTAATGCTGTTAGAGCTGGAGCCTGTCCCTGCTCTGCTTAATGACAAAGGTCTGCCAGGGGATAGATGCTGATAACTGGCAGCATTTCAATTGTGTGTTCAAACCCCTGCTGCCGTGTAAAACAGAAACTCAAGAGAGTCATGGTAAGGGCTTGTTTTGCTGCACAAAAGCTGTATGATTTGATCAAGTGATAGCAGTCCAAACTGGCAGTGCAGAGAGCTGCATCTCGGTCACCCTCACATTGCTGATCTCGAGGACATGCTTCTGCACCTTTTTTTTTTTTTTTCCCCCTCTCATCCTTTGCTTCCTCTTATTGTGAAAATCTATAAGTCTGTGTTAATGCAAGCTCTTATTTGCTTGTGCTTAAGGTGCATCGCCTTGCTCCTGGGCTCCAATGTCCCCTCAAGGCTCTGACTTCTGGGTCACTCTGAGATGCAGCCCCAAACATGCTTGGGGACACTGTTATCCTCCTTACGGTAGCTCTTGTCCCACACTGTGTAAGGATCTGGTGTTCTTGCTGCAAGACTTCTCTGTATCCCGAGTTCACCATAAGCATCTGTATAAAGCTTAAAAAAAAAAAGGAAAACCTGAATTTGCCAGATTTTCCTGGGCTGCTTCTTCCTATTCACGTCCCTGAGAAGTATGAGATCTGGAAGTCTCTCAGGATGCCATCTAGTGCATGAGGTAGGGGGCACCATGCAGCATGCCAGGTCCCAAAGCAACTCTGTGATGGAGGAAAATGCAGCCATTCTGCATATGGCAAAGAACCCTTCCTCATCAATCCTGCTTTGATTTTGCATCCCCTCCACCTAGGGAAGGGCTGCCGCTGTCTCAGTGGACAAACGGCCTTGCTCTGCCATGAGCTTCCTCAGTCACAAGCACAACACCTCATGTTTCATCCTTTTTTTCCTTACATACATGTATTTTAATTCATTTTGATCAGTGTCCCTGTGCCTTTGACATTCTGCTGTTTTGCTGGCAGCAGAGGCTCTGGCTGAGCTGTTCATTTCTCCTCTGTTTGGTCTGTGGTGCCTCTGCCATCGGTGAGTGTGACTGCCTGTCATGCTGTCTCATCCTGACTGCTCACCTCCAGCCCAGGCAAGAAAACGAGCTATGCCTTTGAGATGGTCACATAGCACTGCTTGCCAGGGGGACAAGTGTGTTGTTTGGCATGAATGCCCCATCGCTTCTATGATGCTGTTGTTGCCATGTTTGTAGGGAATTTGGTAAAGCGGGATGTGTCTACACAGGCATTTATCTCAATCAAATACAGAGGCTTTCTTTTGTACCCTGGATGGAGAATGCAGCAATTTAGAGCCAAGCTTTTTCAGTCACACTAAGCACTCTAACTATCTAATGCTGATGTACCAGTGTAGTACAGATGTTCAGTAAATGTCAGCCTGAGGTTCATGCTGGTGCCAATGAGATAATACTCGGTGACCAGGGGAATCCCTTGTCAGCTTAGTAACACCATCAGCACATACACTTTGCAGAACTGTTGAATTAAAATAAGTGCCACCTTGTCCATCCTCTGGGCATAAGGTGAATTTCACACCCAGGGAGAGTCAGCTTGGGGAATGGAACGCTTTCTTTAACAGCAGAAACCAAAACACTGGTGAGATGTTCATGAACATCAGTTCTTGATCAGGCTTTGCTTTCTCCCTGTAGCATGTGCAGATAGTAAATGCTTCAGTGGTAGCAGTCTAGGAAATTTAATTCAGTGCTGTGGCAGAAAAATATTTCTCCTTGTATTTATCCCTCCTTCTTTCATCCCCTAAAGGCCCATTGTCTTTCTTCTTTCCTCCCCTGCTTGTGTTGGCAGAAGAATCAGCAGTGTTAGATGTAGCATTGGGTGGAGGTCTGGTGAGCTCCGCTCACGTGAATTTCAGACTCCATTGCACAAGAGTTTTTTGTGTGGTTTCTAATTAAAGCATATTATATGCAGGCACAGTCAGCAGTGAGCAAAACAGTTCTCACCATGTTTCAGCCAGGCTGGTTTCCCCTGTGGTAGGGGGGGTGCAGTGCCACAAGGCAGGCAGTGTTGTAACTTCAGTGCTACAAACCACATTTGAAAGTCATGCTGATGACTGCATGGCTTTCTAAAAATAAGTTTTGAACCACAAGAGAAGGCTCGGCACAGGAATTGAGGGGAATTCTGTGACCTGTTTTAGGATGGTAAGTTAAATGATCATAGTGGTTGCCATGTGAAGACAGGGAGCTATGTATGTTACTAGGTTTACTGGGATAGACTATCTCAGGTTGTCACCTTCCAAAAATCCCTAGTGTGGTCACCCCATCCTAAAATGAATAGTGCTTCTCCAGAGGAGGTAAAGGGACAAACATGTCTCCTTACCTATGCAAGTTCTGGCTCTTCAAGTCTTAAAAAAGCAGTACTTACCCACGAACAAAATGGCAAATCTGCCTTTCTTTTTCCTAAGCACTGCAGTTGCTACGAGTGACTTAGTCTTTATTGCATCATTCTTTTTACTCCTGTTACAGCCAGACCCTGAAGGCACCTTCAGATGCAAGAGAGTACTTCAGCTCCTAGCCCTTGCAGTATTTTGATACCATTTACATTGTATCACCAGAATGAATGACATCCTGTAAATTGAGTTAATGCTATTGATTGTGATGTTACTGCCAGGAATATAAAGCATACATAACCCTATTGCAGATGTAGTTCAGATATTCTGAGCTGGTGCCAGATGGTCTGCTACCTGTCCTGCTACTATTTTCTTTCTGCTGCAGCTGGAGGATAATCCATTATTGTTATAAATACAGCAAATAATGTTCTCATGGCTGTGCCATACTGAGAATTTTATAGGGCAGTTGTAAATTTGGGGCCAGGGACCAGCTGAAGTGCATGACGTGAAGAATAGACAATGCAGACAGTGTAGTGTGGTGGGCCTGGTGTTTGATGCTGTGAGCAAAAGCCACGTTGGCTTTTAGTAGTCCAGCAGTAGACAAGATCACTTCATAGACAAAGGTTGGGTGGAGAGCGATGCAACTGCTCCATCCACAGATGAAATCTTAGATAAGCCTCTGTCAAAGCACAGAAGGATTGCAAGTGTTGTAGACCAGATCTTCAGACTGCTCGGTAACCATTGAGAAGACTGCAGAGCCTCAGAACATTTCTTCTCTACTACATATATCCTTAGAGGGTTCCAGGTTTCTGCTAATGCTGCTCAGCCAGCCCTGCTCATTCCTGGGACTATTCCATTTGGCAAGAAGTGATATGGTGGAGGATGATTTGAAAATGATGCATGTGGTCCTAAATTTTGGAGCCTCCAGAAGTGCAGTGCTAACCATAGAGCATTCTTTTTAAGTACAAGATGTTTTCAAATCTTAAGCAAGAGAGTGTCTAGAATGAGCGGCATTTGAGGCAGTCCTTGGAGTCAAGCAGTGAAGCGTTGTGGTTTTCCACATGGTATTCACCATCAGCAATAGCTGCTTCCAACTTCTGTTGGGCAGTAAGTCTTAGGAGTAGAAGGTGTAAAGATGGGCTGCTAGGACTCTGCTGACATGGTCGCAGACCCTTGTGGCCTGAAATGAGAGCTGTGTTCTCCTGAATGCTGTTAACAGTTCAAAATGGGAACTGCTGGGCTAGGAACCCTACTGTAAGTCTGTCCAGAATGAGGGAAAACAAGTTGCTTTATTCAGTTCTGCCCTCATTTGTTCATTTCTGCTTTTCCAGAGTGCAGGCAGCACATGTGCTTACCACTTGTTTTGGATATAGAACCATAGATGGTTTGTATTTGAAATCAGTGCAACAAACTCCCCCTGTTTTTAATTTACATACTCTTAGGCTGACATTTGAAATTCCTGGCAGAAATGTGGACGCAGTAAGAAACGACTAAACCCAGACAGTATTGAATGATATATGAGATGGTTGTTCTGCCTCTGCCTCGAATCCATCCATCAATTAGCATTCAAAGTCTCTTTTGAAATACAGTCAGGCTTTTATTACTGTAATACAAATCTGTGGTTGAGCACATGCCTTTTCATTTAAAAAGAAGCCAACATCTGAATAAACAAAATCACGGTACTCCAAGACAATGCCAGAAAGCCCCATAGGCTGCTCTTGGCAGACAAGAACAGTCTCTAGGAGTCTTCTGGTGTGACCTACAGACCTCGGCTGAGCTTTGAACAAGTGCAACCTGAGATCTGACCCTCTGGTTACGTTGGATTTCTAGACTCGTTCTGCAGTGACTAAAATCAATTATTCAACCTATGCCATACATAGAAGCAGTGAAAGATAATGGAGTTTACTTGATTTGTCTCTTGTATGCAGAGGCTGGGGGGAATGGTTGTGTGTGTGCATATTGCTAGACCCAGAGTTCTCTATTTAAACCGATTCGCATTCAGGGAAAAAGGTAAGAGGAAGAAAAGCAACCCATCAGCTTTGTGTTTTGCTTCCCATAGGTGATTAAAGCCGTGGAGGAAGGCTATCGCCTGCCAAGTCCCATGGACTGCCCTGCTGCGCTCTACCAGCTGATGCTTGACTGCTGGCAGAAAGACCGCAACAGCAGGCCCAAGTTTGATGAAATTGTCAGCATGTTGGACAAGCTCATCCGTAACCCAAGCAGCTTGAAGACATTGGTTAATGCATCGAGCAGGTACAAAATCAGGCCAGAGCCATTTCTCAAAGAAAGATTCTTGTCTGGATACCCACCCATGGTGTTGAATTACTCTTTAGCCTACATGCATCTGCAGGTGGATGTTCCTCCAGCTTCATTACGTCCAGGAGAGTTTTCCCAAACCCAACTTTTTCTGTTTAAATTGGCAGGCCAGTCAGCAATTCAGTAACTCTATAAATGTAGCGCTACTGCAGCAAAGAAAATTACTGTGGCCTGCCTTTCAGAAACTGCAGTTTCAGCAGTATTTATAGGTCTATGATAAAGCTACCTGCGCTCTACCCCAAGGTGAGCGAGAGCAAGACCGAGTCTGTGAAGTAGATAGTAAACACTGCACAAATTATCTGCCTGTTGACTTTATCTTTGTAATGCGAATGAGGAAGTCTCTTGGGAAAACTTAGGATGTACAAAGCTCATAGATGTCTAAGTGCACCTTCCCACAAGCATTCCCAGGTGTGCTGGCTGCCACCTCCAGTTCCAGCAGTCCTTGTAATTGTGAGGGGATCTCTGTGGTTCCCAAAGAGTTGTGCACGAGCAATTTGCTAAAACCACGTTAAGTGAACAAAGCAGCCAGTCTGCAATTCAGCATGAATTTCAACAGCTACACAGCTATAAATAAGGGAAGTGTGAATCAAGAAATAAAGCTCCACTTGAGAAAAAACAGAGAGGTTAGTATTTCTTAGTGAGTTTTGGTGGTGGTCTCTGCACCATACTGGATTTCAGTGTAAGCGCACAGGTATCACTTCTGCACCGTCTGTGTTGCTAATCATTCAGTCTCTCACACGTTCATAAAGGAGTGATGTATATAAATCATTGCTGCTTCACTGATTGATGGCTATGGAGTTCCCTTATTAATGCTGGAAGAGGCCCATCAGAAAAGCTTATTCTCAGAGGACTAAAGTAAAAAGATAAAATAAAAGGAACTGCATGTCCCAGCGCAAAACATCTCATGCACTGGAAGGGAAGGAACATGAAAACTTTACATTCATCTTTAAATACAGAATAGCTCTATTTGTTTCGGCTATTTCACACGCATCATTGAGCCATATGAAGAAGAAATTGAAGAATGACTCTTATTAGCAATCAGTTGTAATGTTAGCCCCAGCAAACCTGCGGGAACGTGTTTATGGTAGCACAAAATGTGATGTTTCTCTTTAATTCTGAGTTGAGAACAGTAATTTCCAAGGCCTGTTAGATGACGATATGTACTGTTATATCAACCTGCTAGGCTAGAAATGATTAAAACAGGCAGTAAACCATCTCCGTGGGCTGTTAAACACTTTGCTGGTATTTTATTCCACTGGCAGGCCCTTGCAGTTCCCAACTTCTTTTTAAAGGTGCTATGGGTATATTCTGTGTGGATGGAGTATGTGAACAGGCAGGCTTTGGGGCTGTTTCTATACTCATAGATTGCCATGCTCAGACCATAGTAATTCCAAATGAATCATAATTTCGAAGTACAGCAGCTGTAAAGGATTTTTTTAATATATGTAATGTATTCTTTATGGAAATTCTCATTAATGCAAATAAGGGAGGAAGTCACTCTCTACATTACAGTGCACGCATATCAGTAGGTGCCTCCTGACATTAGTGTTGAAAATCCACTTCTCATTATGATTACTTAGGAGTTTTGAATTCCTCATGTGTATAAAATGTTATGGGAAGCCATTATGCTCTTGGTACTGCAAGTATTCACATTTTATTGGACCCTTCAGCATTGCTATTAAATAAACAAATAATACTAATGTGATCATAAAATATATGAAGATTCCTGAAGTGCTATAACAATATAAAATCTCAGCTCTCCTTTGAGTTGAAAATCTTTCAAGCATAATTCTCACAGTCAGAGGCTGGCCCAGCAAATGTTTTTACCTGTGGGTACTAATCTTTATGCAAGGCTTATGTTAGCTGTGTGTCTTGGTTTACAAAACGGGAGAAATCTGGTTGGTTTCCTGGCTGACCTTGGACAAGTCCCTTCGTGCTCTGCACATCATTTGTGGCCCTGCTCAAAACACAGGTTACTTGTGGCCAGGTTTTACTGTGGTGAAGGGTTGTTATTTGCCTGAATTGCTTTTTCTGTGCATGACATAACCGAGCAGGTAGCAGTTGCTGCACAGAAGTCCGAGCGAGGCTGCAGGAGCCAGGAATCTCACTCTGGTTTCAGGACTAAATGTGAGTCTCGCCAGGAGGCTGAAGCATGGTTGGAGCATTGCTGCTCTCTGCAGGGCTTCCTGGATGCTGCCTGCATGCAAAATCCTGGCCTGACTCTGCGGGAGCAGCCCTTGAAGTGTTAACAACAGCCTGCCGCTGATGGCTGCTGCTGGGAAATGTAATTTGGGTTTCAGTTTCCAGTCTCTGGGTTGTTTTAAGTTAATTATGAGCTTTAAAGAAAGAGGAGCAAAACAGAGCAGGAAGAGTGAAACTGAAGACCTTGAAGTAAGAGTGACAGGGAGAGTGCTGTAGAAAAGGAGCCTGCTTGTGTGTGAGAGGTAACGGGGATGGACACTAATCTGCTCCTCTGTCGAAGCAGACACTTCCCACTTGCAGTGTGAAGCAGCAATGGCAGCAACTCAAAAGCAAATGAGGTTACAGGTGAAACAGTGTGGTTGATACATTGTGAAGTCTTGCCTAACTAATTCTTCATGATCTTTTTGTTCTGCTAAGATGGTTGGTAGTTTTGAAAGCTTTTACCCTATTCTTCCTGAAAACTGAGATAAAACTGGAAACTTTGGGAAATCTCACACAGAGCTCAAAAAGCGTGTGGTTCTCTCCTCCTTATTTAAGTTACACTGCACTTCCAATGTAAAGTCAGCAACTTCCAATGAGTGAGAAAAATTACAGCCCCACAGGAGGAACTGGGATGCAGCAATTACTTAAATTGCCACAGAAGAGCAATTGTGTCACATTGGGTGCATCTTGATGCTGATTTTTATTTATTTATTTATTTATTTGCTTCTCTGTCTCTCCTTTTGTCTTTAGAGTATCAAATTTGTTGGTAGAACACAGTCCAGTGGGGAGCGGTGCCTACAGGTCAGTGGGAGAGTGGCTGGAAGCCATCAAAATGGGCCGATACACCGAGATTTTCATGGAGAATGGATACAGTTCGATGGATTCTGTGGCTCAGGTGACCCTAGAGTGAGTAGTTTCCAGATCATTTTCACCTCTTGTATTGAAACTGGGGAGGGAAACAAACTTCAAAAATATATAGGGAAGAAACTGCAGAAAGGAAGCAGTTTGCCTTTGTTTGCAGTCATCAGTTTCTCTTTTAGCATCTGTATTGATGATAACAAGTGCAGACGAGACTAAAACTTACCGTCACTACGCTGGCAGCCAGTACTTTGGCATCTTTACTCACAGAAATTAATGCTCGAGTTTGAATAACTGACAAGCTGTCCTCTCATCATAGCAGCAGTTTATTAGTCAGGATTAACAATAAATAATAAAAAATTAAGCATGCTAGCAAATGTATAGGAAATAGAGGCCGCTCTGAGGTATACTGGCTTTACACTGCATTAGCTGCTTGAAGAGTTGATCCAGACATAGTTAACTGCACAGTCAAGCCTAGCAATGCATGGAAATAATTTTCAACATTACTCTAATAGAAATAGGAGTAGGTACAGCTGATGCCAACTGAATACCATCAACAAACTATTGGCTCTAGGGGACAGGCTCCCTGGCCAGGACTCTTCCTCCTGCGTGCGCTCTTGGTTTTTGCACCTGGATATATCTGTGGTCAGGGTGACAGCACTGAAATGATTTGATAAATGCCTCGAGGCTGCTGGTTTGCTGTGTTCCACCTTTAATTGCTGGTCTTGCTGTGTAATTGTTTGTAGTTTCTTCCTGACATGTACTCAAACTTGCCCTAAAGCCTGCCTTAACTTGAGCTTAGGTTGCTGCAGACACTGGGGCAAAATGGCAAAGATTATGCTCCATGTTCGGTGCTTCTTTGGAATAGGTAGTGACTCCTCTGACCACATGCAGATCAACAGTGCACTGCCAGAATCAGTGCAGAGGATTAGGAATAAAACACGAAAAATACTGTTGCCCTACAGAACCACAGCATTTTTCCTGTCTGCCACAGGGCTTGCTGTGGAATTCACCCTTAAGCGTGAGAGTTCCTTTGCACATGCTGCAGGTTGGTAACACCCCCATACAGTTTAGTTTCAGCTTAAGAGGACAAGTCACGTATGGATGGAGTGCAAGAACATCTGCGCTCTCTCTGATTTTATTTACTTCATCCACTTGACCAGTATTTGTCCCTTACTTCTGGACTAATCCAGCCTAATTTCAGGTATTTGTATGAACCCCCATCTGAGAAACAAAGTCTTTTCTATAGACTGTCTAAGGAACCAGGGTGTTTCCATTTCTTCTTAGTTCCATTTTTGGGTTCCTGAGACTCTTACATGCACTTGGTATTCCATTTGGACTGGTCTACACACTTTGACCAAGGAAGAGGTCCATTGCCAAGGCAGACAGGTGATTCTAGCCAGGGGATGGGTGATGAGGATAGGAAGAGGCAGTAACATAAGAGAAAAGCAAAAGGGGAGCATTCTCCACTTAAGTGACACCTTAATCTTAGACTCAAAGGAAGTCCTAGTAGAATGGCTGAGATACATCATAGGCTTTTTGCTGTTCGGCTGAATTAGTCATATCAAAGAACAGAATTAAGTTTCACAAAAACCTCCCATTAGTTCCTTTTTAAAACTGTAATTTCAAGTGTTCCAAAAGAAACGCTTAGATCAAAAGTGAAAGGCTTTGGTTTGATCAGAGAAAATGTTGAGTACAGCTCCAAATCAATGTGTATTTTTGCCACCTGTGTAGCTTTATACAGTCTTAGCATCCCTCTTCTTAGCACACTGACAAAACTATTGCTAGCTTCACCTTCTGGAAGAGCGGCTGCATCTCCCCCAGATCACTCAAAGTGCAGTGCATTGTGATATGACATAACTAAGTATTTCCTGGGTTGCACATCTGTGATTGATAAATAACAGAAGGGACTATTGCAGCTGTGCCAGATTCATACCTTCTTTTTTGATGTAGTATTTCAGATTGTGAAATGATCTGCTTAATTTGACTTTAAAATGCAAACATTCCTTTATATTTACTGTTTGGTATTTCAAACATTTCAAAAGTAACCCCCGTAAATGTTTTCAGGCTGCCCCAAAGGTATTTCAGAATGGTTTTTCAGATTGACAGGGAGTCAAGACATTCATTTTCTGTATAGTTCTAGCCAAAAAAGGCAAGTTGTTTTAAGTAGCATTATAGCTGTCAGAGATGTTCGGAGCCTCACCAGCTGCAAACCTGCAAACCACATCTCACCCACCTCCACAGGGTCCCAGGATGTTCTCTGTAGCACAAACGTCATTCTGATCTGGTCCTTTATTGATCCCCAGTTAAAATGACGTGTTCTGAGCTTCAGCTTTCTTCCAACTTTTACAGCGGTAGAGTGATGCAGAAGAGCTGATGTCTGGGAGCCTTGGGGGATTTTTTTGAAGATGAAAGTAGGCATCTTATTAATCCATCTTGCATTTCATTGAATCACTTCTCTTGAAAATGAAAAAGGCAAGAAGTTGAAAAGCTCCAACCTCACATACTAGGTGAGGTGCTGCATGAATCAGTCTTGTGGGAAACAAAACTGTCCATGAAGCTGTATCCCACAGGTAGCTCTGCTGGATGTATTCTGGCTAGTTTAATGCTAGGTAATACAAGGAAGGCATCATTGGGTTCCCAGTGTTTAGCCTGGATTTGTTCATTCTCCTAAGGCTGAAAACAAACCCTGAGATGGTTGGTGTGGCCATCACCACCTTATCTGATCATACTGTGAAGAACATGCATAAACTACTATTTTGGCTCCTAAAATGGCCTGGGAAGCTCTTTTCATGTGCAGCCGCACCACACTGGTACACACACAATTGGATCCAGTTAGCTAGTTATCCATGCTAGTGAGTAATATCCTCCCCACCCCCCCCGCAGCTGCCTTGAGATGCATAAGTCAAGCTTGCTTCTTGAACACATCATGCACCCTTGCATTGCAGTTATGGCTTAGTGAAGAGGTCTTGACCCCATTAGAGTCTATGTAGGGGAAAACTGTGGAAGGTTCATTAAAAGCTAACGAGCCATCCAAATGAAGACCTCTGTGATCACTCTCAGACATAGTAAAAAAAAGGCAGAAGACCTGACTGTCAGCCATTAAAAAACGAGAAACCACCTTAAACTTCAGGGGCATCAGAGGAATGCTGTCCCATACCGAAGAGCTTAATTGTGTGCTCTGATGGAAACTGGCAGGTTGCCTTTGAAATCAACAAAGTAAGGGAGAGAAATGTTGGCTTCTGTGGGGGCTCAGATGAAAGTTTCATGTGTTCTCCAGAGATGCTATGGGGAAGAAATAAACATTGGAACAAGCAAAGTTCTTTAAAGGTTAATATATTTGGGGGTTTGTTGTTTCTGGAGGTTTTAATTTTTCTCCCTGTAAGAGGAAACAACAAAACATTTTGTGCTCTGCAAATGAGAATTCAGTCTAAATGTTCCTTTTTATTTTGGTTTTTGTTTTGTTTTGTTTTGTTTTTTTAATAAAGGCAACTGTTCAATATATTCCAGAGCTGGGACTTGGGGGGATCAGGTGAAAAGAAGATGTGAACTTTTGCAACTAGCTTTCTTTCCCCAAATGACATAAGTAAAAGATTCTTTACAATTTAAGAGGTTGCCTTCAAATACCTTCCAAAATGATATTCCCCAAATTGAAACCGCTTAGGAAATACATGGAAATTAGGTGGAGAAAGGAGAACTGGTTAATCACCCCCAGAAAACACTGAAAAAATACGAGGAATGTAAAGAATTCCTAAAATCTCCTGGGTTAAAGCTATTAGTGCTGTAAGAGAGGGGATGGCCATTGCATTCTGACAGGACTGGTGTCTCTGGGCGATCAGCTTGTGTCCCCTTTAGGGGACCTGGTTGAGATGGTAGATGTTCAGCACTCTTTGAAAATCCCTCCTAGCCTGCGAATCAAAATCACCTTGCTCCCATTCAAAGTAATGCTTAATGCATTTGTTCCAGAAAAGAGTAGTGCCAGTGACAAATTACTGAAGATAAAACTTCAACAAGCTAAAAATGGTGAATAATATCGCCCCAAGTCCTGAGCTCTGCTTGCTTAAGCAAAGACCTGAAAATGTATGTTTTCAAACAAAGAGTGATTTCTACATTTAGCTCTAATTCTTGCAAAGGGACGAATCACCTTGTGAAAAGTGGAGCCTCACCCTCCACCCCCTCTTTCCAACTGGATATCAGACTTGAAGGAAACCTTTCCAGTGGACCAGACCTGCTCTTTAAGCTTGTGGACCACCTAGTGACTTTGAGTGTGTCTGGAGCTCTTTCAATCCACTGCAAGAATAACTTTACCAGGACAATACTCAAGAATAGATAGATCCATGACATGAGTTTCAGTCTGATATTTGACTGGACCAATTCCTAACAAAATGTGGACTGCATACTTACACCTTTTGAAAGATCTGTACTCACCGAATCTCAGGACACCCTGTTGTTTGTTATGAGATGAAGAACTCTGAATATTTGTAATAATATGTGATGTGTTGCTTTGCATTGTATTTTTTTCTTATAAAATAAAATAAATTATTTATTAAAAGTTATACTGGATGAAGAACATTTAAGAGTTCACCTGCTCTGGATGCTTATTCTTAACCTAAAATCTCAGTTCTGGATAGTGATACTGCATACGCTTGTGAACAAACCCATTCTCACGTCATAATCAAACAGGATGGGAGTAACAAATAAGAGCAGATGAACTCTTAAAAGAGGAAAGATCCTGATCTCGTGCAAAGGTCCCTTGCAAGTGGACTCCTCTCTCCCTAGTGTCTTCTAAAGGTCTTTGAGGTAATTCTTTCCCCTCTTTCAAACTGACAGCTAACTCTGTGAGTGGTGTCAGTCTGCATGGGCCAGTGTAGAACTGCACCGTGTTAAGAAGAGTGCTGCAATATGGCTGGGGTGGGAGATGAAATGCAAAGTAATCTCTGGTAGGCTGATGGCTTCCAGCCATGGAGATATTTCAGGAGCCTGGCCCTTTTGCTTGCATGAGTAATGGAGTGGTGAGGAGTGTTGTATTTTATGTGGCAATCCAGTCCTAGTCTACACTGTGTTTGACAGATTGGTCCATGGTGTATAAGTAGTTCTATTTGTAAATAAAATGTTTTAAATATATTTCTTACAATGTGGAGACCATGAATTCAACTATTTCAAATGGAGGATATTGATTGCACTTAAGGGAGTACTGTATTGTCACTGGCACACTGCAGCTGGGCTTTCGTGTAAGGCCATGGTAAGATCATGGCAACTGTGCAGCTGCCTACAGGCTGTTTGGAATGGGCCGACACCTATTTTCCCCTTTATTTCCTTGGCTTTCTGGTTAACTTAAGGTGCC
The DNA here is from genome assembly GCF_039878825.1 of Excalfactoria chinensis. Lineage (NCBI taxonomy): Eukaryota > Metazoa > Chordata > Aves > Galliformes > Phasianidae > Excalfactoria > Excalfactoria chinensis. Next base: position 38,581,005 of record NC_092828.1, read on the forward strand.
CTCGTAGTACTGTGTCAGCATGTCATTTGAATTCCTGTGCATTTCCGTTTTCCACATTACGTGAAAGAAAGAAATGAGAAGGGGGGCTTATCCCGGAAGCAGGACTGAAAGTTTTCTTGTTGCTGCAAGTCAAGTGTTTGGAAGCAGGGAGACCTGCTTCATATGACACATGGGTACCCCTATCTTCACAGCCTCAAGAAATGCCATGCTGCTGCCGCATCAGCACACAAACCCAGCACCTGGGGTAGAGTCACTTGCATGGCAAGGTGTAGCCTGGATGCTGACTGCAAGTGCCATTTGCAAGGTCTCAGATGTGCCTTTTGTTGCAGGGAATTGCACGTTTCCGATCGTCCCCCAGGCATTTGCAGAGCCCGTGTGGATGTGCTTCCATACTTGTCTAGGAAGCTGAGCCCAGTGAAATTGCCAATTAACTGTGCTAAAATGGAACAACGAGCTCTGGACTGAATTTTTAGGATGGTTGTGTTGCAGCCCTTTGGCACAGAGATCTATTTTGTCCCCAGACTGGCTGTTTTGTTCCCCTGTTGTGTTTAAAACTGGCTTCTGTCTTCCGCTGCTTTAAGCCCAGTGCTTTGACACTGGATGTATGGGAGGCTGCAACATGGTGCAAGTCGCACTAGAAAAAGGGAATTAAAGCTCCTGCATTCTTGAGGCTTTATTTATGTATTTATTTATTTTTACCCTCAAAAGTTTTGTTGCTGGCTTTGCAAAGTGCAAGGTAGCTTTTGAATAAAGCTGACGATTTTCTATTAGGCGAGCATCTGGCTCAGGAGCTGTTGTGTGGATTAGGCTTTTGGTCAGTCTTTGCAGAAGTAAAAGACCACACAGCAGTTTTTTCCTTTCTCTGAGGAGTCCCCACACTTTTGGCCAATGGCTCCGCATTCAGGAGTATTCAATAGTCAAAAATAGACTAGATCCCCTGGTGAGCAACTAATGGATTGAAACTAGAAACTCGTTTTTCTTCTCTCTGTCTGTGCCTCTCTTAAATCAATGAGGCACCGCTCAAGGATATTGGGTTATGTTGGATGCTATGGGGAAAAAAGGCTCTGTAGTGAGTACCCTGAAAACCTGAAAATGGTGCTTGGATCCTTTTGATGAGGATGCCTGCTACTGCGCCAGAGAGCACGGACCTTTTCTTACTAGACTGACTGAGCTGTGTATGAAATGCAAATACATACATTGCCTTGCTGATAGTTTCAGGCTGGCTTTTCTGCGTAACATGCAAGAGCAGAGAGATATTACCAGAAACAGTACATATGTGAAATACGTGGTGCTGGATTTTCAAAAGAGCTCAGTTTGCACTTTTAGATACCTGGAAAAAAATAGCTGAACTTTCAAAGAGCACCAGCAGAGCAGCATTCAGCAGGGGGGAAGATGGATGTTGGCTCTTCTAAAAATCTGGTCCTATGCTGGTTTTTTTTTTGATCTTTGGTGTGAACTTCCAACTGTGCTGTGTACATAAAATAAATTGCATGGAACAATAGTATTACTACATTTTCCTTCATTATTAAGCTTGCTTGCTGAACTAGTTTCGCAATTCAGTGGAGGTAGAAATGAAAGCATGTTCCCCCCGAGAAGTTAGACACCTTTGCAGATGCTGCAGCCTTTTCTTCCAGGTAAGGAGTGTGCTGATGTGTCTCATGGACCTCTGTTAGTCCACACCCATTGCGTTGTGATTTCCGGTACGCATCAGAGAGATGCTTCACTGAAAAAGGGTGTGATGATGGAATGTAGTGTTTAGCCTCGAGCAGAAAATCTGGGATTTTCCAAATCAAAAGGCTGAAAAGTGTGACAATCCTATGGAGAACAGATCTAGCTTTTGGCTTCAACTTGGTTTTTGTGTTAACACATCAACCTTCACTTGGGATTGCTTTTTATTAGGAACAGTGTTTTTCTGAAGTGTTCGTCTATCTAATTTTTGGACGTGGATGGTTGTATTTACACAGGAGTTTCTGCACAGAATATAAATCTGCTGAGAGACACCTCGATGGTTAGCTCCCGTGCATTATGTAATAGCTTTCTGGTGTTCATCATATGCATCCACCTGCAGTCACCTGTGCACTGTGGGCCAGTTTTTCCAGTGTGTCTCAGGTGGCAGCTGGGCTCCTGGGAACAGCAGGTGGTACCAGGGAGCTGCAGTTCTGAGTGTCTGGTGATCTTATGTCCCGCTAGCTTTCAGTAGAGAGCCTTCTCTTACATGGCTTGTGAGTTTCTGCATACTCTCCACAAACTAGTGTCAGCAGCACTGGGATTCACACCTTTATTGGCAAAACAGTAGAGCCCTTCTTTGAAAACATCTTATATTCAGTCCAGCTGGAAGGTAGAAAACAAGGAGCTCGTATTTCTGTGGTGGAAGTCTTCAGATGAAGTATCATGTCTCCTCTAAGTTAAACTGCTTCCCTAACAATCTGTCTCATGTTGGAAACATACAGGCACCTGTCTTGATCCTTCTTCCAAATGTTACTCCTTCAATTTCCTTGTTATCAATTTTCACTCTTTAATGAAATCAGTATAATTGCACAGCCATAACCCACTGTGTGGGAGGCACCCCACCTGGCTTTTAGCTGTCATTAAATCTAATCACCCAAGATCCTGCTGTAATATCTCCAGGGAGCAACTCATCCCACACTTTGAATGGGATAAATCATCTCATGGAGGTGCTTCTCTCACAGTTCTCACAGAAACTCGGTCACTAGCTTCATCTAGATACCTACATTTTAGAAGGCTAAATTTCTGAGAAGACAACTGTTCTTCCCAGTCGTGTGTTGCACCTTTCTTGTAATGGCACCCCTACTAGACAGACTCAACACAAATGCCTTAATCTTTCAGAATAGTCAAAATAGTCAAGCCTGGGTTTACAGCAAGATTTGCAAAGTCCCAGAGGGGAGCTGCTACAAATTCCTGTTGACTTTAGGAGGCCATAACGGTGGTAGCTGTGCTTGTGGCTTTTGCCATTCAGCTCTCTCTAGGAGCAGGCTGTAGGATTGTGGTTTGTGTATCTTTGGCTTTGTCTCATCCGAAGAGGAAGGAAGCGTGGATTGACCTTACTCCTCGCTGCTCGTATCCAAGATCAAATACCAGTCTCTCCCAGGAGAAGAGGAAACTGCAACACACATTTTCTTACGCAGGTTTTCTCTTGGAATAGGACTTCACACATGTAGTGGAGTCCCTTGCCGAAGTCAGTGCTAACACTTTGCTGTCAAGCTTTTCCCCTTAGTCAGCAGGGTGATCTTGGTCAAATGAAGTCATGTCACCTCACTGAGATGCTGTCAGCCATTTGAAAAAGTTGGGAAAATTAAATGTGCCTCCTTATGTAAAGGGCTTCAGGAGCCACAGACGGTAAGAGGTTGGCACTGGCAGCAGCATCGACGCGTGCAGTGCATAGTGTGTGTGGCGGCATGTGCCTGAACGATCCCTGGAACCAACATCTGCTTTCTCCCACAGGGATTTGAGGCGGCTGGGAGTGACACTTGTTGGTCACCAGAAGAAGATAATGAACAGCCTTCAAGAGATGAAGGTCCAGTTGGTGAATGGGATGGTGCCATTGTAACTCGGTTTATAAGTCACTTCCTCGAGTGGTCGGTCCTGCACTTTGTATACTAGCTCTGAGATTTATTTTGACTAAAGAAGAAAAAAGGGAAATACAGTGGCTTCTGTAACTGAAGGACGCTGGCTTCTGCCACAGCATTTATAAAGCAGTGTTTGACTGAAGTTTTCGTTTTCTTCCTATTTGTGTCCTCATTTTCATGAAGTAAATGTAACGTGCATGGAACATGGAAATGGATCTACTGTACATGAGGTTAACCAATTTCTTGAGCTTCAGCAATGACAACAGCAAGCCTTCCCACCACATGTTGTCTATACGTGGGATATATATATATATATATATGCATATATATATATATAGCACCTTTATATACTGAATTACAGCAGCAGCACGTGTTAATACTTCCAAGGACTTACTTGACTAGAGAAGTTTTGCAGCCATTTGTGGGCTCACACAAGCTGCAGTTTACTGAAGTTTACTTCAAGTCTTACTTGTCTACAGAAGTGTATTGAAGAGCAATATGATTAGATTATTTCTGGATAGATATTTTGTTTTGTAAATTTAAAAGATGCTGTTACACAGCGTTAAGTTATAGAGACTAGTGTATAAACATGTTGCTTGCTCAGTGGCAAATACAATACAGGGTGTATATTTTTTTTTTCTCTCTGTGTTACAAAGTTCTTTTAGTTTGCTCTTCTGTGAGGATAATACATTATGATGTATATACTGTACAGTTTGCTACACATCAGGTACAAGATTGGGGCTTTCTCAATGTTTTGCTCTTTTTCCCTCTTTTGCTTCATTTTGTCTTCCTTTTGTGTTAACCACTGTGCTTTGTATTATTGCTGCTGTTTGGTTTGAGCAACATATAAAGCTTTCAGGTGTTTTGATTATATATATGAGGTGGAAGGAGTCTGCTTAAATAAAGAACACCATTCTCCACTGTGGGCTGGGGATATCCCGAAGAGGAAAAGTAAAATGGGAGGTAAAACATCCAGCCCTCATCATCCCTCAGCAGCATTGCGGCATCTGTTTTCTTTGTGCATTTGATAACTTGCGCCTGGTGTGCTCCTTCCTGGAAAGAGAAGATGCCCACGGAATGCATCTGCGCCAGTGTTTAAACCCAGTACTGTCACAAGGTAGCCTTTGACCTGCTCCCTTGCTTTCCTTGCTGTGAACCTGCACCCTTCCTGGCCCAGGAGAACCAACCTATGGAAGGTTGGGCAGGTCAGCTGCAAAACACTGATTCATCTAACAAAAATGGGTACAGACCTGGCCACTGTGGGGCAGGGCACAGAGTGGAGCATAAAAGAGAGAGCAGCCCAACATGGTCATGGCGTTGGCATCCCATGGTGAAGATGGTCTGTCTGAATCTGACACTGTATGTCAGCACTTGGTTGTAACTGGGGGTCAGTGTGCAGACTGCAATTTGAAGATGATGTTTTCAGGGGGACCCAAAGGCTGCAGTGAGATGTCAAGTCCTTGAAATCTCACCAAGAAACAATGTGGGGCTGTTCTCCTTTAGCTGTAGATGGGAGTAATCAGCACAGTTAATTCAGTATTCATAGGTTGTTTTGTGAAGCTTTGGTAAAGATAAGGATTAAAGAATTGCTCGGCAGATGGCAAGTGTTTACTGTAGATATATTGCTTTCTTAGAGGTGTCGGATAGCATCTTCCTTGATAATAACATCGACGTATTGACTTACTGTGTTTCCCCTTGTCCCCTGGCACTGCAGAGTAGAGCCTGAGCACCTCATCTAATGCCAAAAGGCAACCATTTTCCTTCTTCCCTTGCAGAACCATGTGTTGAACACCACTTCAGCTGGTTTTAAAGGTCTTTCTTCAATTTCCTCAAAGCCCTTTGATGAGATTTAATCCAAATAACAGTTTCTAAAGAAAAGGGGTGGGGAAAGGCATAGGAGAGGGCTTGCTGTGGTGTGCTTTTTCTTTCTCAGGAGCAAGGCTTGCTTTCTTTCCACAGGGCTTCTTGCTGCAAAATGTGTCAATTTTGAGACAGCCTGCATGCTCAGCAATGTCCATGTTTCCTCTCAGAACTGCTGTTTTTCTGAGTCACAGGCAAAGTCTGAAAGAGCAGAGAGAAATAGGTGCATGGAAGGGCAGGGGCACGTGCTTGCCACCCTCACCCTGCTGCCTCGGCTCTCGCTGCTCATGGGACAGTCGAGCTTGCCTGGCAGCACAAGAAATGGGACAGAGCTGAGTTGAGCAGTGAGACATAGCCAGGCAGAAGGGGAGGGTCTGACAAACCTTGATTGTGTGATTTCTCATCCTGTTGCTTCATTTTGTCAACCACCAGGCCACAAAAGGTGGGGGAGAAGGAATCAAGACATAACAATTTCGGCACATAGCAGAGATTTGTCAAATAATAAATAACATTATTAGGGCTGTCAGCAGAGCTGTCTTGGGATTATTTGTGCCTCTCTGCCTGTAGCACTTTGTAAAATAACCCGTAGGAAGACAGAAACAACAACTCGTTTCCTTGGGAAGTATCGTTTGGTTTCCACATGCATCCATCAGCTGCACCAAGAGAGATTTTAGTTGCAAATTTCAGCACTTAGCCTTTCTGCCCATTTTCTTTGGTCGTTCATTAACTGCTGGCTCTGTGTAAGGATTTGGGTTTGTTCTTTTTTGTGTACTTCTACAAGAAAATCCCATCGCCATTTGTGGGGTTTTAAAGGCATACACTGCTGCTGGGGTGCACCGCATGGAGGTGAGAATGATGTTCCTGAGACACTGTAGTAGCTGCCCGATACTGGAGTGGAGCAATCTTCAGAATACTCTTCAGAGGGACCCATGGAAAATGAACTGTTCTTAGGCCAGAGTGCATCTGTAAATAGGGCACCTACTCTCAGTTTTCTGCATAAATAATTACATGATCTTTTATATTTATTTCAAGAGCTGTTCATGCTACAGATCTCTTTACTATAGGCTTTGTCTCTGAACTGAAAAATAAAGACATTTTAACGAATATGGTCCAAAAGTTACAGCTTCTACATTCACGCACAAATTTCAGAGTTCTGACGACGGAGCTACTACTGAGAGCTGCAAGTACTCAGTCTTATGGGGCAACCGGACCATTTATTTGGGCCTCTTATGAAGATTTAGTGTTGTAAAGTAAAGCTCCCTTTTTACCATGGTGTTTTTGAAGGGCTTGGTGGGGGGGAATCTGGCAGCACCCCTTTGAAACTTTCTGCCTGCGGGCTTGGCTGGACTGCTGCTGTTTTCACCTGCTGAGCCAGGGCAGCACAAAGCACAAGTAGAAAAACTTGCCTTCAAAAGGAGTGGCAAATGAAAATGTATAGCCCGAAATCAGACATTGTGAATGGATGATTGTATATATAGGTGTGCAGTAGGAGATGGCAGTAGTATTTTTTTTTGGTTATGCTCTTTGTAAGCACAGGGGGAGATAAGGATGGTAGTTAGCTGACCTTGACAGTTGTGTGCTGGACTTGGACACCACGACAAGGCAGTGGTTTTCATTAATCAGTGAAATTGGAGCTGTAGGTGGATTTCTTGCCTACGGTAAGTCAAAGCAGTTTGCTTTTTCAACTCACGGTGCTGCTGTTGGTACAATGAATACTTTTTTCCAGTACGTTTTGCTGCTAATTGTGAGGAGGTATTCAAAGGGCTTGCAAGGTGAAGAGGCTCTTTTCAAAACAGTTTTTCATCTCTGGAGAAGGAAGTCTCCCCAAGCATGGCTTGTTTAGCCTGACCTCCAATTCATTGTTTATTTATCATTTGGCTGAATTACCTAACCTTAAAAAGGAAGATGATCTTTTTAAAGTAATTTTTATGTGGTTTTTTTGTTTGTTTGTTTGTTTGTTTTTTAATTCCTTCTACATATTAACAGCAAGAAGAACAAAAAGGGTAAAAAAATAAAAGTAAGTTGTCTATTCAGTATTGAATATAAAAACGTAGAATTCCCTGTGGTCAAGAAATTTTGACTCCTTGGACTGCTGTAGTCTTGCAATTAGTCATTAAGGCGTGTGTGATACGTCAATAGCAGTCTAAGAGTAGCACGTAGTTTCTGATCCTTTATTAATGTTTGTTGCAATTCCTTAGGCCGGGTAGGCCAGGAGTTTGTATATCCAGTGCTATTGGTGCTGCAGCATTTGTCTCAGCTCTTTTCATCACCGTTTCAGCTCATAGGAGACCACAGTGTCGCTGTATTTATCCCCTCCTTCTTCTCCTCCTTGGATGCTCTCTGTGCATTTTGTTTGTGTACATGTTTTTAGTAGTGTAAGATATGAAATTTTATATATTTTTTCATAAAAATAAAAAAATCTTTGAAAAATGGCTCCATCCAGTTGTGGATCACACACGCCGTTTGTGAGCCTGCCATGAAGCGTTGGGTTCTCCTCCCTCTTGCAGCAGTGAAGAACAGCTTGGAAATGAGGTAACAGAGGCAGTGGCAGGCTCAAGGAAGGCCTGGAGAACCGTCAGCTTCAGGCTCCTGCAAGGTAACCGCAGCTGGAGGACAAGAGCTGTGTGGGGATACTCCTGGCTTCATAGGGAGACCGCAGCAGACAGTGGGTGATGTGGGTGATGCTTCCGTAGCCTGGTGTTCGTGGCGGCGAATGGCGCGGCAGGCTGGGATGGCAGGGGAGCAACACTTTGTATACTAAAAGGAGCACCAGGTCAGTTGTGTTAACAAACTGATGCTGTCAGCAATCCAGATGAAATGTCAGTATCGACGTGCCTGACCTAATGCAGTGTTTTCTTAAGTAGTCCAGCCCACGCAGGCTGAGACAGGCTCCTAAGAGGAATGCACAGGAATAGGGAAACTTCTTTAAAGAGGCTAAAAGCAAAACAGTTTTGCAGGTGATGGGGAGGCTTCAAGCAGCCAAGGCTGGGCACTCTTGGGGAAAATAAAACTGCTCATCACCTCTAGCAATTTAAATTTAAAAGGAAATAAGGCAGACAAAGATCTTGAGCAACAAGTGTGTTTAACATGGCTTTGTTTTGATAGGTACCTGATTTCAGCTGCTGTAGAAATAGGGATAGTACCCTCAAGAAGATGCATCCATGAAAACAACTTCCTCTTGTCCCCATTTCAACAAATTCAGTTTTGCCAACATGAGCAGGTGGGAGATTCTCAAACGAATGGTGAACAAACAAAACTCACTACTGCTACCAAGCCTTGCTTGTAAGGATGAAATCTGTCTGCAAAGCCATAGAATCACTAAGGTTGGAAAAGACCTCTAAGATCATCCAGTCTGCCAACCACCTCCACCATGCCCACTAGCTATGTCTGTCAATGCCACATTTCTGTGTTTCTTGAACACCTCTAGTGATGGTGATGGAATCTTAGTGTCCAACCTGAACCTCCCCCCTGGCTCAACTTGAGGCCATTATCTTCTGTGTTGGAAGAAGAAGCTGATTCCTACCTCACTTCAACTTCCATTCATGCAGTTGTAGAGATCTACATCTTCTGGAATGCTCAGTTTTCGTTGACAATTAAGGAATTATGCAATTTCTGCAAGACTTTCATCCTTTTATTTCCTATCCAATAGCCCAAAAGCAGGGCCAGAGGGTTATTAATCCCCCTCCCTGCAGGCCCAGCAAGATTCAAGCACATAGCGCTGGCATGCCCAGAGGGTGCCCCAGCCCTAGGGCAAGAGCAGCAGGGAGGCTGCTCCCCATCACCCCGTGAAGACAAGTCATTGTGCAGAAAGCAATGCAAGATTTATGAGGCCATGGGGAAAGTGAGCGAGGGACTCTTCATGTATTTTTCATGGGCTGAAATGCATAAATAGCATGCAATGCATAAACTGTGACCAGATACTTAAACAAAAAAAGGGAATAGAGAGTAGGCTGGAATAAGGGAAAAAGTGATGAAGGAATGAGGGAGATTTATTCAAGTCAACAGGGCCTGATGAAAGTCACCCCTGAGTGCATTAAGAAACAGCCAAACAACACAGCCTGAACCCAAGGTGATTCATCTTCACCGACGTGAGGATGGAGCTGGACCCTGAGGACTGGGGAAGGGCACACGTAGTACCTGCTTGTAAGAATGGATGGGTAGGAGGGAAGAGGCTGGCTCATCTGCAATTCCTCAGGTGCAGCAGTATCTGGGGAGATGCTAGGACAAACTATTGCACAATCGGTTTATCATGCTGCTGACGGGCCATGCAGAAAACAAAATAGCATCAAGGGATCAGAGAAATGAAATGGCACACAAATGAGAAGAAACTGGGAGGGAAGGGCTGTGCAGGGATGTAGGGTGACTGTCACAGAGGTGTCAGCCAACCCCACACTGGGGGTTACATGAGTAATGTAACAAATGCTGAGTTTTGAATGGTAAATCTAACTGAGGAGGCAGAAAGGGATCTCCACCAAAGCAAGGAGGCTGACCGCATCTCACCCGCTGCCTGAAAACAGTCCATGCAGAGGAAGGTGTCAAAAGGGTGGGGGCCTACAGAAATAGGGGATGAGAGGTGGGGGCTCTCAGGTGCGTGAATGGCCATTGCAAAGAGAAGACGGGCAATTTCTCATGGCAGTCCCAAAGAAGAAAGGAATTTACATTGCTTTTCTGTAAGCTGAGGAGGTTATTTGGGGTGGAGAGAGCAGTGCCTTTCTGCAAGTAGGGAAGAGCTGCAATAGCTCAGTAAACCCAAAGCCATTTCAGTAGCATTTCTGTGGTGCACGCCACCCCTCCTGGTGCTTCACGCTATGCTGGCACTTGTGGCATTCTGCTAATTAGGTGCACGTGTGTTTCCAAGCGTGCATTTTTAATAACACAACCCCTGCCAGAGGCCAGATCTCATCTACATGAAAATGGGAGAGCAATCTGATACCGATACCAGGGAGTAAGCAGGAGCCAGAGCACAGGGCTAGAAAAAGGCTTTTCCCTCTCTTTGTGAAAGCTGCTGGTCACTCATTTTGCACCCCTGTAAGCAAACCTGAATTGCAACACAGCAGTAAAATGCTGCTTAAAGCCAAAGCAAGCTGCTGCATTCAGGGCATGCAAAGGCTCAACAGTGCTTGCTCATGCTGCAAGATCCCAGGAGGCAGTCAGGGCTCCTCTTTGGGTTCAGCCTCATGTAGGAGGCCACCTAGAGCTCTCTGGCTGGGAATTGAGATGGCTTGGAATGGAAAGGGGATTTTTTAGTGCAAAGAATCTTTTAGGTGCCTATTTTCCACCACTGAAGCCATTGCTGTGTGTGTATTTCATGCAGTAGGGTCTTTGAGGGAAGCCATGGGGAAATGAGTGGCACAGTGCTCCCCAAAGACACCCATTACCTCTGTGACAGGACTTTCAGTTGGAGTACTTTGGCCATGTCCCTCACGACCTACTGGATTTTGGTGGCTGCAGGTTCAAGGATGTTTCTCTGCAGTTCGAACAGAGGCCATGTGAGTGACCGGCACTTCCTGCCCAGTGCAAACCTCACCTTATGAGTTTCACTCCTTCCAGCTTGCCAGGAGCCTAGGACCGACTGATATTCTGCTGTTTATTAAATACAGAAGTGCAGTATTTCACAAATAATGAAATTTAAACAGAAGCAGCCCTTGAAAGTTTCCACTTTTGAAACCCTGACTTCCCTACCAGCTAAGGCTGAACTACAAGAAGGTTTTTTGGCAGACGTGGGGCTCAAATTCTGTCTGAACAGCATTTCTCTCTTTTCTCTTCCTCATTTTTGTTGTTTTTTTTTTCCTCTTCCATCTTTCATAAAATCTTTTCCTTGTCCAGGTCAAACCTTCATGATTGCTGAAATAAAGTGAAAACGATGCTTTACTACACTGATGTGCCCCTTCTGGAATCAATTAGCAGAGCCAATGGGGAGTTTGACCATAAAATTCCTTCAGCTTCCCCATAAGTAGGTGCCAGATGCATTTGTGTCCCTGAAGATGACTTATTTCTCCCGGGGACTGTTTGACTATAAAAAAGAAGAGAGAGAGAAAAGAGGAAAGGGGAACGTTTTGGGGGTAAACCGGGGTGGTTGTATGCAAAGCTGGAGGAGATTTACGTCAGCTGACAATGGGGCTGTTGGAGAGATTTTCAGAAGATATAGAAGGCAAAAGCCCACTTTGTGCCTGCTGAAGGAGCCCACACACCCTTAATGCGATTATCAGGCAGAGAACAGGTGGGAAGTAACTTTCTAATAAGAGCTTGGCTACTTTCCTCCCCAGAATAATGGCAGGCGGAGACTGAGATTTGAGACTGAAAATCACTTCTCTGATATATCTGTTGCATAAGGGGGGGGGGGGGAACAAAACTGTGAGATGGGTTGCCAGACGTTTTCTTGTTTTGCTACCAATAAAGGCCGTATTTATTACAAGAAAATTGAAATCCTATTGATTTTTCTTCTGAGATGATGTGTTCCAGGCTTGACATTTAAACATGAAACTTTGAGCTCCAAAGTTTAATCATTTACTCCTTGAGAAATACAGCGTATGGAGCTGCTGAATGAAAGGGCGTGCAAGGTAAAAATGATCCTTCCTTTAAAAAAAAAAAAAAAGAAGAAGAAGAAAGGGAACAACCTCTCCTGTATATCGGCACTGAAAAATGATCCTGGAGCCAAAGGGAGGGAGGGTAAGGAAACCGGAGAGAGCCAACAGAAATAGTGGGGAAGGCAGCAGGGAAAAAACAACAAAAAAAGGTTATTCTGAAGAATGTCATGAGACGTTCCCCCCCACAAATAGGCAACATTTGCAGTCTCCAGCTTTAGGGCTAATGGAAAGAACTTCTCCAACAAATTCAGAGCTCACCAACACCATGATGAGAAAGCAGCCGTGATGGCAGTAGTGTTCATTAAGGAGCAAAGCCCTCAGGCGCCTCCCTAATATGCACTGAGATCAGATGGTTTCTTTGTCACTCAGAGGCAAAACGCAGGGATGGCAAATTAGCATTCAGGTGCTGTTGTTAGCATAATTAGAGGGGCAAAAGGCTGACAGTGATAGCTGCAAAGCTGGGGCCCAGGTCAGAAATGTAATGGAGAAATAAATTACAGCAAGAGAATGCATTAAGAGACAGAATTTAGACACAGCAGGCACCGGGATGCAAAAGAGCCCTTCCTCCTGCTGGTTCATCATTTGCGCTCTGGTGATCTCCATGGAAATAACCAACAAGCCAGGCTGGATGTGGGCTGGGGCTGACATTTCATGCGCACCCAGGGTTGGGCCCCGCAGCTGGTAAGGGCACGGCCACTTTCCCTCACCTTTTGACCTGGCATTTCTTACAGCAAATCTTCAGCTCCAAACCCAAAGGGTACATCCAAAAATATCAGTCCTACGCGTGAGAGACTGAGAAGCAGAAGAGTTAATGTCCTGAACACTCGGGAGAGGAGTAAAAGGAGATCACCACGGTAGAGGTAAGGAGCAGGTGGAGGAGTGAGCCTTGAGAGGTAGCATTCCTCTGAACCAATCTCTTTATCTTGTGAAGACCATGCAGACCTGTTGAAGAACAGCATGTGAACTCAGTGGGAGTGGGAGAGAGTAAGACCTCCCCGGTGCCCCTCCTACCCACTGACCCATTTCCTGAATGTTGTTTCATCTTTATGCATGGTTTATGTCTGCTTGCATTTATTGAGCATCTCAGGAAGCTCATTTTCCCCACCTTGAGTGCCCATGTCTTTGCCAGCTGAGTGGTTCCCCCTCTGAGACACCTACATTTTGCCCGTGGGTGCTGGCACCACAAGCAGCATCCTGGCTTCTCTAGTAACATTACCATCCCTGGGATGAGCTGCCAAGACCACCAGGTACAACCCCAGGGGCTGTGCCAGCATCACAGGGTGTTGCAAGCTGCTGACTGGGAGTGCATACACCCCTAAACTGTTAAAATAGAAGATAAAAGAAATGAAAGAAAAAAGAGAGAGAGCGAGAGAGAGCTTCATGGCTTGCAATGGACTTGCATGTTAAAATAAGACTGAAAAGTGCAGATAGTCATCCTGGTGACCTCTCCATTCCTGTAAATTTGGGAGGCCTGAGAACAGCTGAGGTTTGGAAGCGTGAGGTTGTGGTTCTTTTCTTGCAGTGATGGTGCCGTAGTGGGAAGTGGAGCAAAGTGAAACCAGGAGGCAGGACTTTGGCTCCTCTTGAGGGGTTGGGGAAGGGGGGGAGGAAGAAAGGAAAAGAAAAAAAAAAAAAAAAAAGAAAGAAAGAAAGGCAAAAGTCCAATTTTTCTTGCAGACAAAACGCCAGGTGCCCTGGCTGCTTCGGCTGGCAGAGGGGAGCAGTGCTGCCACCCAGTGCCCCCCAAGCGTGGTGTCACAGCTGGCTCTCCGGCTTCGTGCGCTGAATGCAAGAGTGCGCCGAGCCAGAGTCGAATTGAAATGTGCCCATCAGCAGCGGCATTGTACGGGCATCTGCTCTCTGGAAATGGCAGAGGATTGTTATCCCAGAGTAATCTCCTTTTGTGCCGACATTATTTGCCTATTCGCGGTGGGGAGGAGTCCGTTTATCTACAAGGAATATGGAAAGGATGCATATAGTAGCTGTGCTACAAGCAGAGCAGTTCCAGGAGGTTATTTTTATGCTGTGCAAACATCCCACTGATCAAGTGGCTGCTCCGTATGAGCCAACAAATCCAGAATTGCATCACAAACAGTTTTGTGGTTACCCTCAGCCTGTGCAGACTAGTAGGTTTGATTTTAGCCCTGTTTGAAACTGACCCTTGGTAAAACCATAAAGCAATGTGATTATTTTGTGGATGGCTCGATGCTTTGGGCAGACTGGAAAGAAGCACAATGACTCCTGCACGTGGCCAGGATGGAAGGATGCCCAGGAATGTCTGAGGATGCTCTCTGGTATTCAGCATCCCTCACAGGGTGCCCCGAGACCCTGCAGCTGCCCCGTGGGTGCTGTGAGCCCATGCAACAAGGTGTCCCACACAGTACCCAGCAAAAGGGTGCAGCATGGCCCAGGCTGGAGGGCCTCCTAGCTGGAACCCCAAGCAGCATGTGGGAAACGAATCCCCCCTGCTATGGGGGACACGGGCCCATGGGAGTCAGTGCAGAGAGAAATCAATCCTGGGGATGCTGCGTGGTTTTGTTTGCTCACTGCGGCGTGACGAGTGAAATAAATTCTTTGCAAAGAAAACTCATTTCAGGAAACCTCAGGGCATCTGGCTTTGTTCGTCAATGCAATGGCCCTATGAATCAGCTGTAACCGATCTGATATTTAAAAGACAAGGCAGTAAATATTATATATTGAAACATTATTTTTATGGGGCTGAATTTGTTCCCTTTTTATATTCCCTGGCAATGTTTACAGTACAGCACCGAAGCCTCCCCCCCGCAGCAGGAAGGAACAACTGGCAGCGTTGGGAGAGGCTGTAAAAGTGCACAACAGAACGGAGATCCCGCACTGAATCAAAGCTGGAACTCCAGAAACATGATCTCGGTCTTCCCTGAGTAACAGAAAGCAACGTAATCTTTCCAGGCCTGCCACACTGAAGACTCTCACCTGTGTAGATCTGTGAGCTTATATATACACGTGTTTGTATGTATATATACATTTATGTGCATAGATATGTTTGTATGTATACATACACATATACATGTCAGGGAGTGAGCATGACAGGAGGGTTGTGCACATGGGCTTTTCTGCAGAGGACTTCAGGAAAGCTGGCACTACTGCTTGCTCATTTTCTTATTGCCTTTCGTCACGGTGTGGGTCGGAGGGCTGCTGGACAGCCACATCCAAATACATTTCAATTAACTGCCTGCATGGCCACCAGCAAGAAACGTGATGAAAAATGGATGAATCTTTGCCTTTCTTTAAAAGGGGGCAGGGGAGAAGGGAAATTAATCCCTTCTCCATTTGAACTGGCAGGCCTCGAAAGGCTTGGAACACATCTGAGAGAAGCAGAAAGGGATCTGAACTTGCAGTAATAAGCAGATACTCAATATGCCTTGATGAGTGAATGCATTTGCTGTGCAGAGAGCCTATAGAGAGCTAAGTGTTTGCAGCAATGAGAATGGGAGATGATTCCCCTTCTGTGAATTTGCCTAAGTACAGAATAAACATCTATTTTGTTTCTACTTGCCTCTTTTTCTAAAGACCAGCTGTCTGGTAATGCATATAATGATGGTCTCGCCAGGGATGAAAGCCTGAATTCCTATTCATATGCAAAATAATAAGTGACAAACTTCAGATTTGGCCCAAATGCTGTTGTTCACTTTTCCAAATGAAGGAAATTCCAGTTTGCCTCATGTCTGCTGCCCAAATGCATGACAGGTGTCTTAAAATTGGATGTTTGTTGTCACTGATTATTCCCCCTGGAGGATAGAGTCTGGCCATCAGGGAATGTTGATATATTGAAGAAATGGAGCAGTGCCCCCATACCAGCATCACAGGGCAAGGGACAAGCAAGCACTAGCACATGCAGAAATGCTGGTGGGGTGACAGCTCTGCTTCCTCTGGCATCTTACTGAGACTGAGAGAAAAGAGGAAAACAGGGTAGAATTTGATAGTGAAGAGCTTGAGGCAACAGGGAAAAAAATTAGGTGTTTGTGCAAAAGTAGATTCTGCAAAAACAACTATGCATTTTCAGGCAGGCTTCTCAGCACTTGCAAGCCGGTCACCATTGGCTCTCTGAAGCCCTACCACATCCTATGAGAAGTTCAGGCTAAATAAAATGGAAGATTTTTAAATTACTTTTGGTTTGTTTCTTTTGAGGTGTTACCTATTTGTGAGCTTCTAGTCTTAGCCTAGTCCTTTCACTTCTAAAGGAGGCCATCGGATTTGGTTGGGCCTTCACTAAGCAAGAGAGGTGGCACTGGCAGCATATGCTGGGAGCAGGGCAGTGGGGACCTGCTTCAGGAAAAGCACTAATGCAACAGCCAGATTTGCAACTGGAAAACTCAAAACCCAGGCTGTTCCTCCCCTGGGGCACTAGCTCACTCAGGTACCACCACAGGTCTGTTTGGAGGAAAGCATGAGTTGTATACCCAGGTGCTGGACAAGCCTTTTTTTCAGACTGGATACTTGCCTTGGGACTGCATTCTTCTGAGGGAGGAAGTGATTTAGGAGGAAAGCAAGCAAATGCAGTGGGGATTTTTTGTGTATTTATTTATTTATTTATTTAGTTTCCCACAGAAGAGGAAACGTTGGGACAATATTTCTTTCCTGCCATCTCAAGATGAATGGAGGCTTCATGGCAATGAGGCAGCTGCGGTCTGTTAAGAGACTTGGGGATTTAGGCTGGCATGGGCTTTATGCTTAGCCTCACAGCTGGTGCAGGTGCATTTCCAGCCATAAGAAGCAATAACATTCCCGGTGGAAACATTCAGCTGTGGTAAAACAGACAGAAATCTATTATCCATGTGAATGCAATGTCAATGTTTACAGAGAGAGGTCAAAGAAGAGAGCTCTGCTCGGTAAATGTCAGCTCTGGAAGAGGAGGAAGCATTACTGGCATTTGCATTCACGTCAGAGCAGTCCCTGCAATGCTCCTGAATATTAAGAAGGCTCTGTAACCTCGAGCCCTCTTTGCCCCCTCTTCTTGCATCACTGCAATGCTGACTGCACAGGCTTCAGTCACCTCTCAAATGTGTGGCAGCGACTGTGGGTGTTTCCACCCCATTTCACTCTTCACTGGGGATGCAGGTGACAGGTAGTTGTGCAACCACAGTAGCTTGGGGCAGATCCAGCCCAGGAGATGCCTCAGGTCTCTTCCTGCTTATGGGAGGGTGGCTAGAACAGCAGCCTAGACCAAATCAGTGTCCTCAAACTACTTGCAACACAAGATGCATCTGAATATTTTGCGTGCATCACCGTGTCGTGCCAGATGAATTATTGTGTGATTTTCAGCAGAGAAGATTAGGGCATATTGTACACTAATGCACAGACCATGGGAAACAAGCAAGAAGAGTTACAGGCATGCACGTGCCTGAATGTTTGGGGCAGCCAAACAGCTCAGCCAGTGTCCTGCACTTGTCTGTGAGTTTGCAGATAAATTATAGGGGATAGCACGCTGCAAACTGTCACTCTAGGGTCCCAGAGATGCAGGAAGATGCTGACCCACATCTCCCTCGCTTCTTTGCTGAAGAGCATGGTCATCCCTTTGGCGGAGGCGGCCAGGGCCACATACAGGCTGAAAGCCAAGAAGTGAAGCTCCTCTTGCTCCTGCAACCCAGAAAAGCTGTCTGTTCACTGTGTCATGAGGACACCTCCTACCAGCTTCTCTGCACCTCTGCACATTCTGACCCTTCAGACACCAGTAATTCAGCATATACAACAGGGACTGACAAATCAGTGCCCTGCCTGGCATTACCTTGCCCTGCCCTGGGCCAGTGGCACAGATTCAAGCTCCCTTTACCTTGTGGTGCACTGCAGCAGCTATGGTACAAAGTTTGTCTTTGGGGATGACCATCTGAAGTCTCTCCAAGGTCCCCAGGAGGTAATGGAGGCTCTACAAGAGAGGGAAGAGGATGAACAGGCTAAAGCCACATAAGGCTGTGTGGGAAGGAAGGAACCCATAATGACTGGGCCACTTGAGATGCCAGTAGAAGCCCAAAGCACCTGCACAGGGCTTCCTGATTGCCCACCCCTTGGGGAAACATAAAGAGTGTCTCTCTCCCCTGAACAGAGTTCAATTGTGAAGAGGCTGTCTGGAGCTCAGCATTCCCCAGTCTGCCTTTCCACAGAGAGGGGTTTTCTTTTCACCTCTGCCCTGTAGGAGAAGGGCTCTATCTAGAAAACAACAAGCATTTCCCTGCCAAAAGGCCCTGGGATCTGTCCACTTGTTAGCAAGGAGTCTGCAGCCCCTGAGCAGCTGGGAGAGAGGAGTGAGAAAGCTGCAAGAGAAACAGCCACAGTGCATAAGGTGCTCCCAGCGCAGGAAATAAAGCAGTGCAGACATGAACTCTCAGTGAGAATACCTTTATACCAATGGAGACCAATGGCAAAATCATCCCATTTTGTATTATTTCATTTTGTTTCACAAACAAACCATGCAGTAAAGCTGATCCACTTGGGACTTAAGGTACTCTTAAAAACTCACAAACCTGGGATTCACAGCCTTGGTTTATCAGCAAAGCTCCACTCAGACCAAAAGGACTCCACTGCTCTCCATCTGCTGGGGCCCTTATTCAGTACCACATTTCAGTGCTGACCCTGAGGAGCTTTGAATCACAGCTCTTAGAACAGAAATACTGGGAAATGACAGACTTTTTCAGTAGTTTCAGGCTTTGTGAGCATGACACGTCTCAGGTAGGCCTAGCATGCATCTGCAGAAAGAAATGGGCATATGCTGTTCTCTGAAGCAAGATACTCACTTGTTTTGGGGTTGATAAAGCCGACTTTGCACAAGGGCTAACTTTAGTTTCTTGGCACATGGCTCACACACCCCTAAAGTAACAGCTGCTCAGCACTACATTCAGGAGCCTACACCACTGTGATCTACAGAACCAAACAAGGGAAGACTGACCTAAAATTCACCATGGGTACAAGTACCTGTTAGCTCTGATATATATATAGAAAAAAATAAATTAAAAATGGCCTCAAACTACAAGTGAATCCATCCTACCAGAGTTTCCATCTCCTAATGTTACTGGAATGTAAGCTCAGCACAGAAATTTTTTCATACAGTCTTCCATGGAGCTTCAGTTTTCTCAGCATTCAATTTCCATTATTTAGTGCAATGTTACACTACTGCAGAGGGCATCACTCCTGCTTTTAACATGAGTGATTGCTATTGAGATGGAGAATTCTTCCTAGTCTGCAAACAGTACAGATTCCTCACCTTTCTCATTCTCTGGAAAAATCAAAGGGATGAAAATGGATTGGACAGTAATGTTGGAGCCTAGTAAAAGTAATGGTTACATTGATATGTGGGATCCCAAGACTGGGCAGTAATCTTGTGTTGAAGGTACCGGAGAAGGTTTCAGTAGGCAGAAATGGGCTGTAGCTGACTTCAAATTTAATCCTGCTTGTTACTTCACTGTCATGCTTCAGTACGACATCTGGGGAAAAAAATAAGCTCATATGCCTTCCCAACCTCCGAATAGGCTTGAAGTGAAAAAAGTCCTCATGGCTCTGAAGGTCTCAGATGGTATAGTGATAGGGATAGATGAAAGAATATACTCAGCCAAATTTCAAGCTGGTGGCAAAGGGAATGCTCATTGTGGTACCCAAGTGGAGGAGACAGATGCCAGGTTTAGACAAGTCAATTTATCTAATTTCCAGAATTATTTCTCAGGAAAATTATTTCTGGGAAATATTTCTGCAGTACTTTGCAAAACAGTATGTCTTATTGCTACCTTCTATTTCTTATATTTCTTTTCTTATAATTCTTATTGAATATTGTTATGTGTTAAAAGAAAACTTTTTATCTGCAGCTTTCACTGCTCTGAGGCACCTTCCTTCTCCACGGTCTAGTTACAGAGTTAAAGTCAGAAGGAATCTTTAGAGTACAATGAAGTGAAAAACATTCCTTCTCAAATACATTAATGAGGGCTAAAGGGTGTAAGATATTATCACAGAGCTGACCTACAGGAAACATTTACTATGGCTGCAAAGACTGGCAGAAAACAGCTCCTGAGGCTACAGTAACTCACGCTTGATACACAGAGACTGAAATGTCATACCACCGGCATTAAGAGATCTTAATGAATTAATAATGAGAAGTGATAAAAGAAGCTTTGTCCTTGTTTCACCCTAAGGATGGTTCAAAGGAATGCTAGGAACTTACGGGTTATGGTTTTTTTATATCAAGTTCTCAATCACTGCACTGCATAGAAGTGTCTGCAGTACAATTTCTCTTCAGTCCACAATTGCACAGCAGTCTTTAGTGAAACATTCAACTCTTCTCACCTAAGTTTAGGTATATAAACTGCTTGGATGATCCTAAATGGTGCTTGGATGGGATCAGGAAAGCCAAGGGGCAGATGGAACTAAACTTTGCGTGGGATATGAAAAAGGCATTTTACAGGAATATTGGTCAGAAGAGAAAAGCCGAGGAAAACATAACTACTCTGAAACTTCCCCTCCAATAAATGAGAAGGGAGAAATAGCTACAGTAGACATGGAGAAGGCTGGGGTACTCAGCAAGTTTCTTTGCCTGAGTCATTGTCAGAGTCTCAAGTGGACTCTGTTAGAACTGAAGAAACAGGAACATCTATCAAAAGAAATTTGGAGGGTAAAGCTGATGATTTGCAATTCTGTGCTTTGGCGATAGATGAAAGTACTGACGTTACAGATAAGGCTCAATTTGCCATTTTCATTTGAGGTACTGATAACAAATATAATATCACTGAAGAAATGTCTTCCTTGGTGCCATTGAAAGACACAACCAAATCTCTTGATTTGTATGAAGCAGTAAAAAAATACACTGAAGGGATTTTCTTTAACCTTTGTCAGCATTCCTGGTGTAGCTACTGGTGGTGCCCCAGTGATAACTGGCAAAAAAGAAGTACTTAGAAAATTAATAGAAGATGATGCAGTTACCACTGGTAACTCACGGTTGATAAAATATCACCACATCAGGCAGCAAGAGCATCTGTGTGCAAAAGCTTTAAAGATGGATAATGTCATGCTAATCATCATCAAAGTTGTGAATTCCATAAAGTCCAAGGGACTGAATCATCACCAGTTCCAGGAGTTCCTTAAAAGTACTGATGGTGATTATGGAGTCATCATTTATTTTTTGGAAGGAAGGTGGATAAGTCAGGGTAAAATGCTGGAAATCTTTTTTGATTTGTAAAGCGATACCAAGTTCTTTATGGAATTAAGAGGGAAATCTGTTCCAGAATGCGAAGATTAAAAATGACTCACAGATTTAGCACTTCTGGTGGATTTGTCCATTCATTTAAATGAGTTAAACATGCATCTTCAGGTGAAAATCACCTTATCTGTGCTATGTTACAGAGCATAACAGTGTTTGAAATGAAACAAATTACAGCAAGCTCAAGTTATGGCAGATAATTTCATGTATTTTGATACGTAGGCTTAACACAGTCCTGTCAACAGTGAAAAAATATGCAGCCTTATTTTCCATTTTGATAAATTTGAGAATAGGCTTCAAGATTTATATATATATATATAATATATATATATATATTTGTGTGTGTAATCGTGACTCCATTTTCAGTCAGTCTAGATATATTACTTGAACATTTTCCCATGGAATGTATAGAATTGCAATCAGGCCTTCAACTCAAAGAAAGATTTTGTCATGTCCCTGTATCAAACTGACTCTTACCAGAGAAAAATATCCCACACTTCACAGCCACACCTTATTCACGTAATCAGTTTTTGGCAGTATGTACATTTGTGAACAATTATTGTCAAGAATGAAGCACAGGAAGAGTAATATTTCATCAAAAATCCATGATGAACACCTTGAGAACTCACTAAGAATGGCAATTGCTGCTATCAAATCAGACCGATGCATCAGTTTCACAAAAACAAGGTAAAAAATCCCATTAGTTTTATGTTTTTGTTGCTGTTTTTTTGTTTGTTTGTTTTAATAATAATTTAAAAAAACAACAAAAACATAAAAAATCAGCTTGTTACTTAAATACATTAAATATATTATTGATTTTATATGTGACCCAAGGCACTTCCTATTCACTCTATGTGGCCCGGGCAAGACATAAGTTCGGACAATCATGGCTTAGATGTTAGCAGGAAGTTGTTCACTCAGAGGGTGGTAAAGCACTAGAACAGGTTGCCCAGAGATGCTGTGGATGCCCCATCCCTGGCAGTGTTCGCAGTAAGACTGCATGGGACCCTGGGCAGCCTGATCCCAAGGATGGCAACCCTGTGCACAGCAGGGGTTTGAAACTGGATGGACTTTAATGTCCCTTCCAACCCAAGCTGTTCTACGGTTCTATGACTCCCAAGATGCTTAGTTTCCATAGAAAACAAGAAGACTAATGACTGCTTGAATTCTCACTGGAAATAGTGAGTGTAATGAAGAAATGAAACTGCTGAAGAACTCAAGGAGAAATTTTTGTTTCATATCCTAACAAGATTCTAGTGATCTTTAACTGAAGATGCCAATTATTGATTTTCCTAATGACTTAGAAAAGTCTAGTCAGCTTTTGATTGAGCCTTGCAGTGGCACGTGAGTCTCGGAAAACAAAAGGGTTAATTTTTCTGCAATCATTTCTCCAAGTAAACAAAGCACATTTCCCTAGGTTCTCCATAGATCAATTGCATCTTCTGCACTGTAGTGCAGGTTAAAAAGGTCAGCCACCTTTAAATAAGCCCTAATTGACATTTACTTCCCAGAATGAGGGTTATCAAAGGTTAAGGTACATTTCCCTAGGCAGTCAGTGACCTAATTCTAAACATCATTAATCCAATTCACTCTGAAAAATAACACTGGCCTTTTGAAAAGCCCACTACCTTGAGGTACATGGCTGCTGCTTTTCTGGAGGTGGACAGTGCTGGATTCCTTTGCCAACAGCTGAAGTCATCTCCCATTACCACTCCTCAAACAATGCTGATGTTTAGCACCTGTGTAGTTCTACTACTTTTCTGGTTTTAGTTTCCTGCATGCTGGGAGCACAGCTGTGTGCTTCTGTTACTCTGCTTGCAGGTAAGTGACAGCTTATCCAATTCCCAGTTGCATTCCTTCACCTGTTCTCAGATGGTCAGTGCTAACACAGAGTATAGGTTAGAGCAGTTCCTGCTCTGCTCCAACCTATACTGGAAATGCTTAGGCTCGGGTAAGGGTGTTGTGGTTTCAGCTGGTATATAATTAGTTTTCTTTATAGAGAATCTCGGATCTTTGATGAAAACAGTGGTGATAACACACCGGTGTCTTAGTTGTTACAGAGCAGTGCTTACACACAGCTAAGAGGTTTTTCTACTTCTTGTGCTGTTCTGCCAGCAAGGAGCTGGAGGTACTCAAGAAGCTGAGAGGAGGACACAGGTGACCCAGACTGAGCAAAGAGATATTCTATACCATATGGCATTAGTTATAAAAGATAAAGGAAGAGAAAGATGTTCAGAGTGATAACGTTTGTTTTTCCAAGAAGCTTATGCATGATGAGCCCTGCTTTCCTGGAAGGGGTTGAACATCTGTCTGCTGTTGGGAAGCAGTGAATCAGTTCAAAGTTTCATTTTGCTTGTGCACGTGGCTTTTGCTTTATCCAGTAAACTGACTTGAGTTCTTACACTTTCACTTTTCCAATTCCCTCCCACATCTAACCCGGGAAGAGTCAGCAAGCAGCTACATCAGGTTGCTCAGAGCCCCATCCAGCCTTGAGTTTCTCTGGGGATGGGGCTTCTACCACCTCTTGGGCAATCTATTCTGGTGCATTGCTATCCTTATTGTAAAAAATATTTCCTTTATATCCAATCTAAATCTCCCCTCTTTTAGTGTGAAACCATTTCCCCTTGTTCTATCACAACAGACCCTGCTAAAGAGTCTGTCTCTTTCTTTCTTATAGCCCTCCCTTTAAATAGTGGAAGGTTGCTCTATAGTCTCCCCAGAACCATCTCTTCGCCAGACTGAACTGCCCCATCTCTCTCAGCCTGTCCTTGCAGGGTAGGTGTTCCATCACTTGGATCATTTTTGTGGCTCTCCTCTGGATGTACTCCAACAAGTCCATGTCTCTTCTTCACTGAGGATTCTAGGTGAGGTTTCATCTGCACAAACTAGAGGGGCAGGATCACCTGCACTGATCTTCTGGCCATGCTTCTTTTGAGGCAGCTGAGAAGTAATGTTCAGGGTATAACTGTGGGGATGGGAAGAGTGAGCACTGTGTCTTTCAGAGCCAGCACCTCATGTGCTGGAGCTGAGTGCTTCTTGACTGCAGGCAGGACCATAAGGTCACAGATTGTAGCAAGGAGTAGAGAGCAGTGCACTGCAGGCTCTCCTGCCTGCTTACTGCAGTACAGTCAGACACTTCTGAGAACCTAAAAGAACAAGAGGTGGGTGACAAGGTGAGTCAAAGAGAAGTCAGGATAATCTGCTTGAAGTAGAAGGTAGCAAAGATGGGGAACAGAGACTAGAGTGCTGATACCTCTCGGGAAGGTACATATACTCCCATCAGTTCTATAGTACTCCTATTTGCAGCTACAGGGAAGACTTTGAGAGAGCTTTTTCCTCTTCTTTTTAAACAAGATTTTAGCAGCACCAATATGGTAAGTACCATCTCTCAAGGCAACTCACATCAATTCAGTTCCCGTGGCTTTGGAAAAAAAAAGCAGGTCACATTTCTCTCAGGATTACTTTGATCCGGACAGGAACAAAAATAGATTAAGAGTAAAAATAACCCATATCACAGACACGATTTATTGAAATAGTCTCCCCAGCAAGCAGTTCAACACTCTGGTTGAGATGCCTGGTTAAATCACAAATTCATAAAGGATAGTTTTGTATTGAGAGGTTCAAAGGCAAGACAGGGTGTTTATTAGGCAAGGTAATAAGGCATGGCTAGTGTCTCTATCCCATAATCTTTTCTAGATGGCATTTATATGTTGCTACTGATAGCCTGGAGCTCAGCAACGTTTGCAGAAGCTAGTCCTTTATTTCCACCCAATAGATAGTGCGCCACTGTGGCTCAACATCAGGGATGTCTGGATGGTGTCTGATCTCAGTCATTCCAGTTGAACAGAATAGTCAGCATAAAAATCAGCAAAATCAGCATTGAAAGAGAGAGAGAGCAAGAGAGAGAAGAAGAGGAGGAAAGAATAAAAGTATTTTTCATTGTATCCTTATTATTCAGCCAAGATCATGTTCTTTTTCAGTTTCTGTCCTGTTCAAGAGAGAAAGTTTTGATGGAAAAAAGAATATGGATGTCTTTAAAAAGCTGAAGAAATAAAAGAAACTTCACAATGGTTTAACAAAATTGCTTTTTGTTCCAGTTACAAAATTAATTCTCAGGAAAAGGAACCTCCTTTGGCATTAAGAACAGCACAACCAGCTCAGACCAAAGATGTCTTCCCTCTCCTTGATAATGGACCAACAATGAAACTATACATTATGATGCTCACCATCAGTGATAAATCTTTCGATCTGTGTATCAGTGTAAGTCTGGTAAAAATAAGCAGAGGACCTATGAAGGTTTTTTTTCTAAAGTTGGCTATTAAAACTCTTTATCAATCAGTTTAGTAACAGGTTATAGAATGAGATCCCAGCCAAAACCAGGACATCCGTTTTAGGCTTCTTTCAACTTCTAGTTCAGGCATCAGTTCTGTAATAAACAGAACAGTGGGCACTGTTGAGAAATACAAATCTTACTCCTCTGTGAGAGGCAAAGCATCATTAAGGTGCACAAAGGTTCCAAATTTCGATTCAAACTTCTAGTAAATAAGCCTTAGCCTTCTACTGTAATTCAGGGTGATGAAAACTCAAGTGTTGCAGCTTGATTCTCACGATAGCTATAATTTTTTTTCCTTTAACTTCGGGAAATGCCATCCTACTCTGTACACATTTGAAATATTTGCACTGTAGCCTATAAGACATTTGTCAGAACTTGCTAAAAAGATAGCTTTCACTTCTTTCCCCTTTTTCCCTTAGTCTTTTGTAAACTGTTTGCTAATGGCTTTCTATTAATGTTTCAGATTGTATTTTACAAAGCACTGCTATGAGTCATACAACTGAACAGCCAAGTAACAATTGTATTTCATTAATATTAGCAATATTTTATCTAAATGAGAAAAAAAAAAATCAAGAAAGATCCTCTTTCCAAGTCTCTTATTATTATTTCCACTTTATTCTACTCCATTTTTCTTTCTCACAGTACACTTCTAAAATAAAAACACACAAAAAGTAAGCTTTGGTTATGGCTATTCATTGAGAAGTTACTTTCTGACTCTTACATTTATTTTACTGTAATAACTTCGAATAAATCAATTTGTTAAGAGTAAGCAAGAGCCTCAAATTTAGCCTGTTAATATCTTCCTTTTTGCATGTCAAGGCTAGGGAGGCTGTAGCAGATCTTTTCACTTAGATGTATTTTATACAACTCAGTGCTAATGTGGAGCTTAGGTGGGGAAAGAGTGGGATGCTGCATTTGCATTGATAAAATTGAGTCAGGTGAACTGACATCTTGCTGTATCCACTACAAAGTAGTAATATTACTCTAGAATTGCCAGAATAATATCTCAGCACTTTCAGAATTACCCCTTTTAACTCCAACCATTTGAACCAAGTTAGAAAACTTGTTTTCCCAAAAAAAGTTCTGTTTTTTGAACAGAATTAGCTGAACAGCCTGTTGGGGAACTGTTAGGTCATGGCTTGAACTGGTGATTGTGCACCTGGTGAAGGGGTGTGGCTAACCCAGGGAACACAGATAAATTGGTTGTGCCTGTACTCCCCAGGTAACCAGAAGGGGGTAAACCCCAGGTTGGAGCTATTCTAGGCTCATATAAGGGCTAGCTACTAAGAAGAGAGTGTATCTTGAACCTGTGGTATCCTGAGGGGTGCTGCATCACCAGAGATCACCTTCACTGTTTTGGTGGGTTTGAGTATTCTTTCTGTATGTGGTTATTGACATATCTTTGCCTGGTATTGCTATGAACCTGTCAGAAGCATTTTCACTTCTTTGTGTGCAGAACACAGCCATAGTCTATAAGGTCTCTGTACTTTGCTCTCCCTGGACTTTATGTCTAGTAAAAAAAAAATAATAATAATAATTTATAAAGCTCAAAAAAATATCCTGTTAGAAGAAGAATGGATATGCCCCATCTTTGGCAGAATAGGCTATAATCCTTGTTTGAAGAAGGAGAACATCTCCTAGTACTGTTGAGAAAATACATAGGTTTGAAAACCACATGGCACGGTTGTGAAGTGCCAGTCACGCCTCTTTTCTGATGCACGCGATTGCTGCAAAACAAGACAGAGAGTAGAAAGAAGCTACATGTTTTCCCAAAATTGTATTAGTTCTAAGTGCTACAGGATTTGTCTTTGTTGCTGACCCAGGCTTTAAAAAAAGTTGTTAGTATTACTGTCAACACCTTTAGTGGCCCTGCTTGTTTCATTGAGTCTTCCTCCAGCAGGAAGATGCTACCAAATAGAAGTAACAGGCAGAATCTGGCTCCTAATGAATTCCTTTGCTAGCAGAAGTGTGAGGTGATTTTCAATGGACTAAGCCTAATGCACTATTTCTGCAGCATGAGGCACCAGTTCTTTGGTACAGGAGGCATAATCAAAGCCAAACAGTATCTCATTTTTATATAGGTGCTGGCTATAGCCATGTAGTTTCTTTATCTGTAAATCACTCATGGAGGCTGTAGAGCCATTCTAGTGATCCAAGATCACTTACCCACCAGGAGATACATTGGCTCTCTTCTACATCTTCTTAAATTCACAGAACCTATGTAAAAATTCCAGATGTTGTTATTTGAATAGAGATGCTCCATTCCTGTAAACTCAAATTAGAGTGTATGAATAGAAACACTGAAACTGATTGGTCAACCAAGTGTAGTGCAACTCTAAAAGATCTGTCCTTACACTGTCATTATCCAGAACTGGTCCCACAAATCTAGACTACACTGTTCATTTTCCACATCTTCCTTTACATCTCCTTTCTGTGGCTGGACAATGTCAGAAAGAACAAGACACACTACCAAGAGTAGTAGTAGTTCAATTCATCCCAATTTCAGAAACAAGAATGCAAGGACAGATACAAGTGAAGATCTAATTTTATACTGTAAACTACACTCCCAGCTGATGCTAAGATTATTAATGAAATCTACCCCAACTGTTACCCAAGAGGTTGATGTGGTCCACTGACAACAAAAGGAAGAAAGGTTTGAGAAGGAAACATACTAACGTGCTCCAACATCCCCTCAGCTGACAAATACCAACATATGTTATGCCATCTTTAGATGCTGTACTCCTGGAAATCACAGATGTCAGTCAAAACAAAGGCTATAGGTCCTAGAAGGAAGTCTTTCAGAAAACCTCTAGAAATTATTTGCTTGCCAAGAAGACTTCTGTGTTTAAGTCTTCCAGAAATTGGCAAAGCATGTGAAAGCAAGAAGACAGCCAGCTTAGCACTGAATTGTTTTCACTCATACTTCTAGCAGGTACAGAAAATATAATTTTCTATTGCCTTTAAAACTTATGGATCCTGCTCTGAATGCCTCCACTCTCTTTTGTTCCAAGTATTGTACAGACAAATGACAAACCAGAAACTTTAAATAATGTGAAACTGTAGAAGGAGATTTCATCCTACCTTTTTTTTTCCCCTCTCCCATTCCCTCTACTGGGTAGTGGCAAGCTAATTCCCTTTTAGCTATATTCTGTTCCCTAGCTGGGCTGCCATGGTCATTCACCACCTCCTCCAACAAGCTGTCAACTCTTAACTTTAATTTGTGATCACTCTCAAAAGCATCATGCAGCTCCTTCTGCAGACTGTGCTGAGCTACCGCTGCTTTCAATTGCTGCTTTTGTTCTGCTTCTAGTCAGAGTCTGACCTCAGGGCGGCATCTCCCCTGCATCTGCACACCGAGGGATTCCAGAACATTTGAAGGCTTTCGGTGAGGCTCTCTGGTGGTTGTGCATCTCCTCCCCAGTAAGTAGCTATGAAAGGACATGGGTAGAACAGCTGGGTGCCCTGCCCCCACAGGGCCTGGCCCGCCTTCCCACTTTATCTCTTGGACCCCAGGCAATAAGTCAAGTTCCCTTGGTCCTTTACACCTCTGTGTGTGTCTGTCTATCTATTTGTGTGGTCCTAAGCTTCATAAAACACCAATCTTCCTAATGTGGCAGCAGTCAGTAAATTTATTTGCCTCAGCTAAGAATTGTGGCATAAGTGATCTTCTCACATTGTCTGCAACATCTCATGTCCACTGACCTTCAAGAACAGGAAGACTGTGTCTGGCAAGAGTTTATTTCCTACTGTAGTTTTCTCCACTGCCTTTTTCCATGTTCAGACTCAAAATATTTTTCAGTCTTATCTAGTACTACTAATATCTTCTACAAGATGATACCGACAATAGCAGATAAGGATGACTAGCAATTATTTTCCCTTTCTTTCAATTGGAGGCATATGATTCCCTGCTGTCTAGTCCTGCAGAGCAGATATATAAGAAGGTAGGGTAAATATGAAATAAATGTGGCTGCTCCAGGGAATGTGCGTATCTTCATCTGTGAACAAGCATCTTCCTATCTCCTTTATGTGCCAATCAAAATGGCAACAAAAAAGCACAATCCTGTTCCTCACACATAACGGTTTATTTTCCTCATCATCCCTATTACAGTTTTGCAAACTGAATTCATTATTTGGCTTTTTTTAGACATAGTTCTAACTGCCTTGATCATTCTTTGTTCTGCAGGGGATCACAGAATCACAGAATCGTTTGAGTTGGATCCTTAAAGGCCATCTAGTCCAGCTCCCCTGCAATGAACAGGTACATTGTTGTGGTTTAACCTGGCATGTGGGAAGTATAATGCAGTTCCTCACTTACTCTTCCCCTTCCCAGTGGGATCGAGGGGAGCGCTGGGGGGAAGTAGAACTTGTGAGTTGAGATAAAACTAAGATAAAGGATAATAGTTATAACTATATAAATCTATATAAAAATGTATGTAACAAGTGATACACAAGCAATTGCTCACCACCAACCAACCAATGCCCGGCTATTCCTCCCCCCCACACCCACCAGCAGAAGGAAAGAGATGAACCAGCACCCCCTTCAAAATTACTTCTACATGATGCCATATGGTATGGAATATCCCTATGGCCAGTTTAAGTCAGCTGTCCTAATTTTGTTCTCTCCCAGCTCCTTGGGCCCTTCACACAATATAGACTTGGCTCTGTAAATGGCGCTTAACAAAAACTATAAACATCAGTGTTATCAACATTGCTTTTCTCTTAGAACCAAAACATAACATCATACTAGGCACTGTGAAGAAAACAGTTTCATCCCAGCTGAAACTAAGACTGACACAGCTATATTATGTTACTCAGAGCCCTATCCAGCTTGACCTTGAGTGTCTGCAGGAATGGGGCTTCTGCCACCTCTTGGGCAATCCATTCCTAAATATTCCCTCCTTCAGTTTGAAACCATTTCCCCTTGTCCTATTACAACAGAGCCTACTGAAGAGTCTGTTCCCTTCTTTATTACTTTATTGTAGCCCTTCCCTTTAGATAATGAAAGTAGCCCTATGATTTCACTGTACAGAGACAAAGGTCCTGCTACCCAAATTCTAAAAGACTACAAATATGCAAAATATCCCCAAAGATGCAGTCAGAGCTTTCAAAAGGGGGGACAGGGGAAATTAAGCTGTTGCATGAGACAGCTTCCTATTAGCCTCCAGTGGGAAATGAACCTGTATCTCCTTATTTCATATATACAAATGGCAGAACTTGAGCCTAGCTGCTGTTTTTGTTGTTGTTTTTAAACAGACAAACAACAACAACAAAAAAAGGCTTCACAGTAAGATATTCATATCTCCAGATTCTTGAAGTTACTTCTGGGTGTGTAATTGTCCTAATAAGATGTGGTCATACCCTGTTTCTACAGGACACAGCCTGACAGAAAGGACATAATTCTCTAGAACTCTGGTCTTAAGTAGTCACCTCATTCTCCCCAGATACCAGAATGCAGACTACATACATTGCTTGCTTTACAAATAAACCAGAAATACTACCCTATGATCCTTATTCGGCCTGCTTTCACCAGTGCTGGGTTGCTCTGAAACAAAAGCAAAATGTTGCTTACAGATGGTTGGCCTTTCTTTACAAGTTTGAGCATGGACCCATCAAGGTAACCAGCCCTTCAGTACTAATGCTGGTAAAAATCTGAAATATGGAGATGCCACAGAAGATCCTGCTCAAGTCTAGTATGTGGAGGTACAGCTTGGAGGGCAGCACACTTGGGTGTAAATGTCACACTCCCACTCTACAAGAATCTTCTAAGCTAAATGAGATAAATGCTGACTATGACATGGGAACGTAGGAAAAAGGGAAGGTAGTACAAGCGGGGAAAAATCAACCAACTTACACAGTTACTTTGAAACTACATTTATGATTTAATAGTACTTTCTCTGTTTTGAAAGATTAAAAAAAGAAGTCATCTTAATAGCTTAGAAAATTTCCTTTTCTGAAACTCAAAACTCAGGATTCCCTTCTCAATTTCACTGCTGTATTTAACACTGGAAGATACAGTGCTATGACAGATCTCTTGTTTAATGTTTCTTTTTGTACCAGTGAGTTGCCAAAGGCAGTTTGAAACCAACTAATAATTGGAGGTCAGGTTCCGGTGTAAGCAGGTCTGGCATCATTAAAAACTGAATCTCAGTAATTTACACCAGTTAAGATCATAGCCTCAGATTTTTTTACGTCTCTAGTCATGAAACAGGCTATGTTTCCAAATAAAGGGCCGAATTCTGACAGCATAACAAATAAATCCTTACCCTGCTAAAACCAATACCAGTGACAGAAGCGTGAGGTATTATATCTTGTGAGCAAAGCAATCAGCACCATGTAAACTCTAGGCTTAGTTGCTGAATGGCAGAATAAAAGGATGTGATTCTCACTGAGTAATATTATTCTACCACACATACTGTTCAAATTAAAAAAATAAAGTATAAAGGCTTCTGCTGGCAGCTGTGACAACAGAGGGTGACTAGTACAGCTGAATTTCTCTAACATTTTCTAGACACAAACAAAACACAGACCAGATAAATAGAAGAAATGAGGAGGAAAGAACAAGCAAACTAAAACCTGATCCCTTATTGGTCATGTTAAGTTAGGACTAAGAAGAAGAGCATCTGGAAAATGTAATCTTTAAAAATGCACTTGTCCTCTTGTTTTTACTCACCTTTACATGCACAAGACACAATATTGCATAAAGCTGATGGGAATCGGATTATATTTCACAATTATGTTTATATATTATCCCCTTGTTTTAGCTATTATTCTGTTAAGTAACATTTTAAGGTAGATCACTTCTTCCTGCCTTCTCCTATCCATCTCCATTGTATCCCAATGAGAAGACGAATCAGTTATTGATAAGGACCTGACATCATTTGCAGTGTTTTCCTCCTCCTCTTTCATGCATCATCTTCATTCCCTTATTGTCATTCACATTTCTATAGTGCTCTCCCTCAATGGTTGTCCCAAGCCATGCAGAGAGCAAAGGAAATTTATGCTTCTGACATGGAACTTCCCATTCTGATGCATTTTTCTACTTGCTGTTAATGCACTGGAAGCTGTTATTTCTAACTATCCATTTGTTTTCTCTACTACTAGAGTGGAGAAGCAGACTCTTGTATCACATTCTGATGGCGTAAAAAGCACAGAACTTAAAGTTGCTTCAGTTTTGTTTGCATTCAAATTGTACGTGAGGTTTGTACTTAATGATTAATATGATTTTTTTGGTCTACAAATCACACACACAAAAAAATGCAAAGCTTTATTGTAAAGATGGTCTTTGTTTTATTTTCTGATTAAAGAAAGTACGTGTTTTAGTGTTTTCATTTGTTTTGAGAACTTCAGCCCAAGGAACAAAATAAAGTTAAAGGCTTCAAGTTTTCTTTTACATATCTAAAATTAACTTGCATTTTGAAATAACCCTACCACATTAGATGTTGGGATTTCCATCCTGGAAAACATTTTTAGATGTCAAAAAGCTATTTGGAATTAGTTTGAAATAAAGAAACCATTCTTGAAACAAAATCTAGAAATCAAAATTATTGTTTTGTCAATTAGTGTTTTATCATTTAGAAGTTCATGTAATATAATGAAGTAAAAAGGAAACAGCAATTATGTAATTTCATTCCCAAACCTTACTAGAATATATTCCTTCTTATTAACAATTTTTTTTTCAGCACATCAGCACTTTCTAAAGACAGCTGCCTCTTTAGAAAACCCGGAACAAGTTTTATTTGCTGTTCCATGATTTCCACAAACCTGAAGTAAGATTTTGCATTACCATCTGCCTTTCTCCTTTAAAGGGGTGGGAAGGGCAAGAAAGAGAAATAACAAGTGTACTATGTCCTGAATTGTAAATACATGCTAAATCCAGACTCTCTAATGTGCCTCATGGTAACTCTTTCAGGACTTTTTGTCTAAGCATGTTAGAATCTGTTTCTTTTGTGTATGAGACATCAGTTGGGGTGATAGGAGAACAAAACCTTGTTCTGAGTTCTGAGTACTAAGTATCAAAATAACTTCACCTACAGGAACAACTGAGAGTCACGTGGGATGAAAGAGTATAAAGTAAGAGGTATAAAGTAAGGGTGAATAGTAAACCTAGAGAAAGGAAGGGTTCTTTCAAATCCACTCACCTCAACAACAATCAGTCATATGCACAACACATACCATCACACTTACCATAGGAAAACAGTCTGGAAGGAGCACCATGCAGATATGTAGTGTGTCCCACTGCTCCACCGCAAATGAAAGAAACCTGTCTTGGAATCTTCCACCAGAGGCTGTGTTTCAAACTCCTGTGTGCAGAGCAGCTGTAAAATTCTACTTCAAGACTCAAACTCCAAATTCTGAATTTCTCTTTTTATCTGAGATGATGATTCCTTCTTTCAGGAACACTGCAGTAACAATTACAACAGTTTGCACTGGAGCAGCCAAAGAAAGGCAAACGATGGATCATCACAGCACAGTAAAAGCACTATAGTAATTAGTTCCTTCCATGAAAAATGTGCAATTCCAGGATCAACCTAGAAGCAACAAATGGAAACATCAGACAGATGGGAATTAGAGGAACCCAAAGAAAAAATAAGACAATTATTGATAAGCAGTGATGCTGTACACCCTCTAGTGGAATATCATTTGAACAAGACAGCAGTTTGATTTCCTTGCTACCTTGCAGGCTACATATCTAGCACATCAAAGCAACCATAAACTCAATTTAAAAGTCTTTATGGCCTGCTTTATATTTGCTTTGTGCCACTGGGACAATGCTAGGCAGACAGTGCCTGCCTGTGAATCTACCTCTAAGATTTTGAGCCAGGTGGGAAATAAGCTGGAAATGCAGCTGATTCTTAAGAAAGAGATGTGAGATTCACTGCTATGCAGGATGAAATTGAAACAGTCCAAGTCAGGGTCTGGGGCCTGAGCTTTTGTTTTAGAAAGCTGTCACTTCTCCTGGTAAGTGCCACAGCAGTGGATAACCCCACCATGTCTTCAGACACTTTCTCTTTTTTGGGGGGCAGAATGAGGAGACCTGAACCCTCATAGAGTCCTCCAGAAACCTATTAGCTGCTCTCTAAGTTCCCCTGAAATCCCACTCTCTTTTCATACCAACAACTCACCAATTTCTAAATCATCGTTGTTCCTTTCCTTCATCCTCTGAGCAATAACTATGGCTGAGAAGCTCCAAGCTGTTCCTCCTCTGAGGTGAAGAAAATGTGTTTCCAGACTTTAAATTCCACATGTATATATCCAGACAGATTCCGTAGGAGGAGGTGTAGATGGGCTAAAAGTTATTTTAATAGAGGAAAGTGCTCTTCCATGCACATGACTACGAAGCGCTACAGACATTCATAAAAGGCCTGTATTGTGCAGAGAAAAGCAACATCACACCATTCTGACTTCCTTTCTTTTTCCCTGTTTTTGCTCTCTCCTTATAGCTTTGAGGCTCAGGCTGCAGAATGCAAACCCCAGGCATCTTTCAGCTGCTTCCAGTGCTGAGTGTCCTTGCATGAATTCCTCAAGAAAAAGTACCTCATCTCTTTCACTGGTGTAAAACAAAACAAAACAAAACAAAAAAAGAGGAGGGGAGAAGAGGAAAGAAGTTAATTTCCCTGTCAGAAGACTCCCATTAACTGGGTGTTTGTGCGTGGGTGATTGAGGAGAATGCTCTTGGGAAAAAAAAAAAACAGATTTCAGTGTCATAATTGCAAAGGGTTATTAATATAAACAGATGAGATAAACTATAATGATTGCTGAAAATGATGAAAAATATCTCACCAGTGTTATTTTCACGTTGCTTGCTCAAAATTTGAGAGTTTAAAGGACAAAACGATCATGCAGATCAAAGAGGCTTCCTGGAAAGACTCTTATCTGCCTTCAAGCATACTCTTCTTTTCCTCAACATGATACATAATTGACTTGCTCTGTTTAGCACCTGTGATTATCAAAACAACTTCCTTCTAGTTAGAGAACATAAGAAATAGCTACCTCGGTCCTGTTCCCACTGAAATTAGGAGTGAGACCTCTGACTTTATTGAAAGCAAGGTGAAAAATCGAAGAATAATGAATACACAGCCTCCTATATAAAAGCTATGGTTGTTGCATTGATCCAAGCATAATTACAGAATGAGATGAAATAAATCCAAGAAAGTTCATTCAGTATTCTGCTGGTACAAGAGGTGTTACAGAGAAGGCACAGGTAGCCTTGTGAATGAACTAATCAGCACTCATCTCTGTGCAGAAATGAAATAAATATCTCGTGCCTGCATGTGCACATCAGCTCCTTGCTCAACAAGCTGGAGAGCCCAGACTTTGGGACAACAGTAGAACATTACTAGAGATTGTGGTGGCAGCATGAACGCAGCATTTCCATTTGTTAACCTGTGGGGTGCTGTAAAAGCAAATTATTCTGAATTGGCTACCCCATTAAAAAGAAGGCACGGATTCATTATGCCTTAATTTTATGTTTAGTGGCACTACTATTCAGTTAAGAACGCTACAAGATCTAGTTAAAAATTGTGACTACAGCATCAATAGATGTTAATTTGTCTGTCACAGGCTGGTTTCACTGTAATGTGAGCTTCTCTATTCTTAGCAGGTGAAGCACTGAAATATGGGATGTAAAATACCCATTTAATTCTTTCTTGTTTTGCTCAGTTTTGCACTTTCTTACACAAAGAGTGTGAGCCATTATCATTTTAGACATAATCAAGAGATAATTTGAGAACCAAAACAATAACCCTTGGCTGTATTTTGCCCATCAGCTTTCTGAAACGTAGCCCTTTTATCAAGTTAAAGAGTACTTCCACTCCTGTGAGGATGTATAAATATCTCCCAGATGATTTAAATAGTACCATGTAATCAACTTGCTACGTGGACCATAAAGCTTTCCCTTCACTGATAGGTAGAGGTGGTGGGTTAGCAGGATTGTCTGTTCACAGTTTCATCCTACATTGGAGCTGCTGGTATACCTTCAGTGTGTGTGAGGCAGGGGAAGGGAGGTCGGGGTGGTCAAGAGGCTATATCTCAGTAGATCACAGTAAGAGAGCTGCTTTACTACATATGAAGCACTGACTCAGAATCAGACAATCTACAAACGATTTAGTACTAGATTCTCCACAATTATGCAGTAAGCAGCACTCAGAATGTACTTCAGCTAACTACATATAGTTTGGCAACTTTCTGTTAGATAGGTATACTGTTTTATAACTCTTTTTCTGCAACCTCTGAGAGGGAAATCAGTCCCCTTTAGGATTGCTTCTAGTAAATTCAAGGGACCTCTAGTCTGCACAACCTGTACCTGATGAATTTTCTCAACTTGCTTAACTGCTCGGACTAAAGATGGCTGAAGATTCCAATTCAGAATATAATTGTTCTGTTTCTTTAAATGCAAGTCAGACATAGGAAGCCACACTACTGCCTCTGCTTTCCCTACCCTTTCAGGGGGAAGTTCCTTCAATTAGACTGTTACTTTATGTCAGTGCAATTTCACACTTTTAGGGAGTGAAGCTGTTTGTAAAAGTTTATCGTGTACCCAACTGTGGGTGAGAAAGAGAATTTATGGTTTTCCAAATTCACTATAACTTCAAGAATTCCATCTCATGCCACAGCAGAAATTTAAGTATTATGGCACGCTGGTAATTTTTGCACTAAAGGAGTTTAATGGCAGTGCAAAACATACACATTACAGCTTCCCTATTGCTTTTTTGCCTCTCAGTTGCTTTTTAGATGCAGTGAGTACATACCCGAAACACCAACTACTAGAAGGCTGTTTGGATTTGGGAACTTCTGACAGAATCTATTGCCAAGGCAATTCCTCTTATCCTTACAATATTTATACAACAGGTGCATTTCTGGTATGTACATTACAGTCTGGTGCTCTCACAGTGCTATACTGTAAGCAAATTCTGCTGCCAGGGCTGATGCTTAAGCAATTCAAACATGAGGTGGGTCCAGGATCAGGGACACAGAGATGTAGGGATTTTATTTGACTCAGTGCAGCTTTTAGGTCTTAGCAAAAACAAGAAACTAGTTTAATCCTTCTAAAGTCCCATAGAGCACCTAGGTCCTAAACAGAGCAGATGGTGACAATGGATTTATTTTGCTTCTGGGAGCCAAAAATTCTTTTCAATGCAAACCTGTAAGGTTCCACCTCCAGGGAAGAGAAAAGAAGTCTGATGCTACAGATGAGTGCCTAGGGAAACCGGTTTGATTCAGAGGTCCAGGGAGGCTGCTGTTGGGAAATCAGATATCTATACACAATGTTTTGCCAGCAGATGTGTGCTCAGTGCTGACAGCATGGTATTAAGCTAATAAGACCCGATGAGAGGAAGAGCACACAAGGTAGTCAGCAGGAACCCACTGAGGCCATGTTAACATTGTTCATATAGCTCACTTTAAGCCTAGGGCTAGAGACAATGCCTGTAGTACATTTCATAGACAGACCCCTGGACATCTAGGGATGGCAGCTTTAACTGAGATCACAGCAACAGCACTTCAAGAACAGCTCCACTATGAGATGCTATGAGGTTTGTCAGTAAGCAAGTTCCAGCAGCAATACCTGTGACTGACGTGGCTGGATTTTCTAAGAAAACCACCAGGAGAAAATAAACCCAAATCTGCCCTATTTTGGACCATGGTTTCAAGAATCTATTGCTTTTATCCACACTCCCCAAGACTACTATGTGATTATCTTTGCAGATCTGCCTCTTAACGCCATTAATAAAAAACAAATTTTCCTGGAAATTCCAAGTTCAAATTGCATTTCTGAAAATCTCGATTTATGTACACACTAATTAAAAAATCAATCTTCCTTTAATTTGCTTCCTAAAGCAGGGCTCCCCATAACCTGCTGAGTTATGTTCTCCCACAAAATAGTAATTCTTCAGTAGCCCAGACCCTTATGAATGGGAGAAATACAAATGGAATCATTCACTAGACTCTTGATTGTCTCCTTATTTTACTGTTTCACCAATTAACCAAGCTTGAGAGACTTTGAAGTATCAGCTGTGATGAGATGTTTGACACCGCTGTCAGCCTTCATCATTCCCAATGTCAAGTGACAGTCCTGAGATTAAAATATTCTTTCCTTATAAAGATGAGGAGTCACATTTACTTACAATTAGTATGCAGGCTTTGACAGGCCAGGCATTTGTAACACAATTTCAAATTACCACCACCACCAAAAAAAAACAACAAAAAAACAACTCTCTCTAGCCGTGAATTAATATTTATGAGATAGATGAATGGCTGAATTTGATTGTCTTCAGTGAGAGATCATTCCTTAAAGGAATAGTGATCTCTTTCACCAGAAAAGTATTAAAAACAAAAGTTGTGATGATATCTATTCATTCTGTTCAAAGTATCTGTTATGCTCTAGTAAATTCAGGGAGAACTCGCATACTGTTGGAAGAATGCTTCAGAAGCTGTTTTCCACACGCTTGTCTCCTACCGCAGTTAAAACAGAGCACAGAAAAATCTCAAGCAAGCGCTAGAGTGAGCAAGTCTGAGAGCATGAATCAGTCTTATATAACAGTCTGGAGCTGTTGACAGTAACCACAAGAGGGAGAGCTAATTCCTGAAATAGCTTCAAGGGAGTGAGGTCATTGAAGTGCCAATAGTTTATTTAAATTACAGAAGTGATATCCAGGTTGTAATAACATTTGCAGAAGCAAGCTTCAAAAGCGTACAAGTGGCAGTAATTAATTCTAGCTCCCTCCTTTGTGCAGACTGACCCAGACAAAGAAAGACTGTTTAAAACATACTATTTTTTCAAAAGTACCTCTGATGAGGTAAACTATATTAGAAGGCACAAGCATTTCTGCTCATTCAGCCCACATTACTCTGAATCATGTCCAGCATGGTCAATACTGAATCAGCATTTACAGGAGGTACACTGCAACGTCTGCACATAACTCTTTCAATTAAAGAAAAAAAAAGAAATTAACAACTGAAAGCAAAGGGGCCTTTGCTGAGGTGATGTGAATGTGCATTGAGAAGACAGGAAGCGTTAGCAAGCTGTGTGTCATTATCACCCCTTTTTTTGTTGTTGTTCATTATGCAACTGGAATGGTGATATTTCATTAATCAAATGCTTCTACCTCACACAAGTGATTTCCAGAGCGGTGGGCAATTCTTTCTATGCTGGATCACATTGTTACCAAGATCCACCTCAAGTTACATTATTCCTTCATTTCTTTGCTAGAAAGTTCATCAAAGTTCAGCAGTTAAAGAAAAGCAGAATTTTAGGGAGAGGTCAGTTTGAGAGCTACACCAATTATTTAGTCAACCTTTACTTGCTGAGAGCCAGCAGGAGGTTTCCTGCACATGACTGTGCACATGCAGTGAAGCTCCTCATGCCCTTGGGAGGTGGTAAGATAACTTGCTATGTGCTTAGAAGGCCATGAATGATCCAATGCAAATACTTTGGGACAGAGACATATGTTCTTCTGTGCTTAAGGAGGCAATGATCAAGGCCTCCAACTCTTACCACAACCCACAGAACACTAACAGCAGCAGTAAATGATACAGAGCAGATGAAAGGCCATAAAATCTCACTTTCCACTATAACAGCATCTCTTGAAAACACTATAATTGAAAAAGCAGTGGTCAGTAAGCAAGTACTAAACAGGCATAAGCTACTGATCATTCATTTTATTTAGGAGCCCTGTGCCGCTCCCCTTCCTTTAAATTAATTTAACGTAGAAGCCCCATCAATAACCATGCCAGCATCAAAACACCTATAGGCTGAGACTCTGTGAACAGCCATTCCATCATGTCACAGTTTCTTCTCTCTGGAAACTTTAGCTGCTAATTAGCTGCAACATTTCTGACAATGGACTATAATTCACCAAAGTCTTTTACAAGCTCCTGTTTTCTCAAAGCTAGTGTATTTTCAAGGCTTAAAATAAACTTGACTCCTTTAGCTGGTTTTCCATCTTGTCAGTAGTTCTACTTACCTTGCAATAGCTACATAGTGCACACAATATGATACAGTAAAAAATGGTAATAAAGAGCTGATGGTGTTGATGGAACTGTTTAGGTCAGTATTTCATCTAGGAAACATTTACTGTTAACTACAGAAATAAGTGAATATCCTAGTATTGATTCTCAGCTGGACTAAAGAAAAGTTAGAGTACTTCCCTCTAAGTTGATTACGCTTTACTAATTTCTGCATTGAGGCCATGGATTTCAGTAAGAGTAGCCCGATTTGCTGGTGTGCTCCAGATTTCTCCTAAGTACCTGATACCTCTTGGACCAACTGAAGCAACAATTTTTGTAAAGTATATGTGCTGAAAGGAGAGCTGCAATACTGAACCTGGCAAAACCTAATATTTTATTTTATAAATTACGGACCACTTTCCCTTCATCAGTGGATTATCTTCTTTTACTAGCACCTGTTCCATCAGTTCCCAAAGGTATCTGGGTGCTATGCAATTCTGATACTTTTAGAAGTCTTGTTGCTAGAAATCTTATTGACCTCATGACAGAAATTTAAAATCACTTACATGTTAAGATTTATGCCTCTATACCAAAACATGATAATCCTCTCCCACAGTACTCCTAAAATGGACCTCACACTTCCAAGCACTTGTAACACTTCAAAATGCTGCCTTTAACCAAGGTAATAAGACATCTGTTCTGAAGCCTCATTCTAACCACTCCCTTCAAGATTACTCCAGTAGAAGTTATATGTGCCAGAGAGCAAAAAGAGTTGGATCACATCACACAGGAAGGCGAGCTGGGAGCTGAGGGTGATGACGTGAGGAGGAACAGAGACCTCACCACAACCCTGCAGTGTCTGAACAGGGCAGCCCAGGCAAAGCAGTGGCAGCAGCAGCTTCTATCATCTGGCAAAGTAACAAGTCAGGCCTATGACCAACCCAAAAGGCCTGAAAAACTATCTGTTAACAAGATTAGAGCAAGAATACCTACAAAGAATACCTACAACATTGCTCAGGCCAACACTGAAGGCTCAAGAGATTAAATAGGGCTCCTGGCCCACGAGCAGCATGTATGAGTGAAAGGTCCCAGTGAGGTCTGTTAGGGTAATTTTGAGTCCATTAGTGTACCCTGCACTCTGACAAAATGTGAAGGACTACATATTTTAATTACAGCATGACATAACATGACACAGTATGAACAGCATAAATGGAGTCTTAGCAATTATTTCCTATAGGCTGAAATATAGCTGCAGAAAATACTTGCTTAATAATTTATTAGGATGGAAAGAAATCACTGTTGTTTGGAAACAATGCAGTACAAAAGTTTAAAGACCCTAAATTAATCAAATACATTATCAATTACAGTTAACTTATCCACTAGTTTCATCATAGCACCAGACAACACAGAATCATAGGATCACCAAGGTTGGAAAAGACCTGTAAGATCATCCAGTCCACCTATCATCCACCTATCATCAGTAATTCCCACTGAACCACGCTCCTCAGCACAACATTTCAGCAGTTCTTGAACAACTCCAGGGATGGTGACTCCACCATCCCCCTGGGCAACCCATTCCAGCACCTGACCATCATCAGTGCCTGAACATCATGGCTCTTTGCATTGGTTCCCAAAAGGACATCCACAGATCATGAAGGTAGTCCCCTAGGGATGAGGAGACAGAACCTTCTCCAACTGGAAGTCCCACCACTGTTTTGTCAAGGTCAAAATTCCCTTCTTACCTGGCCCCGTAAATGCATATTTTCTGTATGTGAGAACATTCATTCAGGAAATGTGGCTGTGAATGTTGCTCAGCAAGATGCTGTGACCATGAGGTTAGGCATGTTCTGGAAAGTGGAGTGGGGAGGCGAGGGGAAGAACGTTTGGGGCAAGATCTCA
Source organism: Excalfactoria chinensis (assembly GCF_039878825.1). NCBI lineage: Eukaryota > Metazoa > Chordata > Aves > Galliformes > Phasianidae > Excalfactoria > Excalfactoria chinensis. Next base: position 38,623,428 of record NC_092828.1, read on the forward strand.
ACTGAGCCTTACACTTCTTCTTTAAAGATCTGAAACACTGAATTGGAGCAGTAAATGGGGGTAGTGATGCTTTCTCCCCAGAACATGCAGAAAATAGCAACAGAATGGAGCTTAATCTGGAGAGGTTCTCACTGGATATTAGGAAATGATTCTTTACTAGAGTGTGATTGGGCACTGTAACAGGCTCCTCAGGACACCGGTCACAGCCCCATGCTGACAGACTTCAAGAAGTATTTGGACAGTGCTCCCAGCCATAGTGTTTGAATTTTGGGTGGTCCTGTGTGGAGACAGGAGTTGGACTCAATGATCCTTGTGGGTCCCTTCCAACTTGGGATATTCTATGATCCTATTGAATCCCTTTCAGAAGAGAGGGAACAAGTGTTTCTCTTCTGAATGGTGAATATAGAGGGTGAGGAGATGTCCCTTAGAAGCAGTAAGTCACCCAAAACCAATGAAGGCTGGATTCATGTGTTATTTTGAATTTTGACACCTTTGGCTCTACGTAACCAATACATGAAGGCAAGTGATGGAATCCTGGATTGTGCCCATGGGAAAAAGGAACACATATCTGAGTGCCAGCACTATAGCATTCAGCCAGGAGGAACTTATAGAGGCAGCTTAGAGTTTCAATGACAGAGCAAAGAGTGTGCAGGTCCCACAAGTCACAGTCTACTGCCTGATTCACTGGACCACAAACCAGATTGCTTAAAAAAGCCTTAAAATATATACAGCATGAAGCTTTTACCTATTAGTCTATCAAGATCAATAGGACAATTCCATTCTGCAGAACTATGTTCTACTAAAACTCAAAAGACTGATTAGAACAAAAGTTTCAATAGTATATTTTTGTGATACCATTTATTATCCCACATAGTTTGACACAGTGTAGTATATTGCACCTATAAATCAGTTGCAGCAAATTATTTAATGATGCATTAACTGTGGAGTTTCACATATATTACAGTTCTTTAGCCAATGTTGAATGGTTTTTCAATAGCGTAATCCATCCCAGAAGTACCAAAACAGGCATATTCATCCATCATCAGAGTGCAGAGTCTTCTCTTTGCTCTTTTTATTTTATTAAAGCCCTCGATCTACAGGCATAGCATTAAATAATTTCCTGGAGTTTTTTCTGCATCATATTACCACCACCATCCTCACTCTGCTCTCGCAAAAGCCTTTTCATTCTCTATTATATTTTTTGCCATCCTCTGGCACAACTTAAGCTTGGTTTGGCACTGACTTGGGCACCACTCCTGGGAACCCACAGATGACACTGTGTTATCTCCACCATACCATGTATGCGAAAGCATTATACTTTTAGATTACATCAATTATGCACTCAAAAACTTGAAAATAGAAGCAGTATCTCTATCTAGAACAGGACAGATTGAAGGAAAAGACCTAATAGGTATGCTTATAGAAGATGTTTTTTTTTTTAATTTCAAGGTACACTTTGCTGGAGATTTCTCTGAGGTCTTTGATGCATCCAGAGTCAGACCAAAACAGGTTTCTGGAACTGATCTTTAAGTTAAATTTCAGACATAAAAATGAACTTATTAATTTTATTCCATTCAAGGTGCTGAATTCAAATGATGCTTTCGCAGTGAGAAAACAAGTTTTGCTCTTCAGCACATCAGGCGACTGTGTAAGAGGCAGAGCACACTGAACTTCCATGGAGTTCTAGCTTTGTACCTCAGCAAGTTTCTCCATCTGGGGAACATCAAAGTGCTAGATGTTCCTGAGCTGTCTGTTCCCTCAATGTACTCAGTTTGCTGAATTTGCTGAGATTATTATTGGGAAGCTTAACCATTTGAGTCATCTCTCTCTCTGAAAAAAGTGGCTTTATAGTTCTGCAAAGGAAGATTTATTTTCCCCTCAAGATAAATATTGATACTTTAGTCAATATTTATTATTTGGTTTTGGAAAGGAGTAAAAAAGTCTAGCCTAAAAGTTTAATAGAGTTTGAGAACTGCTTTTTATCTACTCTACAAACTATATCATACTTCTGTCTTGGCAGACAAGGGAAAGTTAGTTTTTATTCATATTAATGAAACACTACAGGGCTCTTTATGACAGAAGAAGGATGGGAGCCTGGGGTTGGTGTACCAGATAGAGCTACATTGCCTACAGCCAGAAATATCTGTTGTTTTTGGTTTTTGGGGGGCAACTACTGAGGTACAGCTGTATCTCCGCAACATGGAGGTTCTTCTCTCATTCTTAAAAAGATAGCTGCTTTACAAGTACCTGATACACAATAGTGCTTGCTTAGGTAGCCCTTCACTGTGCTGTGTGAAAACATGCATTAATTCAGCCTGGCATGAATTCGTAGTTCTTGACACTTAGAAAATTAACATATTACCTTATTAAATGCTGCTCACTCACAAATGCGCAGACCAGCTGTTGCCTTCCTCCATTACTGAACTGTAGCAAGCACTTTCTAGAAGAAAATTAAAAGTAATGATTACAATCCATTAAAAAAAATTCAATTTAAATTATTCTGCTACAGAGAAAGCCACAGAATATTTCAAGAACTTTGCATTTCACTTTGTTAAAATGTTCCTATTTGTTATGTAGGGCCTCCAATAGACAAAATATCCTCCTTCAAAATCACTGATTTGCTTACTTTGGAAAACATGCATACACCAAGCAGAAAAAGAAAACCAGACCAGAGAAATATGAGACAGTCCTCATCCTAAAACAATTTGAAATGGTGGTGAAATAGAAACACAGACATTTTCTCAGACAGGTAGGTAGATGACAACTAAATTCACTGAAATATATCTGTAATTCAGGCATACACTACACCTGAGAGCTCTGATCATATCATAAAGGAAAATTCAAGCCATTACAACCAATAGCTGGCAGACTTTTGCCAATTCCAGTAATTTTGTATGCTTTAACATGGAATACTATAACTTTCCCTGCACATAAAGTGCCCTTAAATACTGCTTACACTGAACTGCACCTGAAGAATATTTTCAGTGGAGGCAAGGGATGACTCTCTAGTAGGGTTATTGACATAGACAGGCAGCAGGTGCCACCTCCCTCCTATTATATCTGCACTGTAAAGTACTGATTTTTATCGGTTACCTTTTCTCATGTATTTTAGCAGCATTGATTGTCAAAAGCAGAAGCCGAGTCTTGATTAACATGCATTCTGTAAGACTGTTCTACATGATAGAATAAATCACTGGCATTGGAGTGAGCATGCAAATCTTGATTTATAATCACCAGCAATGCCTTTCAAGTGAAGGCACTGATGGAGCCAGAACAACCTTTGTATGCTGCGCTTAAATAGGGCCTTCCTTCATGATGCAGCTTTTCTTTCACATGTATGCAGATGAGCAAATCTGCATTAACTTAGACAGGTGTTCCAGATACTTATAGGGTTTGTACCACATAGTGATTGCTGCTAATCCAAACTGCTGATATCTTCTTCTGGGTGCTACGGTATTATGGTTAGGCTGTGGTTGGACCTGATGATCTTTGAGGTCTTTTCCAACCTGGGTAATTCTATGATTTTATGATTCTATCCTACCACACCGTTGATATTAGGTGATCTCAGCTTCATAGGTATTCAGTCAGTGTCAGAGATGTGCTTGCTCAAGCTGCTTGCACATGGCTAAGCAGGTGAAGGAATGACCAATTGAAAAAGAGTTGTTGAGACCACCACAGCAAAATATTTGAAGCAAATTATTTTTCATTATGTACAGTGTCTCTGTATTGTAATCAGCTTGGATTCTTCTTCCTCTGAGGCACAAATAAAATGCAAATGTTTTTTGAATGAAAGAAGACGTTCTTTATGAGATATTGTGCTATTCAGAGCAGCAAAACGGCTTGAAGTAAATGGGGATTAGGAGGAATGTTTTATGAATCCACCCAGAAGAAATTAATATAAGCTTCATGCAGAGAAAACCACAGGTGAGTTTTCCATCAGATGAACATATTACTGCTCAAGCAACTGGAAACAAGGAAGAGCTGAAGGCTTTAGGTCTTATTTAATAATACTAATATCTAGTTTTTTTTTCATGAGGAGATTTCAGTGCTCTTTACAGAGAAGGCTTATCTTACTTTGGGTAAGATGAGTTTAAATTAAGTATCTTCTCCAAGGCTCCTGTTTCTTTCTACAGCAAAGTCTGGGAGGTGCATCTGCTGTGGCCTTCTTTACCCCATGGCAATATGCTGGATCAGAGTAGCAGCCAGACCTGTTCAGAACAAGCTTATTCACACTGCAAAGCGTTCAGCCAGACAATATAGTTTCACTGTACAGTTCTTTCAGAAGCTCAGCCATACAGACAGGGGGCAAATGTTTTTCCTACCAGGAATACAACATCTAGATATTGTGTTACGCCTACCCATCGAAGTCAGGACTCCTGCCTCACAGAGTAGACCAGCCTGGGAGTAGGGCAATTATGCCAGCAGCTGACTGGTCCCACACCCCAGGTTAAGTGAACTATTTCTCAGCTAGTCTAGCAAACACAAAGCTCAGCCCACTAACAACTTTGCAATTCAAGGAGAGTGGAATTTAACTGTGGGAAATAGTCTCTTTGTTTTTAGCAACAACTCTGAAGGCTAATATGTCTCCTGGTGGTTGCCTAGTACTAATCAGAGGAGTCAGGGAATATGGTGATAGATCTGGAAACAAAACATAAGCTGTATGTTTCTTCCAAAAGAGAGGGAGATCCTGGTACTAAGAAACAGCGTCCCTGTGTTTAATTGCATGCGCACACAAGCTGATGAGAAAAGAAATGGCAAGGAATGCAGTAAGGTTGTATTGCTTGCAAAACACACATAAATTTGTTATTGAATTACTCCAGGCCTCTTAGAGACATAAAGTCCAGTGGATGGGACCTATGCAGCACTAAAGCCCCTTTAGAGAAGAGCTGATAAGAGTTGCACTTGATCCAAGCTTAAGATTAGAAGACACTCAGCATATTATGACCAGTCTAACATTAGGCTGCTCCATTTGCATAAGAGGGCAAACCATGGGAGTATCTTCATTCAGTAAAGCCACTTCATTGTTAGGCTTCAAATCCTCTTTTCAGGTTTTCTTTCCATTACATGAGACAGAGCCCTCAAGAAGTGTGAGGTAACCACAAGACCAAAGAATGCCTTGCTGTCCACACCTGGCTATTGCATTGACTCTTTCCTTGCAGAACACGATGCTATACAGTCACTGGTACCAAGACAAGGGTTGTTTTTTTTGTTTCACACAGTCAGTTCACTGTCACATTACCAAAACCTTGGCACTGGAACCCTTAACAAATGCTGTCATTGTGCCTCAAGAAGTATGAAGTGACTGGCTCCTGTAAACCTTAAGCCAACATGTATGCTTAATCTCGAACCCCACTGATTACAGCAAGCCATGTAGCAGGCTAGGGACCATCTTCTCCTGTAGCATTTTAAAAATTAAATTAGAATGTCAGGCTATGAGTTGAAGACTGACAGCTACATGGACCAACAACTACTGCTGGAGGACCCCAAGCTGTTCAGGTCATGTAACTTGCAGTGGGTATTCAAGTGTGCAGCACAGCACAAATCAAGAAGTCTGTTCCACTGAAGTCAGTGTTAATTTTGTTGTCATAACCTACAGAAGGGCCACACCAAAGTTGAAAATCTCAGCCTAAGGCACAGAACAGTTCCATGAACAATTCCATGCTTTACATTTTAAGGACATGCTCTTTGGTTTTTCTGTCATGGGGATTTGTTGTTGCTGTTTTTACAGCATGCATCAGGTTAAATCTGAGTATTACTCTCTAGGATAATTATGACAAAAGTCAGTTGTTTAACTGATATCTGATGTTTATGTTTCACAACAGAAAAAGAAACATTTATATGCATGAATATACTGCAATGATTTGCATCCTTGTTTGCATTCTCAGGCCCTGACAAAAATCTCTGGGTATCAACTGACACCAGTAGCCACATTTTCATGAACCTTAATGCACATAATCAAAATTATAGAATCTTAGAATGGCCCGGGTTGAAAATAATCTCAAAGATCATCTAGTTCCAACCCCTTCGACATAGGCAGGGTCACCACCACTAGACCAGGCTGCTCAGAGCCACATCCAGCCCGATGACACTTATCATTTGGGATCAGTGTTAGTCCCACACAACTCTTGCTAAAGTTTAAGTAACATTTATGAACTGAAATATATCAAGGACATTTTAGCACAATGCAGCCCTCTTCTGGCTCAGAACCTCAGTCTCCACAGCATAACACATTAAAAAAAAATATTAAATACCCAAGCACAATATTTCCAAGTTGCATTTGGCTTACACAGTATATGTTTTCTAGCATACTGAAGATGCAACACATTGAACATATCAAAACTATTTAATATCCTGCAAAGGATGTGTATGGCAGTCAGGTGACTGTTAATAAATAAATAAATAAATAAATAAATAATGCATTTATTGTGAAGATCATTGAAAGACAATGGACAGTAAGAATCCAGATTGCTTTACTGCTGAAACTGCAATCAGTACATGGTTTTCACTACGCCCTTGCAGAATAGATGGCATTTTGCTAACTGCGAAGAAAACAATGTTCAGAAGAGGATAAAAGATGGTATGAGCCAAATTAAACCAACAATAGTTCGGAAATTGGAAAGACAGACTGTCAGTCAACCTAGGCCAGGTCAGGGCTGTGAAGTGTGACAAAGCTCCACCTCTGCTCTAACAAGCTACCAGCCTCTCAGCAAGGCCACTGCCTGTTTCTCCATGTTGTGGTTTCTAATGTGCTGGTTCCATTTTTATTTTTTAAGCACATCTCTAATCATGTGAACTTTTTCTTCCCTTCACACTGTCCTCTCCTCTACTTTCATTTACTCTTTCCCCTCACCCTTCAAAACCTCATTTTATCATGTTTCTGGTCTTAACTACAGAGAACTCTTAAAACAGCATTTTCTTGATGTACTTGTTCATGAAAGCTGAGGCCTTCAAGGCAGAGAAGATACACTGAGTGGAATATATGGAACACAGGAGTAGAAATTCCAGTGTCACTGCACTGTTCTTGAATTTGAGTCCAGAAAATGTAAAGGAAACATTTAATTTGCATGTGGGTTTGATTTTAAGGGAAACACCGTGTTACATTGGAAGAAATCAAAACAAAAACAGCCTGAACCTGCCATTTGATAATAATTCTAGATTATATGAAGAATTCCTAACTGATTGTTTGTAAATTGATTCTATGTAAATTGTTCTAAGTTATTCTAAAGCATGTTTATTTAGCTTTTGTTTAAAGACCTACCTGCACAGCAAGCATCTGTGAAACTTCTTACTCTCTAATGCAAAACACTGTGCTAGAGGATTGCTCCTGAGAGTTCCAGGAAAACACTTATCTGAGAGGGTAAGCTTAGATAAGAAAGTGAGCTAAGAACACTATTTCCCACATGCACTCTTAAGTTTGCACCAATCCAAGACACAGAGCACTTTGAATGGGAAGTGGCGTTAGGGATTAATGCTCTTCGGTTGTTTTTTGTTTTTCCTGAATTTACTCAGTCACTTTTTGAACCCTTGCAAGCTCCTAGCATCACCACTGGCCTGTGGTGACAAGCTCTACAGACCTCATGTACACCTCATGTTGTACAAGAAGGCATTTCCTTACACTTGCTTTGAACATGTTTATCTTCCTGATTGCTCCCCTTTAGGGAACCTGTTCCACACCCCAATGAGAACTTTTCCCACCTGCTACATTTCAAAGACTGATACACTATCTTCAGGGCAAGGCCAACCTCTTGCTACATGCCTGGACTCCTGACAGTAACCTTTATTAGTGGCATTTCAGGGTGAGGGGTTGGTAAATTCACTCTCAAAAGACAATATACCTACAGATGTTCGTAAAAAACAGAGTATGTGTGTCTTGCCCTGATCTGAGAGTGTCAGCAGCATAAAGGGGAAAGAAAAAGGACACTGTCTACATGACAGCCAACTGCTGGCAATTTTAAAAGAGATTGTTTACATTCATATTTCCACTTTATTGTTTTTCATGCACTTGTAGCCTTCCAAACCACAGAATCACAGAATGGCCCAGGTTGGAAGGGACCTCAAGGATCATGAAGCTCCAATCCCCCTATACCAATAAGAGGAAAATCAAGCTATCAATGTCATCATCCTTAAATCAACCTTACTAACAAAGAACAGAAAATGAAGGGTTCAAGAGGAGAATTTCTCTTTCCGCTCCTACAAAGCAGCCTAACAGTACCTTTCTTTAGCCACCTGCTCCTCTCTGTTTCTCCTTTGGATGTATTTCTGTGTCAATCTGCAGTTGCATAGATAATGTCAGAAGGCCTCAAGTCATGGAAAGCTGCAGTGAGCTGTGAGCCATTCCAGCTTCAATCAGGTACACAAACTTCACCCAGCAGTAATGAATCTGGGGTACTATGAATATCAGAAACACAAGTCCTTTCTTGGTGAGGGTAAAACATTTCAAGAGTCATGAAGAAAAGCTATTATGAAATAAACAGGTTTTGATCTCACTGAAGTGTTGAGATTGGGGTTACAAAGTGACTTTGGGTCAATTGTCTTTCGTGCCATGAGTCTGCTAGGTTGCTAGCCAAAGAGTTTTGGAGACACTCCCTCAGAAGGTGGCAAAAAGTAGGCTACTGAATCCATTGTCCTCAGCTTCCAGGTTCAACAAGATCAAGATGACCAAAGTGCGAAGTCAACACATCTCTCCTGGCTAGCTTGTGGTTTGGCTGCACTTCCAATGAACTCCTCAGATATGCATTCATATGAAACAGGCTCTTTGTTTTGAAAAATCAGTAGCAGCTTAATCAAATTAATTTGGCATCTTGCTGATGATATACTGTTCCTCAGAGCCCCAAGAGGGTGAGCAGATCAGGTTACCTTCATCTTTTCAGTACATGTAGCCAAGTGTGCTCTTGCTCAGCTCCGTTTTTTTCCTAACTCAGCATTCATCCATTGTGTTTCACCTTACTGAAGACTGTTATCACATCTTTGGTACTGGCTTACAATAAGATGCACATTAGAGCCAAAAAATATAAATGCTTGAGTGTATTTTCTAAAAAATAATTTTGAGCTTCTGTAATACTTCCTGTTATTGGACAAAACCAAAAGACAAATGGACTTTTTCAAAGTTGCAGGTGTTTTTCCAGTGCAGGGAGAAAGCACCCATGGAGAAACAGCCTGAGCTTCCATGAGATGATTTGAAGCCAGACTCATTTTGAAGCAGGAGGAACTGAGAATACAAAAGTGTGTTTGTTTCCCAAACAGTTTTTCATCTCAGTGGTTTCAGGATGGAATCCATTTTCATTATGCTTTTGCAGAAATTGTTTTTTCAAACCTAGGTCTTAATGAAGTCTGTACTTTGTTTGTTTGTTTGTTGTTTGTTTGGGTTTTTTTTGTTTGTTTGTTTTTCTTCAGTTTTCATTAAGAATATTGGTGACAAGAAACCTCTACTATGTAAGTGATGATGTAAATGAGGGCAATTCAGACACTTTTGTGAAATACCCAGTTCTTGAAGGTCTACTGATAGCAAAATTGTTTGACAGGTGTGGCCAATACTGACACAAACCTAGCTGGCCCCAGCAGAAGCAGATGAATAAATATCCAGAATAATCCTCACCAGCATTTTCATAATTATCAGACAAGCCACAGCATTTTAGAGCTCATTAAAGACACGAGGTTTATACTTCCTACAAAAGTCATAGGCTGATTTTTCCTTAAATCAAAATCTAAAATATGAAAGAATAAACCTTTTTTCACTGGTTCACACAGACCCAGGTGAAATTAACTGAAACCTCACAACTCACTGCAGTTGAGAAACATAGGTAATGTTAGAGTTTTTTTCCTCTTCATTTTCCTGGTCAGTTTTACTCTTGGTTGCACAGAAAAAAACTTGCTTGTGTACTACGCTGACTTTTCTGACCAGATCTGCTCCCCAGAAATTTGTCATGAGTATACGATGATGCATAAAGGAGATATAAGAAGTGAAATGGGGGTGTAGGTGCACAAGGTAGGAAGGGCACTCTATAACTCTTGTTATGCTGTGAATCAGGCCAAAGGAGGCCAGGTTATGGTTTGTTTTTCTTTACAGAAGGGGAAATTTACCACCATAGCATGTAGCATTTGTAGTAGTAATGCGCTGAAAAGTACAGTTGCCCAAAAGAGAAGGTTACACTGAAATGTTGGCTTTGCATGGGAAAAATATGCCTGGTAAAACCACTTGTAGAAGGGAAAAAGGAGTTAAAGTTGTTTTGTTTTGTTTTAAACAAAAGACAAAAAGCTACATGAATTGATTTACTTGGAAAAACACGCAAAGAAGATCTTTGTTTAGAAGAAACTGTCCCTTCATTACAGTATAAGAATTTAAGGACATCTTGCAGGAAGGTCCCGCTTCGGAATTTTCTCTGGGCTCATTAAAGAGATACACAATATATCAACTCATTTTTCTGTATTAAAGGATTGATACTATTAATTGTTCAGTGAAGTCTCAGACCATTTCTTACCTGATCTGGACACATTCCTGCCAATTCTAATACATTTTATATTAAAGGAAATTCTGATTCAGCAAGATAATTAAAACATGCACTACTAAGCAGATGGCAAACATTAACCATTTGTCTAGTTCCAATATGACCAATGCTAAATTAGGGCTTCAGAGTAAAACTATTCCCTGTGATCAGAAGGACTTTTATTCTTTACTAGTAGTCCAGCTCAAAAACTGAATATGCATTTGTGCAGAATCAAATATCAGAGCTTGTATTCTAAACTCAGTGAGACAACACACTGACATTAATAAAAAGCATTAGGAGAGAATTTGATTCAGCATTGGCTGTGGAAGAGGTGCACTCTAGTGGCACTGAAGCTGAAACACACACATTATGGACTAACTGCTCCACATCTCCTTAACATCTCTATCCACAGCTCTGCAGGAACATTTCACGTGCCTGATAGATTTTGCAGGCTTGGAGGTCACTTAGCATATGCTCCAACCTGAGGTGATCCCAAATGACATTCCTACATGTGATCAAAGGGTAAGTTTGCACAGAGGTTTTACTGTATGGCTACTCACCTCACTGGATCAGAAAGTAAAGGCATACACAAGCTGCACTGCATCCCCAATCTCTTTGGAGTGCAACACCATTAAGCCACCAGAATATTATGGGCTGTAAAGATTACAGATGGTAATTTTCATAAAATCATAGAACAGAATCCCCTGACACAGCTTCATGACATTTCTTCTGGTCCAGTTGCTGACAGAGAGAGCAGAGCTCAGTGCTGCCCCTCCACTCCCTGTGAGGAGTTGCAGCCACCATGAGGTGGCTCAGTTCCTCAGCTCTGTGCTGAGCAAATCCAGGGACCTCATCCACTCCTTCTATGTCTTGTGCTCTACACCTTCACCATCTCTGTAGTCCTCCTTGGGAGGTTCTCCAGTAGTTCTAAGTACTTCTTATACTGTGGTGCCCAAACTTGTGCCCAGTGCTTGAGATGTTATCAGTTATCTATAAAGTGACCACTATTATCTAAAATGTTCATAGATACTAAGTGCCTAAATCAAAGCTGAGCTCTTCATAATAGCTGTCCAAAAATCACCTAATCTTCAAGATAGATAAATCAGCACTGATAAACAAAAGTCAAGCAGCAGAGCCACAGCTGCAATTATTGGCAATGACATAGCAATTAGCGCAGAGCTTTTGAAAAATAAATTAGGGAGCAGATTGAGGGCTGGACATTATTTAGACTGCAATCTATTTAGCTTTACAAATACAGGTACTGCTCTAAGTCCTGCTACCAGAGGACATGATGCCACTGAGGAGATCTGATCATCTGGATTGCTGTGCTACAGAGCATGGCAAATAATAGATTAAGAGGCCTAGGGAGCTTTTCCATCTCAGACTGGGGAAAGGAAACTTTTTATGCAAATTTCTAAAATGAATGCCAAATTGCACAGGAATTTGGCAAATATTTTTTAGCCTGACTGTTTGGATGAAAGGTGCCCCAGACAGGTCATGCTTGCCACTCAGATTTACCCTTCATCTATGCAGAGCAGAAGATTTGTTTGCAGTACCAAGCACCATGGGACTGTGACCTTGCTTGGCTGATCTAGGATTCACATTAGTATTGCTAATAAATAAAGAAACACTTTCTGTCTATAACAAGACCACAATTTATGCATAACATTCTAACCTGCACACTGAATTGGAGATTTCATGGTACAAGAAGCATTTCAAGATACTTACTTCCAAAATGTTTAAAAGCTGTTCACGAATTATTTTCCTCTGTCAGTGTGATTCTGTCACTAGCTTTCTTTGCAAAACATCAAAATAACTCTCTTAACAAGGGAAGCATTGGTGATCTTTTTGAAACTGCATCAAGGGAATGCATTCTTCTAACTGTAGTTACCACAGTGAGAAAGTCTTGCTCTTCTGCTTGCATTCAAGAACCAAAGTGACCTAATCTATTTTGTTTCAGAGAAGACTCTCATTTTGTGCTTAATATTCCACTGTCTTAATCATTAACCTTATTTAAATATAGATATATATACATAGTCATCATTTTTTCCAATTACTATGCAGCTGTAGATCATATGTGATCAGCCAGGTGCATGAATAAAACATTTTGAAGCAATTCTTCCATGCACCTTGTCCTGTTTGTGACTGTTGAAGCTGTTGGCTTCAGGCAGTAATTTGTTTATGCAGGTGCATCATGTTTTCTTAGGATGGCACAGGCTGGAAAAATGGCTTTAAATAAAGGAGAGATGAAATTCAAGGGCTGTAATGGAAGTGGGCCAAAGATGGGGCTGTGGACTGATAGGGGACTATCACCTTCCAGCCATGCCTGTAGAAAGACTTTCCCTTCAGATAAGTGAGGAGAATTATCATTTCAGTAATTAATTAATACATAGTAATGTATTCAGTAAAGACAACAATGATAAAATGTGGAGCCTATAGTTCTAAAACTGTTAAAATAAAACAGGAGGAGAAAGAGAAGAAGAATTTAAAAAAATAAATAATTAAAAATCACATTTAAATGAAGCGTATTTTGCAGATGCTAAGGTTACAATGCACAGCAATCCATACAACTGACATGTTTTCCTCTAATTGTCATCCTTGTTGTTCTTTTATATCAAGCCCAAATGCTATGAGAAGTAGTGAAGAGAATTTTATATCCACTAATTATTATCATGATGTTATTAATTTAGACTAAGGATAATAAGATAGGGTGTATGTAGGAAGAATTCATTATGAAATTAATTGCTCTGATTAGGGTCAACACATAAGATAAGGTTTTAAAGCATTTCAAAAACAATTAGTTTTGAGGGCTATTTGGCTTCCTAAGACATGTAAATCTGGAGCTTGTATTTTACATTTCTCCCCCCTTCCCATTCATATGCTAAGTCCTCTGATAAATGCCGCTTGTACAAAGGAAAATTGAAATCAGTGGATTGAAGCAAAGCTGGATAATGAGGTATTATTGATATATTCTGTGAATGCTTCAATTATTCCTTCCTTCGGTTTTGAAATTATTTCACAGAAGCAAAAAATAAAAAATGGCTTTTTACAAAGTCAATTTTAATCTCTCCATTGCATTTGTGGTTGTTGTCTTTTCCCCTTAATAGCCATGGAAAGGGCTTGATTATAGTTATCTTTCTGAATATACTGTTGTCTCTGTAATTTCTTTCTCTTGACTCTCAAGGGCTCTCTCAGAATGGTGCCCCTCAGTTACGTGAAACACCTGTTTCTAATTCATCTCCATAAATGGAAACTTAACATGGCTTTGCGGCCTTTCATCTCAAATGCACTTTGCTTTCTCTCCTATGAAGCCTTAAAGAAAACAACTGACAGAGCTAGCAAATACATGTTTTACACAATAGAATGTATATTCAGGATGTTCTTTACCACAAAGGTTTACAGCATCCGACTTCATTTCCTCATGCAGTTGAGTTTTGGCCCTTGATTTCCAGGCGATCGTATTCAGCCAATCCTGACAGCTCTCATGGAGCTATTCCAAATGTGTGCTGCTTACAGCAGGCAGTCAGTAAGCTGTAGCCACTGGTTCTGGCCCAGTAGCAGCCTGATATTTGTCTGCCACAACACATGGGTTATCAAGTCAGCAGAAGCGTAGTTGCCCATTTGTCAAACCATGTCTTTATCCAGTGGCCTGCCTTCCAGCTCTGTATTAACAGCCTCATGGAATCAACACTGTGAAGCACCCCTGGCACTGCATTTTACTATTTCAGGCCACAGTTTCTTCCTTTGGTTGTGCCACCCTCACCCACACCCCAGAATCTGGAGTACTCACGCATTCCAGAACTCTGAAACATAAACAGGAGGGGACAAAGCCCCAGTGCCTGCACAGAAAGGAAAAATCACCTTTAATGATAGATTAGCACAGGAGCTATTGACATTTCTGATGTCACAAAAAAGCACCTCCAAAACTTCCCAAGTCAGTGCTTTGCCCTTTGCATTTTGAAGAGCTGCAGTAATGCAGTGCACTGCAGCAGTGGATACACCGCTGAAACAATGCCCCATATCACACCAGACCAGGCTCGTTCATGAGAGTGGTACAATGACTTAAAAAGAAAACAAGTAGCTCTTGCTACTCAATACCAAGCAATAAAAATCAACTGAGTGATCAATAGGGTTTTCTGTCCACTGAGGCTTTGAAGATTCTGCTGTCATGCTTTCTGCTATAATTAGCACCTGACAAACTTAAAATGTTTAATCACTGTGAAATTGTCTCTCCTATCGAGGCAATGCACATCTGGAATAACAGCATGCAATTCAGAGGTCAATGGAGTCCCACGCCATTAAACACAAACTTCAAATTGCGTTTCCATTGCTCTTCGACATGCTAACATCAGCCCAAATCACTGTCAGCAGATAAACCTCAGAGGGCTCACAGTATGCTTTTAAGCATCTACAGTGTTTGCTTGCTTAGATGTGAATATACTCTCCTGGTGGTAGACAGTGCTGCGCAACCTTTACCTCAGCTTCACCTTCATACTCAAAATGAAGGCAGACCGGGGTAAATGAGAGACAGAAAAGAACTCATTGACCAGTCAACCCACTGAAGGCTACAAGGGCTCCAGTGAAAAGTCACTTTGTGGTATCACATGGAAAAGAGAGGAAGAAAAGGAAGAAATTAATTGCAAACATAACTGTCTCCAACTGACAGCTTTTCAAGGCTGAGAATGAAATGGAGATGTACAGGAAAGTAAACGTTTTCTTCAATATCAGTGTTTTTCACTGAACATATTTCAGCCTTGACAGCTAAATGAAAGCAGAACTCTTGCCTGAGGTGGGGCCACAAACCTAGAAAGGAAAGCTGAAATGGCAAATCAAGACAGAAGGGCAAAGAGAGACTAATGTTTTCTCTCCCAAGTTCAGTATAAGCTTTGCCATGAGCTCAGTTTAGAGCTAATACCTTCACAGGGCCAGGACAACCTGGACTAATGCTTCCATATGAACTATTTATGACTCATTTGGCAATCACAAACCCCCAAAATGACCCCTTCTATCAGGCAGCTCTTTCCAAAGAACATACTCACAAGATGGATAAGATACCATCATCTTGCTTTAAGGGCTAATGCAAAAAGAAGTTATACCTGACTTTCAGAAAACATTTACTTTGAGAAACTGGCCATCTCAGAATGAGGACCCATGAGTGCTGAGTGGCAGATATGACTTACCTAAACAGTCTTGCACTCTATACAAGAGTCTAACAAAGAAAGATCAACAAATAGATTTTGTCAGTGCTTAAAATAAGACCCTAACTTTCTAATATCATGCTGGGCAGATATTAAAAGAAACTGAGGCTGAGATCCAACCAGAACTCTCCTTGCCAAGTGTCTTCTCAATCCTACAATAAAATTCCCTTTATTCCCTAAACTTCCCATCACTAGCTCCAGAGTCAAAGGTCACAAAAATAAGCCCAAGTATTTGTAAATATCATTATTTCACTCTGAAACATGTTTCAGCATAGAAATTCAAAAGGAATCATTGTTTTAAATTATGACTTCTTCAATTTTTTATAGACTAGTCATGAATTTATGAAGAAAGAAAAGTGGATGTTAGCACTATGCTATCTTTTATTATGTAGGCAAGAATAGTAAGCTGCAAACACTGAATATGGATCAATAGTTTGTGATCTCAGTGTTGAAGCAGGGTTGCTTAAAGCTACGTCTGTGCTGATGGTACCAGAACAAGCCAAATCACTCTTGCTTTCTGTCTGTAAGGTGTGGAAGTTAACAGTTCTCTGCCACACACAGACACAATAAAAATCATCTGCTGCTAAAGCAGACCTGTGTCTCACACTTAAAGAAACCTGCAAAAAGTATGCGTGAATGCAGATTGAAAACAAACAAACAAAAAGAGAGAAGTTCCACTGTGTATTTTCAGACTACTTTTATAAGGTGAATGTGTTCTCTTGTAAAGCTAGTAAACATTCACCCTTCACTCTGAGCTTTCCCATCTATAAACTGTTTCCATAGACAATGGAATCTTAATATCTAAGACAAACTGACCTTTGTAGAGTATGCTATTGAGTCTTCATATATTGCCTGACTGTAACACTTCATCCCTAACCTGTTCTTAGCTTCTGTGTCCTATTAGTATGATGAATCCAGAGTTTTGCCCCTGTTCTGGCAAGAACTTTTTCTTCAAACTTCAGGAGAACAGCACTAAGCCAGACTTTGCTTTCACCAATTCTTTGGTCCCCTGAGCTTTTTCTAGCAAAAGCATAAACACCATAGCAGCTTTTCCAACCAAGTCCCTTCTACTCCTTGCTCTCGTTCCTTGAATTTATTTTTTGTAGAAAAAGTGGAGGTGTAATTAGCTTGTTTTCTATTTCAGCTGTGACTGGCAGCAGGAAAACCTGAAAATACAGCACAGCTTTGCTTAGTGATCCCTCAGTCTTGTTATATGGGAAGCAAAGGCCATGCTAAATTCCTGCCCTGACCTAAGAGCATATCCTGGCTTAAAGACTGGGACCTCAGCTCTATTGGGACATTAGATCTACTGCATCCAGTTTGTAATATCCATTTAAAGTGGCTGGATTATAGTTTATATGCTGGGCCATTGACCTCAAATGAAGATATGATAATTTACATCAGCCAGAGCAACAAGTTGGCAAACCATTACTGATTTAAATCAGTGGAGGATTTCACCCATTATCCCTGGAACTGTTCCACAAAAATATCATGTTCCCTTTAGTCGTCATCATCGCAAACAATTACTGCACTCAATTCCCAAGGATGGATTTAGCAATATATATTTTAATCTCAAGGTGACTTAAAGCCTGTTGTCTTTTTTTCATAACCAGAGATGAGTGCTTTACTTCAATAGTTGTTATTATCGGTGAAAAAGAGTAAGCAGTGATCAGATGCTGTAATTGAATAGAGGAGGTAATTCACACTCTAGTCATCTTGGAAACAAGGATTTAAACTAGAAAAAGGAATAGGTCTGAAAGGAATAGCTACTTTCTGTGCATTGTGATATATATAGAAATATAGAATTTTACACTAGAAAAAGGAATAGGTCTGGAAGGAATAGCTAGTTTCTGTGATTGTGATATATAAAGAACTCTAGAGAACAGTATGGGCTGCCCCTTCCCCCATGTTTGTTTGTTTGTTTGAGGGAAAAACACAAATCCCAGCCAGACCTCTCTTAGTTGCCTTATTTTCCAGGACATTTGTTTTTTGTAGAAGCACTAACTACTCTAGCAATAACTCAGGTGGCTGTCTGAAGTAGAAACTCTCAGTTTTAAATAAAAGGCTTTGCTTGAAATATAGCATCAGGAATTTAATGTCTGAGATGAAGTTGTTGGCCCAGAATGCTATGCTTCTGCATTGAGAGTGGAACTTTCTATATTGGCAGTGCACCTTCAGCAAATTTGCTGATGATACAAAGCTGGGAAGAGTGACTGGCACATCAGAAGGCTGTGCTGCCATTCAGTGACACCTGGATGGGCTGGGGAGTTGGGCAGAGAGGAACCTGATGAGATTCATCAAAGGCAAGTGCAGAGTCCTACACGTGGGGAGGAATAATTGCACGCACCATTACAGATCAGGGGCTGAACTGCTGGATAGGAGTTCTACAGAGAACAATCTGGGGGTTCTGGTGTACTGCAAGTTGACCGTGAGTCAGCAGCATGCTCGTGTAGCCAAGAAGGCAAATGTTTTCCTGAGGTACACTGGGAGAAACATTATCAACAGATAAAGTTATCCTCCCACTGTACTCAGCTCTAATGAGACCTCACTGGAAGAGCTGTTTCTTGTGCTGGGTCCCCCAAAGAACAAAGACATGGAGCTCCTGGAGAGAGTTCAATGGATGGATAAGAAGGTGAGCATTGCTCTTAAGAGGTTTCTGAGACAAACAGGTCTGTTTAGCATGGAGAAGAGAATACAGATGGAATCTTATCAATGTGTACAAATATATTTAGGGAGAGTATCAAGAGAGTGGGACCATACTCTTTTCAGTGACAGGCAAAGCAAAGCAAAATTACAGAAGCAGTGGAAAATAAAGAATCCTTTACAGTCAGAAAAAGTGCACTGCTTATCTTCCAATTAATGGTCTGAAGTGATATCTCTCATAGCCTTTAAAAGGACTGAAGTCCTGTTTTCTGACTGTATTTCACTCAATGAGATGTTTTTCTCACTGGTCTTCATGCCACATTTGCAAAAACAAGTTTCACATCAATGGTTGGACAGCACACTGGAACATGAAGATGTGAACGGCTGAACCACTGACAGGAGCTCAAAAGAAAATGACTTCAATGTGCTTATGTTAAAAGCAAGGCTGCACATTCAGCCTTGATTTCAGATTTGAATCTGTCCCAAATGTGGAAGTGTCAGAAGCTGTTGTACTGCAGCAGAAGAAAAAACTTCTTGAGCAACAACTTCATATTTAGAACTCTTGGGTCACATCCTCCACTGAGACACAGTCAAACTTCTAAGATGAACAGAGCCCAGGATGAGGCATCTGGACTTTTTGTTCATATTTTTATATCACAGGAAATTCAATAGCAGCATTGCTTGGGTGCAGTGGAACAAGTATATTTTAAGCATCATTTCTGAACATACAAAGTTCTACACTTTGAAGTCATCTGAGGGGATCTTCAAGGCAGGAAAGTGAACTGTATATTTTCATAAACTGGTGTATGTTTGGTATCTTCTTCTACTTTATCTGGCTGCTAAGTTTATGACAAGAATAAATGAAGATAGATAACTCAAGGGGAAAATAACTGCAATGCAAAAACTCTTAAACCAGCTGAAAAGTAAGTCTGGCTGAATAAGAATTTTCTAAGCTTAATATAACCTAGAAACTGCACATTCCCCTGTAATCTCAGAGGCTGTAATTAGTTGAAGGAACTGATCGTTTTACTACATAACCTTCAAATCACCTCTCTGAATGCACTTTTTGTCTCTACATTTCACCAGTTTCTCAACTGTTTCCTTGTCTCATTTCATACAGTTAATGAAACAACTCAATCAAGCAGTGGGTTTTCATATGTGAGCAGGTTTTGAGTGAATTCTAAGGAGCTGAGATTTGGAATAAATTACTACCCTCTGCTTTGTTCCCTGAAATAAAATACTTTTTGATATCATTCCCATAGTCTATAAGCCATCCCTCTAAAGTGACCGTGGAGCTCATTTAGTCCATGACTCAAGGCTCCATCTGTCCTAACAGTCCTTTACAGGCAGGCAGGATGATGTATGGTGCTGGACTGTTGCATGCTGAATTCAATTCTGGTGCTATAAAAATTAAATCTCCTTCAACCTAGCTCATTGCTAGGAATATAGAAATCATAGCAGTGATGATATGCAGTGTTATATAACAACAAACATAATACAATTCAGATTATTGGCTGTTCTCACCCCAAATCAAATCTCCTTGAGGAACACAACATGCTTCCCAATCCTTCTGCATTACTTACTCACCCACCTACAACATCCAGGTCCTTACGCAAAAGCAATCCTACTTTGCTGTAGGCAGGAATAATCCAGACTGTCTTGCCCAAGATGCTTTTCATGTGTACTCCAGGGACTTTATCTGCTTCTAGAGTACAGTAAAAGACTTGAGTGGGCAGGGCCAGCTCAATTGGCAAGCCCCTGAGTGTTGACTAACCAGGTAGCTTTTGCTAAAGGTATGACGCTGTTTGAATGTCCCAGCACCTACTGTTCTTAGTATAGTACTGAATTGTATTATTCAGTTTTCCTGAACCTGGTGCATGACAATGGATGTCAAACTTAAGTGAAAGTTATAAGGAATAAAAACTCAGCTTGAAATTAACACTCTGGTGAACTCCAAGTACAAGAGACTAAATTGGTGCCTAACATGGCATGGCATGGTTTGTGCATGCAGAAGAAAACAAGCAAAATTACACCTTTGCATGAAGGCGTAGGTTTGGTCCTACTGACTATGAGCTATTCTTTTTTGACATTTCAACACTGACACTTGTAAGGTGCAAAAAAAGGTTATCAACTCTAAGGTCTATTTCTTACACTACTAACCTTAAGGCACTTGGGAACATGATGCTAAAGTCTTTGTACACTTACTATGCACAGCTAGGAAAATGGTTCCAGGTCTCCAAAGAGAATCTCGCTGAAAATTAAGTATAAAGGAAAGAAATACTAGGCTGAAATAGTCTGTGCTTTGGATATGGACCACGACCCACTGCTGTCAGGGGAGCTGCTGCAGCTGCACCCACTGCAGAGCACGAGAAACCTCTCTGTCTCCTCAGCAGTGCCAAGACCACGGCGCCATGCTGAAGGGATCAACCGGCTGCTGCCATTTTGGTGCAGCCGTGAAGGAAGGAAGAGTCAGCCGCTGTGACTGGGCTTGGTGGATTTTGCAGTTCTGTGCTCTGTTGCTGGCTGCTTGCAGTGTTCTGGAGCTGTGTGTGGCAGCAAGCCCTGCAATGCTTTTGTGTCAGCGAGTCCAATTATCCACCTAGCTGCCAAATCCACTCATAAACCATGTTTCCAAATGCTGTATGCGTAACTTAAGCACCTGTGGGGATGGTGGCTCCCCTGCTTATCTAGGGAACCCGTCCCAAAGCCTGCTCGTTCTTTCTGTGAAGTTCTTTGTTGTCTCTGTGTTCCACCTCATGTGCACAGCCTAGTGCTGTTTCCCTGCATCCTATCACTTGTCGCCTGGGAGAAGAACTGTCTCTCTGCCACTTCCTCTGAGAGAGATGAGCGGCACCCCATGCAACTCTCAGGTACACAAGTGTGGGAAAAGAAAATACAAACGGTTCTGAAAAGCAAGTAAGTTATTCAGAAGATACGTGTACAGATATGTGTGTGTGTGTGTATCAAAAACAGGAGGTAAGGTGCTACAGGAAAGTTGAAGAAGTTAAGAGCAAACTTGATGGAGAACTAAGGGCAAAACAAAACACATAGTAGTCCTAAAAACTAGTATTGCAGAAAACAGAATTCTGAAAAAAGGCGTTGGTTTTTTTCCTACTTTTTTTTTTTTTTTTTTTTTTTTTTTTTGGCAAGGTGTGTGCGTGACTGCAAAACTTGTAATTTCTGCTTAGTACACTAGAGAAGTGGTTGTATTATGTCTTATGAGGAGTGGCTCAGGGAGCTGGATTTGTTTAGCCTGGAGAAGAGGAAGCTCAGGGGAGACCTCTTTGCACTTTACAACTTCCTGAGGCGAGGTTGTGATGAGGAGGAGCTTGGCCTCTTCTGCCAGGCAACAGACAGGACCCAAGGAAATGGACACAAGTTGTATCAGAAGAGGTTTAGGCTGGACATAGTAGGAACTTTTTTTCTCAGAGAGTGGTCAGGCACTGGAATAGCCTGCCCAGGGAGGTGGTGGAGTTGCCATCACTGGCAGTGTTCAAGAAGCGTCTGGATAGGAAGCTAGGAGATATGGTATAGGGGTTTTCTGTAGGTATGGTGGAGGGAAGACGGTTGAACTAGATGATCTTATAGGTCCTTTCCAACCTCATGATTCTGTTTTTTATAAGTGCTTTTGATAAAATATATGCCAATTGTGATTGAAGTGCTGCTTTAGTTCCCAAGTACATCTGTTACAAATTGTTCTGCAAACATAGCTAAGTGCATTCTTATTTATATTCAGTGATGCTAAACACAACACACAAAACCCACAACATAAGCAAAAAAATACCCATTATGTTTTCTACCAACTCATCTTTTATATCACTTGGGCTCCTGCTGTTCGCACTCATCATTTCAGATGAAGGGAAAAAAAACAATGTTCGGTATCCATTATCAGGGGCTGGAGCACCTCCCCTATGAAGACAGGCTGAGGGTGCTGGGCTTGTTCAGCCTGGAGAAAAGAAGGCTGTGGGATGACTTCATTGCAGCCTTTCAGTACCTGAAGGGAACCTACAATCAGGAGGGGAGTAAACTCTTTGAAAGGGCCAATAATAGCAAGACAATGGGAAATGGATTTAAGTTGAAAGAGGGAAGATTTAGGTTGGATGTTAGGTGTGGGGGTAGATGTAACTGTGAGCAAGTCACCAAAGAGCTTATCAGATTCTTTGGTAGACCTTATCACTGCGAAACCCTGGAAGACCAGAGTGTGAGACGAAGAGCAAGCAGTGTCTGTTTGCTTCTAAGGGTGGACAGGAGGTTCCATTGATATGCATTGTTAATCCTGTTACTCTTAAGAAACCTTTAATCCTTCATCACTGTTGTTTGGGAGAAGCTGGGACCAATTAACTGATTAGAGGAACTGTTAGAGGAACAGGAATGCCTGGCTTGTAAGTGAGTGGTATATAAGATGTACGTTGAACACAATAAAGACATACTATTCTGATGCTACAATGAACTAGTAGGGAGCTCTCTAACTTGACTGAGCTCCGACAGTTAGGGGGAAGTTCTTTACTAGGAGAGTGTGAGGTCCTGGAACAGGCTGCCCAGGGAGGCTGTGGATGTCCTGTCCTTGGAGGTGTTCAAGGCTAAGTTGGATGGGGCCCTGGGGAGCCTGGTTTAGTAAATATGGAAGTTCGGTGGCCCTGCCATCAGGGGGGTTGGAGCTTTATGATCTTTGAGGTCCCTTCCAACCTGGGTCATTCTGTGATTCTGTGATCCATTAATATGAGATTGAAACCTGATTTTTTCCTGCCCAGAGTTAACTAGATAGAACTTAGGACCTATTCAGGTTTAGATCTAAAATATCACTACTTTAAAAAAAAAAAAAAAAAAAAAAAAAAAGGAACTTTTGCATCAAACTGACCTTGTTAATCTATTAGTTTAACTAGCACAGACATAAGAAAATGTGAAAACATGTAGGTTTACAGCAAATGAATATGCTGCCTTTTCTTATCATCAACAAAAGAATGTGACAGTGCACCACTGCTGTAGCAACAACATACAGAGCTAAGAGCTTGCAGAGCACAGCCTGCAAAAAGAGGCCTAGCTGCTATTGCTCAAGGTGTGCTGAATACATTATGTAGAATATCTTGTGAAGATACCATGGCAATAAATAACAGGATGCATATTCTCCACACAAATGAACTGGTGAGATCGGTACAAAGGATAAAGCAGAAAATGCATAAATTCTAATGGTTAAAGCAAAGTTAGATGTTGACAGTTGTAGAATAGGTGGGTACTCTTAACAGGTAGTTTCAGAGTATGTTATATTTGGTGTATTTGTATGTGATAACAGACTGTATGTCATTTTTAAATGCTGCTTTGGACATTAACAGTTCCATCAACTGCTAATTACCTCTTGATAATTATTTGCATGTAGAGTGGAAGTCAAGCTTTTTATTTTTTTAAGAAGCCTTATCACTATTCTCTCATTGTGTAAAAAATTTTATCAGGATGTATTGCTTTACAAAATAAATTGTGACTAATTTCTTGTTATTCCCTGGGGGAATATGTAATCTTTCTGTTGAGGTACTCCACTTTCTTCTTCCCTGTTCTTTTTTCTTAACAGCTGCTGGGATACATATATTTGTATAAGGCAGAGGGGCTAAGAAAGGAGCTGTTAGCTATCTTACATTTCAGAGTTTTAGTTTAAGAAAAAAGAATGAGGAATAGCTTATTATAAGAACAAACAAACAAACAAAAGACCGCCTTTATTCCTTTCGCCTAGCTTTGCTTTTTAAGAACATTTACTTACTTTAAAATTATATTCTGTTTTCGGTTGCCTTTCCTATCTGCCCCTAGCTTCTGTTTTTCAAAAACGCCACTCTTCTGGATGTACCTAACACTTTATTTATACAAGGGGACGTTTTCTCTCTTGGTTTTCCCGGTCATCCTGGAAACTAGCCACCAGGAGGCAGTAACGTTACGCGTTGGTCATGCTTCACACTGCTCCTTCGTGCCGTTGCCTTCGTAAGTGAAGATTTGGGATGTCATGAACATCATCAGTGACAGTGTTCAATGCGTCTTTTCCGATGGTCGCTATTCTGAAACGTAAGATCGGTGTCTCCTGTCACTTTGGTATCTTATTTTCTCTCTGAGCTTGCTCCTACATGATAGTGGCTTAGAAATGTAGCCATGCAGGAGCACAGGTGGAGATAATTGTATTCTACACAGCTGTGTCAGCTGAGTTTAGAAGACACGTGGTAAATCGTTCTTTAGCAAATTGAAGAAAGTTAAATTCAAAATGGAAATTCATATTTAGGATCTGAAAGAAAAATACTGACCTCAAAGCACAGGCAGCCTTTCAAAATCTCTTTTCCTATGCTTTTCATGCAGCTGCCGGGAGCCTTCAGACCACCAGTCCACTCTGCATGCTTAGAAAAAATCTTGACTCAAGTTTTAAGGCATGAACTGAGGAAACAAACACTTTGCCAAGTCTGATTTAATGAGAATTTTTATCATCGGTTATTTTGGCATACCTTTCTACAGATGCCAAAACACTATATAAATGCTCTCAGAGGACTCAATTTTATGTACAGATTGACTAATAACTGACACTTAAGGTCTGGCATGACACTGACAAGTTCTTTTAAGTGAGAACAGTACTGGAAGCAGTAATGTGAGTTAGGTAGATTGTGTTACTCAGTAACAGTGTGTTGTTGCCCAAGGAGGTTGTGGATGCCCCATTCCTGAAGGCATTCAATCCCAGGCTGGATGTGCCTCTGGGCAGCCTGGTCTGGTGGTTGGTGACCCTGCACATGGCAGGGGGTTGAAACTAGATAATCATTGTGGTCCTTTTCAACCCAGGCCATTCTATGATTTTGTGATTGCGTTCCTATGGAGGTTCTAAATATTGAACATGTTTTTCTCTCTGCTATGACAATCTTTCTCTGCCGTGATTAAAATGAGTTATGTTTTTTTTTCCTTTCCTATGCAACCTGTATTAATATGGCACTTTAAATAAATATGTTAAATAATTGGAAACAATAGAAAGCATGTTTTTTCATGGAGTTATCTAGGTCAATCTATGTCTGTGACAGGGGTGCAGTAGGCCCATGGGCCCCCTGGCCCCCAAAAATGGGAAGGAAAAAAGGGGTAGGGAGATGGGAGCTAGGCTCAAGCAAACAAACAGAACAGCGGCAATGATCTAAGGAGGAAAACTTATTTTACTATCTGTGACATTGGAATGCAAGATAACACACTGTAATACAATCTAGTTGAAATTGAGGCTAATAAACCAAGTAAAATAAGAGAGAGGTTTCTGAAGGCCAAGAAGCCTACTTTGAAATTGAAGGTGCACGGCTTGGAAGCACACTCACATTCGCTGCCAGGCAGTGAGAGAGAGCGAGCATCACTACCGTGACATATTTTCCTCTCTGACCTTGAGGTCCTCTGGGACGTGTAGTTCTTTTCTGTGCTCCACATGATGTTATGATGTGGAATACCAACAGCAAAAATTACAAAACCATGACAGTTTTTATCTGAAAAGCAAAATTCTGTTGTTTGGTTTGGATTCAAATTTTGATCAAAGGTTTTGCTATTATTGTTTTTAAAGTAAACAGAATAGGAATAATTGACCACAGCAAAGTACACTTATAATGCCTCCCACAAATATTATTGGGTCTGTTAAATGCATCTTTGCATGGAGAAATGAGGAAATTAATTTCATTTGATTTTAAATCATGTGATAGGCTGTCTCAGTAAAAAAAATCATTAGTATCTAGTAATGACTATTACTAATAATAACAGGTATTCCTAAAGAGTAAATCCCCTGAGATTCATAAAGCATTTGCAAAAATATGTGATATTTTGACATTTCCATTGTTTTTCTTTATTAGCCAAGGAAGCCAAGTAGCCTATTTGAAATGCAAAGAACATAAAATATGCTATAAGTTCAAGCAGATGCTACTTAAACTGGATACTTTCCCAGTGAAGTTTAGATTGGCTAAATTTGTGATATTGTTGTTCTGCCACATTTTTTTTAGATTACTGTAACTCTGTCCATAGAATTCTTTACAAATGAAAACAAGGTGACCAGTCAGTGCTTGAGCTGCTGGCTGAGAACAAAGGAGGGAGTGTGGATTTTCAAACTTAGGAAGCTTCTCTTAAGGTTGACTGGCATATCTTAATTGTGTATTCTCTTTTAGGTTATTTCCAAATGATCATTGAGAACTATAAGCATGGTCAAGACTTAGCAGGTTGTTTAACCACACATTACAAATTGCATCTCATAAAGGTATTTTCTCATGGATCTTAAGTTACAGGTTCTTCTCAGAAAAAAAATGCACATGAAAATACATACATCATCAGAACAAGATCAGCATTAAGTGTTGATTTTTACTTCAGTATACAGATACAGGTAGCACTGTCACTGAAGTGAACAAATGCTGTTACAAGTTTAAATCAAACTACATTTGCAATAAAGTCCGCAGCAGACCCACACTGATTGCCATCATTCTTGTGACTTGCCAAACCATTATTCACATGTCTTTTTTTGGAAGCCATTAGAACTCCTGGTCTCCAGACAACCAAGAGTTTCTTGTATAATACTCTTGTTTAGTCTCAGAAATTAGCTTTATCTCCAGTTTACTCACATCGGTAAAAAACAAACAAACAAACAAACCAAACTGGAAATCCCAAGGTCAAGTCACAAACTTCAGTATGTTTTTCCTGTTGAAAAATCAGGAAAAAAAAATAGTCAGCATAGCTACAGTTACCTGAATGAGACTCTCTGAGATCATGACATTCTCTTTATGAAAACGCATGTTATTCCAAATACTCCTGAAAATTACATATGATCAAAAAAACCTGTCATCTACATATTGCAGTTTCTGTTGCTTTGTATACCACCATAGTTTCACATGTGAGGAAGTTAGAGACGTGGTAGTAATAATGTACTAGTTGTGCAAAGTCCCCATTGCTTCTACTTTGTTATTTTTGTTAAGGCACAAAATTTATGTCTAGATCCAAACTGAAATTCTGACCCTTTTTGCTTCACTTTTTCCAAGAAAGGGCAGCTGGTCCATTCTTAAGTTTTGTTTCTGGGAGCTCAGCTGTTCTGAGTGCACTGTGGGATGCCTAGTATTCCTGGAAAGCAGGAGGTACTGCTCAAAATGAAAATGCAATTAAAAGTTAGAAGAATCTGGTGTGTTATATGAATGTGGTTCAACAGGCACTGCAGAAGCAAGCCTATGTTCAGTGTATTTCTCAGGATCTGCGTTCGTTTGCATTCTCTGTAGCTTCATTAAACTTCATTGACAGGACTCTCTTATACTTTAATTATAGGCATAAATTAAAGCAAATGATGAGGAGAGGACTAGCAAGCTTATTTAAATAAGAAAAAAAGATTGATTATCTTTATTGTCTGGATATTATAAAAGCAACATTTTTCTGGAAACTGACAGGAACAGCATGTTATTGAAATGACATTAAATTATAAAAGTTATAGAAGAATATATGCAAAGCATCCTAGAAATAAATAGTAGAGGTATCAGGAATCCACTGAAGAGGAGCACCAAATGTATGTGTCAGTGCATCTCACCTGAGATTACATACTGAGGGTAAATATCAGAAGTGTAATTGTGCTGCTAGCAGATAAGAGAATAAGAAGGAAATCTGGGATGAGGTGAAAAGTCCAATTTAGGCCAACACACAAGTCAGGAATGATAAGGATAAATATATTCTTAGTATAGTTGCTTACTATCCCTAGTACAGTATAGTCAGTAGGTGAGCTTTGCGTATGATGCTAGCAGTTTTATATTGAAAATGGGAATGTTACATGTTCCCTGTGCAAAGTCATTTCTGTATAGGGCACAAGAACATGCTTTTTGTTTAGCCTGACTCTGGAAAAATTAACTTCAGGGCCATCACTGGGAATGTGTTCAGCTACTTTAGTGAAATAGTACAGGCAAAATAGAAAACAACAAAGCAAAGCCTTTAATAATTGTTGCTAGCTTATCAATTGAATTTCTGAGTGCTATTCAGTTCATCTGGGGAGATATTTTCTGTGTGGGAGAGGACAGTTAACTGGTATCCATGTAAGAAGATGTTTCTGTGTCTCTGCTGAAGTATGTTTTCCTCTACTTTTAAGGCTAAATAGAGCAATCTTTTCAAGAAAATTTCCTGGCTTCCTACATAGAGGGGTCATTAAAGAGAACTGACAAGTTATGACACAGACTGACTGTGTTGAGGAAAGAGAGGGAAGTCTCCCAAGAAGTACGGGAAAACAGTTAGGAATTAATTTCATAGCTTAAAAAGGAATATAAATTAATTCAGACCATGATCTAGTATGCAAGATTCCTTTGAGACATCTCTAGGGCTGTCACTGAACATCCAATTTTCAGGAAATGAGGCTTAGTTGAAGAACACAGTAGCTAAGACCAACCTCTTACCACAGCCAAAGTGGTATATAAATGCTATATAGCTGACTTCAGTAGGAGAGGCTATCAGTGTGCTTACGCGGGCAAGAAGGCCAGTCTCATCCTGGCCTGCATCAGAAATAATCATCAGGACCAGGAAAGTGATTGTCCCCCTGTATGCAGCACTGGTGAGACTGCAGTTTGAATACTGTGCTCAGTTTTGGGCTCCTCACTGCAAGAAGGATACTGCATTGCTTGAGTGCGCATAGAAAAGAGCACCAGTGCTGGTGAAGGGACTGGAAGGCAAGACATATAAGTAGTGCTTGAGAGAATTCGGGTAGTTCAGTCTGGAGAAAAGGAGGCTGAATAGAGGTCAGATTGAAGTTGATGATCTTGATGACTTTCAAGTTGTTTTCCAACATTCTAAAATTCTATGATTTAGATGGTAGTAGTAACCATCTTGAACTACTCCTGTTAAATCCAGTATTAATTTGCAACATTAGGCTTAAAGTGACTGTGTATACTTGACTATTTATAGAAATATGTATGAAGCTTGGACAGTACCTTCAGTCTTATCTTTTTTCACCCTTAGTACCTTTAGAAATGCTAATTCTAAATCCCATGGAGACTTAAAATAAATTTAAAAAAAAAAAAAAAGAGGTTTTTGATGTCTGTGTCTTTTATTACTAGCATTTGTTATTGTGCAACATATACATGATGAAAATTGGGTGGAAGGCAAAACTCCAGAGTTGCATAAGAAGGTAATTTCATTGCTGTTTTAGTAGATTAGCTTGTATATAAAGAAAACAAATGGCAATGGATAGGCAAGAAGAATTACAGCAGTCTTCACTGTGCCACAATTTATATATATATATATAATATTGCATACATATATACATTTTTATATATATAATATATATATAATATGCATCTATTCCAAAAAGTAAATTATTTCTTTCAGCCCTTCAGGTAACATGGCTGTTTGTCAGTGTTTTATCCCCACTCTTTATATATGCCAGGCAGAGAAAGTGAACTTGAAAGGCCAAGTATGATTAGGTTGGGGCTTGATGATCTTTAAGGTCTTTTCCAACCTGAGTAATTCTGTGGTTCTATGAAAGATGTAGAGAGGGAGTGGAAATCTTAGGCACTTGTGAGTTGCAGAAAGGGAGTGGTGTGGCAGAAAGGAGAGCATGTTTCATACTATTCACAGGTGTGGATCAACTCTGCAAAAACTGAGAACTGGCTGCTTATCTGTGGTAATTCCTCAGTGTCAGTGAAGGAGACAGTTTTTTATCTTTTTTTTACTGGTTTACTTTCTTCTGGGTTATCAAAAGGCAGGGTGCTTTGCTGTTGCAATGCATCAACTGTATGCCTGTTTTCCATGAGAGAGCTGAGAAATGTTGGGAATGAATTCGACTTCTGACTGTAGTAGACTGCAGAGTGGCAAGAATTTCCCAGAACTGCCCTTGTGCTGCCAGCAATTTGTATTTTACAGACTTCCTGAGCTAGACAAAAGTCTTTAGACTTTTTGGTTATGTCTGCAGATTATCCGTAGGAGATAAGCTCCTAGTATTTACAACATCCTTGGCTATGACATACTTACATGTTATGCAATTCACCACCTTCCTTTGATTTCCAGTCCATTTGCAGCAGTCAGGCAGCTGGGCACATCTGTGCAATTCTCAGGCATTACAACACAAGAGATTAAACATGGGCTACTTGTTATAGTGGCCTTTCCTATTAAATATCTTCACATGACATTGTTCCAAATAGAATGCATTTCCTCCTACAGACTCTTAGGAGCATCACAGTGCTCTCCTAGGAGAACCATGTTCATCTTTGTAGCCTAAAGGTGCTGGATTTCTGGCCTCCCTGCCCTTAACATAATAACCCCAGAGGCCCTTCATCCCTCTGGCATGCTCCACTGAGTTCCTCAAAATCATTTTAACACAATTTGTCTTTATTATACCTCAAATATTTCCAGGCAAACCACAAGAACAGTTGTAAAAATAAATCAAATGAGAGCTAATTAAACTGCAAGGTATATGAAGAGTAGGAGAAAATATTTTTCTTACATAACTTTTTCTGTATTGCTGTATTTGTCATAACCACATGATACCATATCATGTAAGTGGGACTGGTCAAGTAGTGATGGCACCTATTTTACCTAATGTCTGTTTAAACTAGCGTATGTGCAGTTGGCCTGACTGTGACATCTGCTTTTTAGCAGACAAATGGGATAGGAAATAGGGAACTGAGCCTATTGATGTAATAAACCCAACTGCCTCTAATTACTGATCTTTCCAATAATGCTCACTTGTTCATATGCTGAGGAAATAAGTTCCTTTTCTGTGTTGCTGAGGTATTTTCACCTAGAGCAGATGCTGTGACAGGAGTAGCCCTAGGTAGCTCTTTGCCTGTATATCTCCTCATGCTGATGTGAGTCAGATGTTCCACGTTTGTACTGATGAAAGTCTGATTTTTAATGAACTGTGAAGTAGTTCCAGCTACTCAACACAAGCTTTCCTTAATGTCCATCTCATCCTGTTTTTGTCTCCCAAACAGATTAAAAATACAGAGAATCTATTAAATTTTGAGGAGGGCTTGTCACACCAGCAAAGGTTTGGAGTGAGATGCCTGAATATTAGCTCTCACATTCTTATGACTTTGGAATTAGTTGATGAGAGCTCATCTCAGCTCTTTGGAAAACAGTGATATTATTTATACTGATTTTTGTACTGTTGGACTGTACCTCTGTTCTCACCTTGGTGTCCTATCAGCACAGATGGAGTAGAAATGGTAATATGGCTGTGGTTTTGAATATGTACCATCATGGTTTTAGCTTAAATTGCTACATAGATCACCCCAAAAGTAATGCTTCCTATTTATTTCCATGGAAACTAAAACAGCTATAAATACAAACATGACAAAACTATCTTATAGAGTTAATTCTGAGCTACAAAACACATTTTTTTAACACAGTCAACACTGTTAGCTGTGCATTTTCACCAGTGGTGAATAAGAACCTGCATGCCATGCTCATAAACATCTGCACCAGCAGAGGTGACCCACTGTCACCATCGCCTTACTGTGCTCACATCCACTGACTGGTATCCACTAACATTCAGCAAGCAGCAAGCAATGGATGGCATTGTTTCTGCATGGAGGAATTTAATGGTATACCTTTGCTTCATATGCACTTTCATGCCAGACACCATTCTGTCAGACTGTCCTTCTACTGCCATCTGTCACACAACAGCAACATGTGATAGAATATTTGTGGGAAGGTTTAACCTCTGCTAGCATCCACCTCTGATTTTGTGGGCCCACATGATTAAACAGAAGGCATTACTTTTGGAGCAGCTATTGTATTTCCTAGAGAATGACAGCCAGGAATCTGGCGATGTTCTTAGTGAGCTGCCCTTTAATAGACAACTCATACCGAAATATGTGAACTGTGTGCTGTGCTCTTGACTTAACTGCCACCTTCAAACGAAGAAAGGCTTGTGAGATGATGCATAAAACTTATAAGAGAATGCTTTGTCCTTGATAGAAACTTAGCAAGTATGAATGCTGAGGGTAAAGATGGCTGTCAACGCAGAAATTAGAAGCATAATTCACGTTAGGATGTTATGCTTTATATGTGTGTGAATTACAGCTTAAAGTAAAAAAATAGCTTTTTGGAATTTGAATTTTTTTTAATTGGAAGGGAAATTGTCAATGATTTTACAGTATTTCAATTTAAACAGTTACATGAATATTTTATTGTTTGCAACTATTGACTTGGGCGGTCAAAAATTATCCACTAAAAACAGCAGGAAATTTGCTGCAGAGACTGCTGGAACTCCTTAAAGGCTATTCTGGCTGTATAAGAAAATAATTATCTGTTGTACCAAGGTCAACCATGTGATTTGGCACCACTTGTAGGCTAAAAATGCTGGGGTTTTCAGAATGAAGGCTCAACTGCAATAAGAAATATAAACTGTAATGTCAGTTTCAGGGCAAGGTTATACATTCGGGTAGATATACTAAATTCATTGGAAGTAGTAAGGGTTAATATGTTTGCACATAGGATAATGAATAAGCACTTTCACAGAGGTATGCATTATGTGTATGGTTTTAAAATGGTATGTGTATAAAGAACTATTCGATATTATGTGTGGAGAGAACAAGAACTGTTTATTTTAAATTCCCCTTGAGAATGAATTAAAAACATTCTGAAACAACTGAGCTAATTTATACAATCTAACCACAGTGGAAGTTTCCCAAAAAGCACAGGTGTCAGTCACCTCTGCAATGTCCAGCTCCAAGCAAGTGTGCCATAAAATAATTATTTTAAACCACTTCTTGCAGTCATTCCAACTTTATCCACTCCTGTGCTACTACCATAATGTCTGCACTTACTTTCACACCTAGTTACAAAATCCTTTTGGTTTGCTCTTGCAAAGGTGAGGGGAGACACAGTTTTCCCATACGGATGCTCTAGGAGCATCACTATAGGGGCATGAGCCTTAATATGCAGATAGCCTTTTAACTTAGAGGGCTTCCAGTAAGTGAACTAGATGTTCTGACAGAAGAAAAATGATCCTAAAAGACTGCAGTCTTTACTGTGGGTTCTTGCAGCACAGGTCTTCAGGGTAGCCTTCTAGTCGGATGCAAGCACTGCAGTGTGGGCTCTGTTATCCTCCACCGCACCCTTTCACCAAGGATGCAGCTTTCTCTGACTGCACAGGGTATTGTGGACACAAAAATATTGTTCAGGGAAAAATAGTGCTTTTTCAAATATCTGCTTTCACATTACTCTTTGTGTATTATAGCTGAGTTAGAGAATGAGTGTTTTCTACATGAATTCGTCTCCTCTTTTTTACACTTCTGAATAAAGATAAAACTAAACATTTGCTGTCATTGAAAGAATGTGTTTCTCTTTTTACACAGTTAAAAGTTTAAAGTTGTTTTTTTTTTGTTTGTTTGTTTGTTTGTTTTTTTACCACTCTTCAATATATGTTTCAGAAGTACGAAGGAAACAAACCAGAATTGTAGCTTCTTCAGGTCATGAATATCAAGCAAAGGGGTATAAGCAGCTATAAAGATAAAAATAACATTGATATGATTTATCCTGCTCTGTACAAACTGAGCTGGAAAGGAAATACATTCTCAGTCTATGAAACCATAAGATATTTAAAATAGGATTTTGTTTATGAATGTGAAATATACGGGCTCTGAAAGGACATTAGGCTTTGGTAGTGTCTGCCATCAATGCCTGCAATTCTGTTCTGATCATACTCCAGTACATGTGGTGCCATGGTTTCTTCTGGGAGAGAATAAACAAAGCAGTTGGGTTTGGGCTTTTTTGGGTTTGTTTGTTTTTTGTTTGTTTGTTTGCTTTTTGCTTTGTTTTTGGTACTTGAGTTCTGAAAATACAGCTGCAGGTCTTTAAATTCCCTGGTAGATACTTAGATGGAAAATGATAACTATTTCTTAAATTGTGAGCCATTATGTAGAATTTGAATGATTCTGACCCTCTTTGTATGGATAGCCATCAACAGAATTATCTAAAGCTTCAGACAGTGGTGTTTTCAAATGCTGAGTTAACCTAAGGTTTTCCTGGTGCAGTTAGTAAATATACTTCTAAACAGATGCTAAACTTTAATATCTGCATCTAAGCTCACTAGCATTAAAAAAGTGCCACTTTGCTTTTCTTTACAGGGAAGCAGGAAGCCCAACTAGAATAGTACAACCGATATTACTAATTGTATTGGGATTACTATAGATTTGAACACTGGCTTTTTCTCTCTTGCAGAGTGGTAAGGGTGTTCCCAGGGGTATAAGTGTGTGTGGGTGTACTTGCACATTCAGATGCAACTTGTCATTGAAAAGATGTGACTAAAAATGTCCACATACAAAAATCCTCCAGAATGAGAATGTGTACAATTTAATCTCAAAAATAATTTGTTTAACAGCACTGTAAACCTCACAGGATTTCAGGAGAAATGGCAGCTAAGCTTCATCAGAATGTGCTACCCAGTTCCTGTCCATTGGAGAATTTAAGGTCTTTGATGTCTTCTTGCCATTGTAATTACTACTATTTATGTGCCACAGAAGGATAATATAGCAAATGGAGATGATGACTAGTAAATGGGGTGTGCCCTTGGAAAAACCCTGAAATGAAAAATCGTTATTACACAGAAGTAGAAAGAAATGGTATTTTCCATAGTTCTGTAAGGTGTTCTTAGTATATACTAATGTGTTCATTCACAGGACAAATATTTAGATATATGGCAATCATGAGAAAAAAGCATCTGCAGGCTAAGACTGCCTGCAGTTTAATTCTATTGAAGGGACTTTTAGGTGGAACTTTTCAGTTTACTATCAGTGTAAACAAGGTTAAACTGTTTTCTAATGATGCAGCAGTAAATTCTCACACCTTGTGACTGAGATATGTGATGTTTCATGAGTCAGGAGAGAAAGCCATTGGAAAAGAAGATAAATCCCATGACATTTAAGAAATCTTAAATGGCTCTCTTTGCCATGGCATACCTGATAAAGAAGCTCTCTAGGGAAGCCTTTCTCTTTAGTACAAAACATCCACCTATTAACCACATAACATTCCTCTCAAGGTTTTAAAAACAGCCTGATAATGTTGAAAGGATTGTTCAAACTTCCATGCGCCATTAAGTAGCCTGAATACTTTTGCTATATAGGGAAATATAATAGTGGCCTGGCAAGACCTGTTGGTCTAGATACTCATTCCTCCCAGTTAAATTAGTGGGTCTCATGTAGGTATTAGCAGTGCCAGTAAGTCTAATGGAGAAGTTATCACTGTCAAGAAATCTTGCCTTGATGACCAATTGACATTTGTTCCCTGCTGGAGCAGAACTAAGCACTGGACAGGAGTAGCCCTTCCAAACCCATGGTGCTGATATCAAAAATATCAAAACAGCTACAAAAATTACATTTATTTTCTGATTTCAGCTCAGTGCGTGACTGAAGAATTATGCACACATTCATAGTTTTAATTCTGTACTAAAAGTAGGTTGTTTTTATTTAGTGTGCCCCAAGCCTCAAAGGTGAGTTTGTAGGAGTATGCTGTTTTTCTTGCTGTGAATCAGCACTTCCCACATAATTTCCTACATCTGGCATCAGAATGGCACCCTTCCTTCTGATATGATGACGTGGATAATAATTTAGAGCACCAATATTAATGCTCTAATGAGTCAGGCCAGCATAGTCAGGAGCAGGAAAATTCCACACCCTCTAAGGAATCCTTACTGTTCCATTCCTTTCGAAATTTCCTTTTTGTTCCTCATCCTTCTTTCTCTTCCTTTTAGTCTAAACTTGTCTGGCTGCTTTAAATCAGTTGTCTCCATTGATCTGTTTGACTTTTTCTAAGAGACTATCGTATCAGCTCTCTCTGTGACACATATATTATCGGAGCTATAAAGTAACATGTAACTAGGAAGTAGAGCACCCTAGAATTAGAGGTCTCACATGAAGTCCATAGAGGGAGGTAAAAAAGGCTGCAGTTAACTTTGCTGGGATTTCAATCTAAAGATGTATGCAAAGACTTTTCTTCCAGAAAGTTTGCTCATTCTCTTGTTAACTGGGTCCATTTCAGAATACTGACCTCATTCTTCTGCAGTTTACTACCTTTTCAGTGACTGTATAAGCCTCTTGAGTGCAGAGGTCTTCTAGTGACCACTTACCTCATTTTTTTCATTCAATAGTTTCTCACATAATTCACTTAGAATCAAGAAGCAGCTTGTCTTTATAAAGCTTCAAAATATCCAAAAGTGGCACAGAGTGCAACACCAATAAGGATGCAGCATTTTCAAACACAGATTTCCACTAATCTAGTTTGAATGTGAAGTCAGCCTGGTCTTATGCACCCTTTGGCGTGCTCCCACAGAAGCACTCAGCATGATGCCCAGTCTTACATAAACTTGGAATTTAGGACAAGAACAAGAACGCTGGGAGAAGTGTAAAATTCAGACTCTGCAACTACCTTTCTGTAAAAAGAATTGCAGCAGTACATGAATGGTGTCACACTTCAGGCTCCTAAATGGCCCTTTTGGTGTGTGGTATAATGTTCATTTTTATGTTGGCTCTATTTAGTGGCACCATTCAATAACTGAGTGTCTAGGGAGCTCTGACTAATAGCTTTCATTCACAATGCCGCGTTTCTCAGGACTAATATTATCTCATAGCTTGGATGTGCTTTTTGGTGGTTTCAGCTAAGCAACAACTTTATTACTGAAAATGTGCATATGGAAAAGATGCTCTGAAATGGTGACAGTCTAAATGTAGACATTTAGTTACTGGTAGGACTCAGTAGCTTGAAAGTGGGACTTGATCATCTTGAAAGTCTTTTCCAGCATAAGTGATTCTGTATTCACCACTGTTTTTTATAACACTGAATCATCAAAATGCTTCCTGAGAGGTTAGCATTGTGCCTATAGTTATGTCAAGATGGGTGAATCTTCCCAGAGAACATGAAATGCGGTACGGCTGTACCACGTTGGAATATTCATAATGATGAGCAATTATCTGTTGTACTTGCTAACTGATCACGTTGGGAAATGACACTAATGGAAAAAATGACATTGTTTTATTTGAAAGTTCTTTAGTGTTTTGGAAAAAAATAACAACTCCGAGCCACCGACTTTTATTTGAAGAGATTTGTCATTAGGAAAGATTTTTACCCTCCCCTTACCACCTCTCCAACCCCTTCCCCACCCTCACCCCCCAAAAAAAAGATGGATTTAAAAAATAAAAAACATTAAAAAATAATAAAAAACCATAAAAAATTAAAAACATAACTGTCTTTGAAAACCACTTGACAATTGGCTAAAAAGAGAAGAAAGTCTATTTGTGAGGCTTTTAACACCTGAACCTTTTTGCATTCGTAAGAACTGACTATTTACTGGGTTTCATATGTTTGCAACAGCTACAGCTGCAGTCTAAATGACAAGTGAAAGCCTTCTTAGTCTCTGGGGAGCAGAGGACAGAATGACAGGCCATCAGGTCCTGAGTACTCATTCATTGGAGGCTACAGAGGCTTAAATATACTCAGGAAATCCTCCTCTTCCTCCTCTGAAAGTAGGCAGAGATGGCTCTCCCTGAAGTTTGATAAACTCGTCTTTCCCACAAAGATCAATGTAAAAATATGTAGTTGAATGCAATAAGGGAATTACTAGTGTCCTAAGGAAAACACAATTTCTAAAATTATATGTTTTCTGTAGTTTACTTGACTTCTTGATTAATTCAAGGAGCATGTATGTACCAGTCCCAGTACTGTTCCTGTGAATAATAATGGTAGAGCCTCTCAGTCTGTAGTTTTTCTTCCTCATCATGCTGTGAAATTTCAAAGTCATCCTTCTGCAGTGGAAATTACAGTTTCCTTTTTTTTCATGCTGACATTGCTTTTCATATGGTCAGTCTAGGATATGAAATCAACAGTATGAGGCTTGTCAGACTGACTCAGCATACTTAATGAAGCAAACTGCTCTAATTTATTGCCTCCCTCATTTCCTTGGGTGTACAGTGGAGATTTTTTGAGCTGTTCACACGCAAGTCAACCAGTATCCTATAAATGTTGTTACATTTCATAGCCTCAGGAGAGAAGCGCAGCTGAATCACCATCTAATTGCAACACCTTCTTGAACAGTATCTTGACACTCAGAGTGACCAGTGAGGCTCATTAGGAAAAGAACAAGGAAATAATGAAGTTACTTTAAGTTTTACTCTTCCTCTGTATTTTTCCAGATGCCAAGAACTTAGAGATGAGGAACTTCTTGATCCAGAGAGTGTACCTTTCTGTTGAATAGGTCTCATAAGATTTTTCCCTCAGAAAATTTTAGATTGGAAGCAATGACCAATAATTCCTCTTTCACCTTAAGCATTACATTTGAAACATTACAGAATTTTGTCACATTCCCTCTTTTCAGGCTGAAAAAAATCTATTATACTTCATTTTTTTTTCCCATCCTACAACTGTTATCAACCTTGTTGTTTTCCTTGGGTCCATACCTAATTATAGTGTACAGACATAGGTGTCCTTCCTGCTTTCCTTCTGCCAGTTAGCGGGATTGCATCCCAGTTCTTTGAAATCTGGATACTTCAAAACATGTAAAAAAGTTACAGAAGATGGGAAGAAATACTTATATTTTGTCTATATATTTATGTATATATATATGTATGTATGTATATGATATATATATATATAATCATATATGTGTAAGAATTCATATATACATTTTTTACAAGTAATTATATCTGTTTCTGCCCTGCTCCCTAACTTCTGTCTTTAATGTGTGAAAATATGCATAGTTTTTCTCTCTGTTTTTCTCAGAGGCATAACACCTTTTTATCCCTATAGTCCAGTTTTATGTACCTCGAGACTGAATATATTGTTTGTACCAAGAATGTGCACTAAAAAAGTAATACACAGATTCTTTGCCTTAAAAGATGTTAGGTTTCTTTTTCTTACAGCTAGAACATCAACAATTTCTTTTTATGGAAACAAGTTTACCATTTCTATTTGTAAATGGTGATCATTTATTACCACAACAGGCAGTTACTCCTTCCCACGTAAGATACAGCCCCACTTAGTCAAACCAAGAGTACAAGCTCCTGCAGATCACAGGTATTTACTGGGGTTTGGTACATTTGGGCAAATCTACCTTCACATTGGCATCTCTGAGTAAAGTCTTTAAACTCCATGCCTCAGAACCAACAAGTGGTTGTTTTTTTTGTTTGTTTTGGTTGGTTTGGTTTATTTTAGGTTTGGGGTTTTTTGGTACAAAACATCCCAGGTACATTGCGAAAGCCTGAATCACAGGTGTGAGTGTTTGTCAATGCATGGTAAATCTGCCTTTTCACATGAATATACTTCTCTACAACAGTATAAGAAAAATGGCTTATTCAACATGACTGCGACTACATGTGATACAAGCAGACAGAAAATATCTAAACCTCATCAGAATGTTTATTGTTCTTTTACATCTTGTGTATAAGTAACAAATAGTTGAACATGAATTTATTAAAAAAAAAAAAAAAAAAAAAAAAAAGAAAAAGAAATAGGAGATTTTTTTTGAAAGGGTGCCTGGTGGTGATGGTAAAATCAGGGTATAAGTTTTGTGTTCTGGTGCTGGACCGCCCTGGCCCTGTGCAGCAGCTGGATTTGTGTTTAATCTGGCAGGGTTTTCCCTTCCTAGCAGCGAATCTGCTTCTTGGGCAAGCTTGTAGAGTAACTAAGCAGACGTCCCCACACGAATCAAGGGCAAGTTGGGATATCTAATTCTCACGACATGGGCACTCTTATCAAATGCAGCCCTCGTCTCCACTTGGGCCTCATGTGCGTGGACTACTTGCCTTCTCCCAGCCTATGACCTGGCAGCCTGTGGGTTTCTGGCTGAACAGTCTGGTACACTCTAGTGGCAGGGAGCTAGAGGTGGGAACTCCTACAGGAATGGGTTGGTTTCAGCCACCATGATTTAAGCATTTTCTTGAAGTTTTTAAGTTTGTAAGGTGCTATGAAGACAAAATCATATGTCCTATGCATTTAGGAATATAT
This sequence comes from Excalfactoria chinensis, assembly GCF_039878825.1. Taxonomy (NCBI): domain Eukaryota; kingdom Metazoa; phylum Chordata; class Aves; order Galliformes; family Phasianidae; genus Excalfactoria; species Excalfactoria chinensis. The sequence goes on from NC_092828.1 coordinate 38,663,677, forward strand.
TCAAATTTAATTGTAACACACATATTTCTCTGCCAAATGCACTCTAATTTCATTGTGTATTTTGATAGATGGAAAGCAACTAACCCTTTTAAAAGGCTGCATAGCATTCCTAGTCCAGCTTGCTGAAAAGGAAGATGTTAAGGCATAAAGTCTGCTGGGAGAACATACTGAGTGCAGAGTTGTGTTCAGTGGTGTCACTGCAATCCCACCCTGTCTTCTCCGTATTTGGAGACTGTGTGTTCCCTCATTTCAGCTCTCTGGCTCAGGGAGGCAGCTATTGGATTGCTACTGCGCTTTTTGGAGCAATGAAGCACAACTGAAAATTTTCCACCACAATCTTGTTTAAGATGTAATAATTATGGTAACATTTTTTACTTAATCAAGGCAGCAATTAGGCAATGGGCATGTCATTCTTTTCAGCTTGGGCAAGGGAAGATGACAAAGCAGCCTGATTTATTACTGTGGTGTCTGAAAGCCCGCAAACCTACTCTCTCTTTAATTGCAAAATATTCTCAGGAAGAGGGAATCTGAGAACAAAAACCATTGTAAATAACTCTGGTCTTACAATTCAGCAATCAAGTATTTCCTTGTGCACTGACCATTTGGACTGTGTTTCTGCTAATGAGCTGACTTTTCTTTCTCTTGGAGCTGTGTGTGAACTCACTGATTTGATTATTGCAAATTATTGTATCGAAGCACTATGAAGATGCACTTTTTTACTAGGGCTTCTCTTCTTTTTACTTGGGTTCCTTTCCTTGCTGCTGTGCATTACAGCCTGATGCTCTTTGGCCCTAGTGTGAGACCTGTAAGCCCTGGGAGACTGAAATATTTCTTCCTTTGGCCCCTCCACAGAAAGTTAAGGAATTGCTAAACTAAGCAGGAGGGGCAGATCTCAGGAGTAGAGGGGTTGCAAATTTTGTTCCAGAATGCCTGCCCCTCATTGTGTTTGGTCTCCCAAACAGCAGGGAGCAAACATCTGGCTTCAACTAGCCTGTAATTCCTTCTGCCTTGTTCAGGAGCTTTCTGTAAGAAGGACAGGTTCTGCCTCAAGCACCAGCTATCAGACACTAGCCTAGGTACTAGCTCTTGTTCCACAACACCAAACCTCAGCTACAACCCTACCTGTTATCTTGGAACTATCTTACAAGATGCCCAAGTAAAGAATGACATTTTCATGCTAAGAATCCTGTTTCTCCAAAACATTAATATTCTGATTAGAAACAAAATTGACATGCTAAGTGTGCAAGATGCAAAAGGGTAATAGAGACTCAGGCTAGTTTGAGAATGTGAGGAATATAGCCTTTATAAGCTGTTTTCTAGGATTTTTTTCCCCCCACGTTTCAGGTATTTGGCCCTCGAAAAAAAATTAAGCTAACATTTCCCATCTTGCAGATGTTTATAAATGTGGTATTATGTGCTGTCCCTTGTTTATTTGGAGAAATCTTCTCATTGTTCTCAAGAAGCTGTTTGTTTTTCTTTTTGCAGCCATGTTCTGTGCAAACAAGAACTTCTTTGGAAAGTGTCAGCCCTGTAGCAGCCTGGATCGATCACAGTCCTTCTGATGGCGTTAAAGACAAGGGTCTCTTGGACTTCAGTGGAAACATGCTTGTTGGGTGTTGTCCTCATTGCATTGATGTCAGTGATAAGATTTACAGTAACTTAGAAGAAATCAGCTTTTCATTGCTGACCTTAGGTCCATTTTAAGTAGACAAGGAATAGAACAATCAGGGCTGGCCAGCATTTTGATCTTCATCTGAAGAATATGGAAGGCAGTAGTTTCTTAGGTCTTACAGGATCTCTGTGGATGACACATTATGGGCCCATCTCATAGAAGAAAATAATTTCTCTGTTACATTTTGGTCACTGTCTTATGTCATGTTTCATTACAATAAGTACTTCACTTGCATTCAAATCTCTTAGCAGGAATTTAAATCCATGTGTAGGCCGAGATAAATGCATTTTCATAGAATCATAGAATTACCCAGGTTGGAAAAGACCTCGAAGGTCATCAAGTCCAACCACAGCCTAACCGTAGTACCCTAACTCTAACATCTCTCTGCTATGTCATATCTCTGAGCATCACATCCAAACAGCTCTTAAACACATCCAGGGACGGTGACTCAACCACCTCCCTGGGGAGCCTATTCCAATGTTTAACTACCCTTTCTGTAAAGAAGTGTTTCCTAATGTCCAACCTAAACTTACCTTGGCACAACTTGAGGCCATTTCCCCTCATCCTGTCACTTGTCACCAGTGAGAAGAGACTTGCCCCAATCTCATTGTAAGCACATTTCAGATACTGGAAGAGAGCAATAAGGTCACCCCTCAGTCTTCTTTTCCCCAGACTAAACAGCCCCAGCTCCCTCAGCCTCTCCTAACAGGGCTGATTTTCCAAGCCCTCCACAAGCCTCATTGCCCTTCTCTGGACCTGCTCCAGTACCTCCATGTATTTTTTGTACTGAGGTGCCCAAAACTGAACACAGTACTTGAGGTGAGGCCGCACCAGTGCCGAGTACAGGGGCAGGATGACTTCCTTGGTCCTGCTTACCACACCATTCTTGATACAAGCCAAGATGCCATTGGCCTTCTTGGCCACCTGGGCACACTGCTGGCTCATATTCAGCTGACTGTCCATCAGCACACCAAGGTCCCTTTCCATCAGGCAGCTTTCCAGCCACACCTCCCCAAGCTGGTAGGGTTGCCTGGGGTTGTTGTGACCAAAATGCAGGACCCAACACTTGATCCTATTGAAACTCATGCCATTTACCTTGGCCCATTGATCAAGTCTATCCAGGTCCCTCTGTAGTGCCCTTCTCCCTCAGGCAACGCTCCCTCCCAGCTTGGTGTCATCTTCAAACTTACTGAGGGTGCACTCAATCCTCTCATCAAGATTATCAATGAAGATGTTAAACAAAAGCAGTCCCAGCACTGAGCCCTGGGGGACACCACTCATGACCAGCCGCCAACTGGATTCCACTCCATTGACCACAACTCTTTGGGCCCAGCCATCCAGCCAGTGCTTCACCCAGCGGAGTGTATGCCCATCCAAACCACAGGCAGCCACCTTCTCCACGAAAATGTTATGGGGGACAGAGCAGTGTGAATTATTAGTTTGGTTTGACTACTCAATATGCAAATAGTAAGGTAGGAGTGACAAACTCCCCATGCAGTGAGAATCTCTTCAGTGTGTTTTCTCAAACTATCTGTCCTAGCAATGTGAACATATGTAATACTATTTTTCTTTGCCTTCTCAAACATCTGGAAAGCTGCTTTCTAGTCTTGTCTCCAATGGGAGATTTCATAGCGAGTAACTGAGAGGGATTGAAAGAAACAAGCTACCTTTAAGTTAAGCTATGCTATGTGTGAACTGGGAAGATTCCCATTTAGTTTTGTTTGTTTTTTTTTTTAATAGAGCAGTCGCGTCAAAAATCTAGAGGACAGATGTTGATGGGATGTGGAGCTTAACCCACTCGGGGTTCATAAAATCAACTAGACAATGGGTTCCACTGCTCCTCACACCTTTTCCCTTGTGCTGGTACAGCTTTTCAAAGCAAGCTCTATTATTACTTCTCAGCTAGGAAAGCTTCATTCCCATACATTCATTTACCACTGACTGTTCTGGATGTGAATACAGTATGATTCAGAATGAATTCAGCAGATAAGCTGTTAGGGTACATTTCTTTTAAAGGGAAATCTGAATGCTGAGCAGCTTTTAACAATAAAATAATGTCAGAGATGTGTTGAGGAATAAGGCACTCATTGCAGAAAGGGGTGCAGAGAAGGGTGAAGAAGCTCTTAGATTGCTTCACAGTGCCAAAAAGGAAATACTCTTCAATCAGCAACTGTTGCTTGTTGACAAATGCGTAACATCTGCAGGGCTTATGGAGGAGCTTACTTGCACAGTCATTTTCCTGTGATGTAAGCATTTTGTTTGACGTTCATAAGAACATATTTGATGGGCTAGAATGTCTTAATTCTCTGACATACCAAAATCCTCAAGAGCTGACCTGACCTTTACCCAGTCTAGAGTTCTGGAAAATCCTAGTGCAAAAATCTTCTGTACCAACAGAGTGAAACTTTAGTTGTACTAAGATGCAAAAAAGGGCTCATGCTCAGGAGTATTGCCTGGCAATTGCCCTTTAAGATGCGCAAGGCTAACCCTACGTTCAAAGTGGTATTATCAGGAGACAATTTTAGAAATAAAAGGTTGTAAAAAGTTAGGTGAGCACCATTTTCTCTGTCTGTGTGAAACAACAACACCTTGTGTCTTTTGCCCTAGGAATCAGAATATCCTGCAACTAGTCCTTTGTATGGGAACCAATAAAATAATATTTAGTGATGACTATGACTAGGAGGCAGCTGTAAGTATGCATATGTAATCCATGTTCTCAAATAAAAAAGTTATGAAGAAAATAATTTAATATCATACTTGAGGGAGTGAGTGATTATGCGTACATCACTCTGGACAATTAGCTGCATTTTACCAGTGGGATCAGCCCAACCTTCTGGCCAGATGTTTTCCACCTACATGGAGGGAGGTTCCCTTTTCTTATGCAGACAACAAGGTGTCATACTTGTTCATTAGCTATTGGTGAGAGAGAAGAGATGCTGGCAGGTCCTGCATGGTGAAAAGCTATAGCTATGCTTTCCTCATGCCCTCGTGCCTCCTGTAAGCAGGGACAAGAAGGGTACTATGAATCAGAAAAGCCCAAGGAGAAGGAGTAACTTGAAAAGAATGTATCAGATGAGGTTAGTGTGTCAAGACCTCTATTTGATGACACAAAGAGAATAAAAATACATGTTATAACATAAGGAAAATATGCAATTTGCACAGCTCATCCTTCTGCTTTGCACGGACAATAGGGAAATTTTTTAGGATATCAAAAGAAGGCTCCATAGCACTAAGCTCTCCTTGACAAGAGACCTGACCTTCCTTTCAATGACTGAGGTTTTTTGCAATGGTTAATTAAAGTGTCTTGTACAAACAAGCAGCAGAACTGATGATGCCTGGTTTTTAGTGGATTTGAGTTTTGGCACTGGATTCTCTGATGCCTAATCATGCACAGAAGCAATCTGAGAAAGTTCATACAATTTAAGGTCTTTGTAACATCTCTCTCCCTCCCTGCCATAGGTTCTCTACAATGTCATGAAAGCTTAGTTTACTGAAGTTCTGATGAGAATGTCCACCACTACGCATAGACTTTCAGAAAACATCTAGAAAATACTGTGAAAGTAGCCAACACTCTAAAAGCTCTAGGGGAACAGAGAACAATCAAGGCAGTTTCATCACATGATTGAGTTTATTTACTAAGGAAACCAGGCTGGATGCTGCCAAACAGATGTGGAACTGGATTTTGGTAACATTCTACTTCCACATCATCCAAATAAAGCAATCATATTTTCATAGCAAAATAGCTGCACAGATTGAAGATTCCCCCACTGCCCATGGCATCAACAGACCTGTAGCAAAGGCAGCGAGAAAAGATGATCAGCCATCCAGGACCTATTGAAATATATTACCACTGAGGCGATGGAACTAAAGATACTTAGAGAAGAACAGAAATGCAGAAGTGCTGCTGCCACTCTCAAAAGGAGTTGAGAATCCCAGTTGCTGCTTGTGCTGTCCTTCATTAGTTCTTCATAGTCTCCTTTGGCCACCTGGCAGCAACCCAGTAGGCAGAGGATGTCCAGCAGGCATGGCAGGAGCAGTTGACAGCCATGGGTCCTTTCTACTCCCAAAGTGAGCCTTGCAAACCAGTTCACTTCTCTCCTCTGGTGCCAAGTTACAACCTTTCCTTCACTGAAGTGTGAAGACAGTGCATGTACATACCAAACAGGGACAGGAGTCCTTGGCACTGTGCAAATGCAAATTGTAGGAGCTGTTCTTATTCTGAAAGGCTTCCACAACAGAATCACACTCACCAACTACAGACAGTGCGATGTCTGTGTGAACTGAGAATGGGAATGCCAGGTGTTGCAAACTAAAGAAACTGGGATATACCTGTACACGTCCAGTTCTGCATCTGTAGGTAGATTTGCTGCTGAAACAATAAGATGATTTGTGAAGCTTTCCTCTAAGCAGTTTTAATTCAGTTTACTCAAAAATTCATTTTCATGCACAAGAGTATCTAGTCCTGCTCATGGCTTGGTTTGTTGCTTTTTGTTTGTTTGTTTTTTCCCACAGAGACCGTGAATTAATGCAACAAAGCCATCAAAAAAGCTATCATGGCCAGTATGTAGCTTAGGAGAGACAGAACAATCAGGGCTAAAACAGGCAGGATTGTCCTTGCTTTACCCACAGCGTACCCCCTCCTTCTGCATTTTTACATAGGATGTGTTTAAAAACAAAGTGAAAATAGTGTTCTTCCTTTACAATGGTCTATCAGCGGTAAATTGTGCTGTCTGAGCTCTATGAAAGCCCATGCCACGCATTTCCCTGCGAATGGGACCAATGGAAAGAGGCTCAGCCCTCATGCTCCAGTCTAGGGCTGCCATTAAAGCAAAGGAATGATGAGGACCGTAATTTTGGAGCAGTGAAAGATCTCAATGGATGTGGTTTATCCAAGCCATTAACTGATGAGATTTGATGTCTCACATTTACGTTAACACGCAGAACAGACACTGGGCATACTTAATGTTTATTTTTGAGAAGCAAAACACTATAATTAACAAAGGAATTTTTAATTATTATTTTTTTAAATTAGGAAACATACTTAGCAATCAACATACTGAAAAAAAAAATAAAAATCTTCCATTTAATTTACAGGCACTTTTTTTTACAGTTATTCTGTTGTGTGCTGCTGTTCCTACATGGTAAGTACACATAAATAACTACAGAACACGTTCTCTGACATTTGGAAAGATTGTCAGTAGCAGACGTATAGAAATCACGTGGTGGTCCCACCCTGATGGTAGTTAATTTCTGATATTTAGAAGTGGATTGGATTTCTCCTGCTTTCTGCTGGATGGAAATATGAAGGAAATATGAACTGCATACATACAGTTCCGAAAGGGAATTTGAACTATGATAAAACATTCATTAGTACGGTGGCCACTACATATATAACTTCATCTAACTTATGACATTACTCCATACAAAATAACACATAACATGTCTGAGGAGCCCCACCAGTGGCTTCTGCTGCTGGAGTCCAGGCAAAGTTTTTCCACTGGAAGAATTCAGGATAATCTCCATAAGTCTTCTGCACTACAACCCAAAAGCAAGGCTTTCAGGGCAGAAAACGAGGACGAAGCTTGAGAGCGGTGCTTTACCATGTCCAAACTGCAGGCAGTGCTTCCCTGTCGCAGCAGTCAAATCCTCGCGCTCAGACCCCTGGGCACGAAGGTGCTCTGTCAGGATGCCCCACGAGCTCCAGCCGCGTCCCGCCGCGCTCAGCTCCTCTGCACGGCGCTGCAAGCAGAGAGCGGCGCTCAGCGCTGCGGCCCCGGCCGCCACGGCTCTGAAAGCAGGCGGGGCCCCAAGCTAAGTACCTGCTGAGGAATCTGGAGACGAGCAGCTTCACCCACGGCACCGAAGGACTGAGGCACAGCGTGTGACCCTGCTTCGTCGTGGCTCTGCGGGGCAAGCGGGGTCAGGGGGGGTCGGGAGAGAGTGGGTCGAGGACAGAGAGAACTCACATGATTTCTGGTACTGAGCAGTGTGGCCCCTCGGGGATGAGTTCCACCTGGACCAAGTGACGCGGCGGGATGCGCTCGGATACGGCCCGGACGCAGCGGCAGCGTAGCTCTCCGGCCGGCGGCGCACCTGCAGCGGGGAGGGCGGCTCAACCTGGCTGCGGGGCCCCGCTCCGCGCTCTCCGCCTGTATCCCCACCTGTGCCCGCGTCCCACCCCCCTGTGCTCTCACCCCAGCAGAGAGCGACGGCGGAGGCGGCTAAGAACAGCGGGAGGAGAAGGTGTGAGCTCATAGTTAGAGCTGCCGGCTGGTCACTCGGGGTTCTGGCTTTGCCGCCCTGCTGTCCCCATTGCTTTTATTCCCTCGGTACCGTAGCTATCTGGGGATTTCCCTGGTGCGGAGTGGGGCCGGGGCGGGGAACTTGTTCTGCGTTTTCCATCCACTTTGGCTATTCCCTGGCAGGTGGAGTCGGGAGCCCTCTACGTTCGTTCCACATCCTAGTGGTGCGGGACGCGATGGGGCCACCCGGCCCTTCACTCCCAGCCCGCACAGCAGCGGTTTTGCCTGCAAAGAGATGCTCACCATTCCTTATCTTAGCTCCTCTTCTGCGAACTTTCTGTTTCACTATTGTGTACAGAGCAGTCTTTCTTTGTATTTTTTAAATGCATTTTTTCCAGTGAATGCATTTTTACAACAACAAAAAAGTTTTCTGTGAGCCTTTAAAGAAAATTAGGGGGAATCTAGATTTATGTTTACATATATTTACTTCAGGTATAGTGAAAATACTTTCATTTGTAATTGGCCTTAATATGAATTATGATTTTGCAGGATTGATTGTGGGCTTTTGTTTGGTTGGTTTTTTTTTCTTTTTTGCTTTGTTTTTTGCTTTGTTTTTTGTTTGTTTTGTTGTTGTTCTGCTTTTGGAGTGAGGGTGCATCCAGTCCTTATTCTCTTTTTTTACAGGTATTTGTTAACATGAGTGGAGTTCAGTAAAGCAAATTGAGGCTGGCCTGAGTTTTGTTCCACACCTTGCAGTATTCTTTTGTACCATCTGTTGCTTCCATTTAGAATGTATTTATGGCTGTGCAGGGATTAAAGATTTGGAAGTGTGCTCTTGGGTCTCCTTCCCCCTGCAGTTTTCTAGTTTTTATTTAATAAATGTTCATTTGCTGTTGAACAGATTTCTGAAACTTTAAGCACTAATGCAAAATCGGGTAGAAACTGATTTCAGTGAGATTTGTGGTCATAAATCATTATTTGAATGAATTAAGATCAAACATGCTATAGTGACTATTTTGGACTGGCTTGACTTGATTTTCAGCAGAAATTCGATATTGATTCCTTATAAGAAGACTGACAGAAGTGGCCCAGAGTTAGCTCCCTGCATCTGATCTACATGGGTTATGTTTAATTCTTTTTATGTCACAAACCAAGTAACTGTTGTGTTCCAATGACAGCAATAGGATGGAGCAGGAATTAACTTCAAATTAAACTGTAGTGGCAGGGGGGCCAACATGAAAAGCAAAATTAAAATTGCAAGGATCAAGGTACAATAATCCTAATAGAAGATGTAATGTCCAAACATTAAAACCCAGCTCAGAAGTCAGACCAGGTAAGATGTAGCGGGGGAACGGTCCTAGTGAGAGCTAAATGAGGTGACTACCCAGTGGTACACAGAAGCTCTCAGTCCTGAGCTTCATCCTCTTAATGGATCAGTCAGTTCATCCAGCTCCTTGCTTAGTCTCTCACAGGAAACCAGCAGTTCAGAAAGATGGTGATTACCCCTAGCAGTCAGGAAACCCCACAGCAGGCAGGGCAGGAATACTGGAACTAGTTGATCTTTGAGGACACTTTCAACCTAAGCCATTCAGTGATTCTATGCAGTATCTAATGACTAATTTGCACACCTTTTCAATGACCCTTTAGTAATGTCATCCTTCAGGCTGTTGGCTTATAGCTGAGTCTTAGAAGGAAATTACATGATCAAGATGCCTTTCTGTCCTCCTCTGTCATTTCCCCACTTCCCCAGTCTCATCCCTCCTGTAAAGTCTGTATCATCTCCCCAACTGCAGGAAGATTTGACTAAGAGCTGTGGGTCTAAGGGATATCAATCAAGTTAATACATGTTTATGTTGAGTCAGTGGTGGACGGAGGGAGAGCAAGCCAAAGCAGCACTTCCTTAAGAGAGAATCTGCAGCATCAGCTGTGCTCTTTGACTTGGCAGCTGGCCTGTCTAGATGTTCTAGTTGTTCCTGCCTGCAGCCTGCATGTGACTTGGAGTTAGCAACAGTCCTGCACTGTGTCTTGTCCAGTTGTTCAGGTTGGATTTGCAATTGAAAAGAGTTGGTGAAATGTAGCATGGCTTACATAGACAAGAGGAGAAAGTGAGACATTACAAAAGAAGCAGTGTGGACATGAAGAGAACCACCTGTAGTCTTCTAGAGGGCTTAAAGGTTGCACAGGGGTGCAGCAGGTAATAGATTTGGTAGACTGGAAGAAATGATGGATTTAAATCTGGACTTTGGGAGTCATAAGATGTCATCTGTTTTTAGTTTGCTTGTTTGTTTTTAGTTCAACATACTAGTTTCAGTGAAAACGAATTCTTCCCTGATGTTTATATGGAATTCAGCATAAATCTGATGCATTGTGTTGCTGTGGCTTCAGGCAAGGTGCTCATCCAGGCTGTTTTTGCCACCTGATTCATTTAAGTAACAATAGTATCAATAGTTCCCAGTAAATAGTGTTGTATAGGGCTTTTGTTTTGTTCAGTTTTTAAACCAGTAGAGCAGAAACTGAGGAGTTTGGAGCCTTGAAAAAGCAAGGATTGCATTCTCAAAAATTGGAGATGTAAAGAAAACCATAAGAAACACAGCTGTTAAGCACGGACAGTGTTAAATGTACTCAGGGCAACCAGTGAGCAGAGAAGTTAGAAACATACTCTAGGATCCCTTGAGATCATAGGGGTGGAACCACAATTTCCTCTGTACTGCAGTGTTGTGAGGCACTGTGTCTGCCCCAAGGAAGTGCCAAGTTCTCTGTGGGGCAGCACTAATGGGTGCAGATTTTATTTGCATACGTACATGCATTTAAGCCACCTTCATATACAGGAATCAAGGGCCCTTTTCTACCCTTGTGTACATCTCCATAACTAGTTTTCTTCTAGGCTCAGCCTTTTCTGTGAACTGAGGCTTATGATGTATTACCAGGAAGAAGGATTTGCCCAGCTGTAGAACACTGAGGCAATACACAGTTAGGATGAGGCACAGGTTGGCCAGCCCAGGTCATTGACGCTTTCATCAGAAGGTCTAGCTCTGTTGAGTAAGAATTGTCACAGTTAGGTTACGTGTTTTCCTTGGACAGGACACATGAGTAAGGACAATTTACGTGACAGTGCTGAGTTTTATGCTTGGATGACTGTTCACAAAATCTGAACTATTATGCTCATTCCACAGTGATTACTGCTGGGGAAATTCCAGAAGTCCCAAGGGGTCTGAAGCATGAGGCTATTTTGGATGTAGAGCTGCAGTGTGTGAAATTTGGCAGTTGGCTCTTCTGGAGAGTCATGTGCAGTAGTCAGAGGTCGTGAACGTGCTGAGATCTGAGTCAGTACTAATGCAAAACATGCCATGTGCATGTGGAGTGGGTATCTCTAGGAGTATTTCAGAAGTCAAAACCATCTGCATGAGCAATGCTTTGTACTTTAGTACTTTTGTACTTTAGTCCAAAAAAAAAAAAAAAAAAAAGCTCACATTTAGCTACCTTCCATGTGAACGTGGGCAGGCACTTTTCAGTCCAGGTAACAGCACTGCAGATGAGCTTTCTTTGATTCTGCTTTCCTGTGCTCCTCGCTACCTTTGGCATACTTCCATTTGCAAGAATGGCAAAGACAGGGAAGAGAATCACATCAGCCAGTATTCAGAAAGCTGAATTGTTGCCTGCCTATTGTCAGGTCTCTTTCATTATAGATCTGTTAGGCTTTGGTTATAGGTGGTGTGAATGCGATGCAGCAAAGTTTATCTCCCCTTAAGCACTGCATTGAGCTCTGGTACCCCCAGCACAAGAAGGATATGGAGTTGTTAAGAGCAGGTCTGGAGGTGGCCATGAGGGTGCTTGAAAGGTTGGAACACCTCTCCAATCAAGGCAGGCTGAGGGAGGTGGGGTCATTCAGTCTGGAGAAGAGGAGGAGCCAGGGAGACTGTATGGTGACTTTCCAGTACCTAAAGGGACCTGTAGGAAAACTGTGGAAACAGTCTTTATCGGGGATTGTAGTGATAGGACAAGAGGTAATGGTTTTAAATGAAAAGAGGGCAGCTTTAATTATGCTAGGAGGAAATTCTTCACAATGAGGATGGTGAGGTACAGGAGAATCTTGCCCAGAGTAGCTGTGGGTGCCCCATCCATGGTGGTGTTCAAGGCCAGGCTGGATGGAGCCTGGAGCAGCGTGACCTTGTGGAAGGTGTCCTTGCTGCTCATGGCAGGAGATAGAATAAGAGGTCTTTTCCAACCAAAACGGTGCTGTGACTCTTTGACTACAAAATTAGCTGTCATGAGTTGTGTTTGCCGCTTAGGTACGACAGAACTCACCAAAGCATTTGTATTTCTCTTTATAAAGGGAAAGAGAAGTTGATTTTGCTACTTGGGTAGCACAGCTGCAGTTCTGGTTCTACTTTTCAGATTACCACCCTTTGCTTAGCTACTTTGATAAGGTCTGCTGTGTGAAGGTACTCTGAAATTACAGCAAGTTATTAGCATGAGAAAACTCTCCCACATTAGGCAAGCCCTAAGGAAATACAGAGAATTACTATCCACCTGACTTGTTTACATTGTCCAGTCTTTAATTCATTAAGCACGGGAAATGATGCTGTTACTTTGTTGCATATGTTGGCTTCTTTCCTCTTCACATCATTATTTGGTTTGGTATCTATAGCGAAAACATGCTGGCCGCAGGCCCTGTTAAGCTAAAAGACAATTAAACAAGAGACAATGTCTCTTTCATTTCATTAGGTGAAGCTTTTTTCTAACTCTGTACAAATAAGAGTTTGGTGGAGATGTCCCAGATATAATATTTGGTCAGTTTTTTAATATCATCTATAAACTATATAACATAGGCAGTCTCAGAAAGGGCAGGGATATTGTTGAATGGTCAGATGTTTCCTCCACTACTTTTATAGGACTACATATTGTTCTGCTTCCTAAGAGAGGTAGAAAAATATTAAGTCACTACTACTACTGTTGCTATCTCCTATTATCTTAATTACTCTTCTTTTGTTGTTTGTTTTCCTATACTAGTAAGCTGATACTCCCTAGCACCGATGGAAATTTCAGTATCCTGCAACCATTTTGTGCCATGAAGGTTTTATACCTGTTTTGAATGTCAGCTGTTTTATTTCCTTGATTCTCCTTGTGTTCTTCCCTCATTTTGAAGAGTTCATATTCCTTTCTAAATGATAGCTCAATATGCAAGTAGTGCAAGTGTCCCATTATTCAACTGATATCTTGAAAGATTACAACTCAGTTTTGTCAACTGCACTGAGGCACAGCTCATACTCTATTGTGCACTTTCTTCTTTAATAGTCTTTGATATGTTATCACTTACAGTCAAAATAATGACCTTTAGCAAATGGTGGTCAGTATTTTCTTAGCTCTCTTCCTGGATCTTCAGTTGTTTTCAGTGCTTTGGAGTCCTTGGGTCTTTTGTTTTGTTTCTTAACAGTTAAAGGTTCTACTTTACCTGTGCGCAGTGATGGCGATAAGAGAGTGAACAAACACAGTTGTAAGAGCTGCTAAGGAATGTGTTTATATTACTCAAGCATTACCTTAACAAATATAATGGCTTGGCTTTCACATTAATTTCTTCAGTAATCATTTCTCCATTTCACAGTTCCAAGTTTCAACTTAGCTTCTTTAAGCTTACTATAATGGGGTTCCTGTTACTGTCTAGCTTTGGCCTTGTCTTGTGTCACTCAGACATGTAAGTGCTTCAGAAAGTGCCTAAACTGCTGGGCTATCGTGGACTGGATAGTTCTGGAAAACTACACCTGAGATGTAAGGACATAGGGGCTTCATTCTGAGACTGGCAGCAGTTTGTTCAAGGAAACATTTGCCATCCCTTCCAAAAGGGGGAAGAAGCACTTGAGATCATCACCAGTCCCAAAAGGCTTTAGGAGTTCCTTTTGGTCTTACCAACAGCTGGAAATGCATGGTCTGGTCAAATGACTGAAGGAAAAAAGTGAGGGTATTTGAGGGTATTCTTTTCAGTTTGAAAACTTATATCATTATTCACAGTTCAAGCTGAGCAAAATATGCACAGTAAAAGGCATGTTTTATTTCAGAACACTCCTGCCTAAGATAAAGTTTTTACTTCCCAAATTAAAATAGAATGTAATAGAATATAAATTGTTATAAATATACTTATTCTGTAAACCAGACAGCAAAGACTTTCCTTAGTTAAGTGAGGCATTTGGGCTGTTTCAAAATAATGAAAGAAAATACTGATATCTGCAAAAAAAAAATAATTCTAAGTAAAACCAATGTGAATCTTATTAAAATAATAATAATAATTTTAAAAGGAACAAAAAGAAGAAAGAAAGAAAAGGAGGGAAAAAAAACCTATACCCTGACCCCAAACCTAGCTTAAGACAGTTTTAATCCAATTAAGATGTTGGGTTCAGTGGAGCTGAGTAATTCTTGTGGGTAAGCTTTGGATAATTGTGGTCTTTCTGTTGAAATGATGACGTCAATTGAGGTAAAGCTCATTTGTACATGAAAATGGAAAGAGTTGTTGGAATCATCGCACAATCTTTGAAGTCTTCACTTGTGATAATACTGTGATAATAACTTATGTTACTTTCATTGGATGTGTTGCAAATAAGGTAAAAAGAAGTTATATTTTTGTTACACATTAGAAGATAATGAAGTTGCTGTCTGAGTGATTACTTTCTTAATACACTTTGAGTACTACATACATTTTCATTCTTCAGCATGCCTGCAGTCTCTGGTAAAATCAATTACATTGTTCCAACAACAAATGATGCCTGCTACATCCTGAAAGGATGGAAAATAAGATTGATGAATTTGCCTAATTCTCAGTCAATTCTGTAAAATAATATACAAAACAGAAAGTGGGAATGGTATTACTTCCACCTGGTTAATGGAGGGAAATTTAGAGAAGATATGTTTGGAGGAAAAGCATTAATAACTTATTTTTTAGAAGTAAGTTTACCATTCAGGTTACTTCCCCATTATGTTATCAATGACTGTTTTCCCCATTATCTTATATATCACATAGTTCATTTTTCTTTCAGATTCCAGATCTCCCAGCCTTTTCCTGACTTCAGGTAGCCTTACAGAAATATGCAAGGAGGGTGTGCTAAAAGTTATGTTAATAAATGTGATCACACCATTTTTCTCATTCTTGAAATAGGTAGTGAGTACTGGTGTCTGGAGTTCACAGAGAGGGCAGAAATGTAAGCTAGCTGAAGGGAGTCTTTGGAAAATATGCTACTGGAAAAAAAGGGACTTCTGCTTTGTTTGAAATTCAGCATTTTTACCTTTGGCTTTCTCCTAAATACCAAAATTTCCCCTAAAATTGAATTGATCAGGACACTGGAAGGTATCTGTTTGTTTATCCCTAGAGTTAAGTAAACTTCTGAATACATTTTGCTGAACTCTTACAGACCTTTCTGATCAAACATGACCCATCTGTTACTTATTCTGTTTATTTTAGTAGCCACTTAAGTATCAGAAGACACTTGCATGTTCTTCACATGCTTTCCTTTAAGTCGGAATGGTATTGTAAGAATTTTTCAGCAAGGAAATTCTTTTCTGTAGGATTTGGGCTGCCAACAGACCAAGTGTGTACAAAGTCTGTCTCACATTCCTTACTCCATGTAGTCTTTTGCTGATTTCAGTGAAGGATTTGGGTATGTAAAAAACAGTGGTTTCTGTGATGTTAATGAGGAGTAGGTGAAATTACAGTGTTCAATGTGAATCAACTACAGTATCAGTTTTTCTTTCAGGGCAAATTGTGTTCATAGTGGGCATGCTCATGTGTATTGCTTTTCTTTTGAATGTCTTTGCTGTTAAGGGATGAAACACCAGACAAAGCCTGGAGGAGAGGGAGAAAGAAGTAACAGACTTGAGGACAATAATCCTAAGCCCTAGATAAATGTGGCTAATGCAGTGCCATGCTCTCTGCCTCTCACAGTCATTGCCTGAGGACACTGGGTCAAGCCTGTCTTAAGTTTCTGGAAGATGAATTAACAGAAAGTGAAGAGTTGATAGAATTTTGACAACAGTAATGTAGCAAGTGAACTTGTATTGTTGTCATTACTGGTTTGCTGCTGTCAGTGCCTGACTCAGTCATTCACGCACAAGTCCAGATTGCTGCATATTTATTTCTTATTGATAATTCAAACAAAAGGCTTTTAGGGTGACAGACTTCTTGACAAGTAACTGACTTCATTATTTGTGTTGGGTAAGAGCCTTTCATGATAAGATCTGACACCTGCATAGACAACTTAAGAGCAACTGAGCTGCTTTAAAGAAGAATTAGTGCTTAAGGAAAGCAGGATGTTGGTCCAGAACTTACAGGGGAAATGGAGGCTATGCTTCACATGGAGAAGGTGAAAAACTCCTGAACTCCTTTTAATGAAATTTGACGTAGATTTTAGGCAAGTCCTTTTACTTCCAGTTACTGTCTGACATCTTCAGACTTGTCCCAAATTCCACACAGAACAAATAGGTGGAAATTAAATTTTCACTCTACTGTTCTGCTTGCAAATATACTGAACAGTTGTTTTGATATGGTAGGAGTAAGGAAGTAGAAGTATATATGTTTTACTCATATTTCATGCACAACCATTGTATACTGATTTCATTATCTTGTGGTACTGGGTGAAGCCCAAAAACTCCAGCTGTCCTGAACTGTGATTTATATCCCCACTGACTGATGCTCAGTAAGCTTGTAAAAACAATGGCATGTGCTAGTCCATGCACCTGTGTTTCATTCTTCAGGGGCAGGTGCTTTGTTGTCTCTTGGATTTGCTGAGATTTTCTAGCAGCCTATCAAAGTCTAGGCATGCAGATATGAGCTGCATTTTATGAAAATAGAATCCATTAACATGCTGAAATACTCTTGACAATTGTTTAGCCATCTAGATATCCAGGTCAGGTAAGATTATGCCACCAATAGAAGCTTTCTGAGAGGTGTCCGACAGTTTGGTGAAGCAGTTAGCACAATAGTGCCAATGGACCAAGCTGTCATCATAATTGTTATTACACTTGGATTTGTGAATAATATTTAGATTTACAAGCATTGTACTTTGTAAATTTTTGGGAGGTTGTCCCAGGCTTTTTGATGCAGAAAAGTAATATTTACCCTAAACACATTCTCTGCAAGAAGTAACAAAAATGTTAGTCAAGCTAAACAGTGTTATTCTGTGGAGGAAATGTTTGATTTGAGCTTTGGTTGCCGTGTCAATACTATTTCTAGCTTTCAACATTAGCATCTATGCAGAAGAAATTCAGGAACTTGGGCAATTTAATTAAAGAGCTCTTTTGATTGTTGAAAATGCAGTAAACACGGTGCTGACCAGCAAAGTACTTCCTTTTTTCTCTCAGCCACTCATGGTTTTGCAGTAAAAATAGCCCCAGGATAAATCTTGCATAACATGAAGAGAAAGTTAATGAACTTCTCATCTGGACTTTCATGGTGATTTGTCCTTCAAATATCTACTTGTAGTGGAAATGCCCTTCTAATTGATGGCTCTTCTGAAGTAATTTTTTTTTTTTAAGTTCTTTTTTTTCTTTAGGCCTAGTTTCAGGCTTGAAGCTGTATGTTTATTCCTAACTACTTGCATGTAGTAGCACACCAGTGGGGTCAAAGAAAGCAGCAGAACTTCCTCAAGTGGAGTAAGTTCCTTACACATCCCAGAAGCTTTCAAGGAATTGCCACCAGTCCTATCTTGCTGTGAAATCCCTTTTCCCCTGTCTTTTAGACCCATTTGTCAATATTTGCAGCTCAGAGCATGGTGAAAAGCCAGATGGAGGCTGTCATAGTATCTGTCACTTGAGGTGACAAATAAGAATTTCAGATTGTCAGACTAGGTAGGATGTGCCATTACCTAACATTTCTAATATGCTTGGTCTTGTCATTTCTGTCCTTGTGCTGACGGTTGGGTAACTGCACATTATGAGCTGTAATATACAATCAGCAAACAGGCTTCCATAATTCTTTAGCTGACATCTAAACTAGACTGTGGGAATGTTCCTTTCCCCTCAGCTTTGCCCCTTTATCATAGTATCGTGCGAGTTGGAAGGGACCTTAGAGATCATCGAGTCCAACTCCCGGGATTCGAGCCCTCTAGTGTAGCAGAGCGGCAGTTTTACCCCTTGCGCCACAAGGGGGATTCAAACCCGGACCCCTTTACTTAGGGGTCTCCATTTTTCCTGAGATGGGAGAAAATTTTTCTTTCTTTTTTATATGCTTCTTATCATGTTTTTGCTTTCTCTCCTACTCTTGGTATTGGCTTGTTTTGTTAAGGCTTATGGGTGAAAACGTTCCTTAGAATAGCCTCTTCATTCACAATATCAGCCTTAACACAGAGGCCAGCTGTTGTATTATCATAAATGTCCTTTTTTTCTAATCAACGTAATATTCTGACTGTTTAACAAAATTTTAGGGTTCCTTACTGTTTTGTGGGGAAGATCAATTTCCTTGTTTCCCCCTTATTTTCTGCACTGCTCTGGTCTGGGAACTCTGAAGCTATCCTTCTCCCTCAGAGCAAATGTGTACTGTTTGCTGTTCCAAAAATGTTTTCATCTCTAACCACAGATATGTTCTAGTTTTCTTTGGAAGACTTCCAGCTCCTGTTTTAAAACACTGTGGCTTATTTTGAGCCTACTCTGTCTCCTGGATATCATAGTCTTACTGTTTTTCCACTTTAATTTTCTGCCAAAAGCCATCGTGGCTGTTTTTCTACTACACTAATTTCATCTTCACTAGGCTTTTTTGTTTATGACTTTATTGAACACTTGTTGGCCTGCTATCCTTACCTGCTTCACACATGCGCTCCCTTTCCCACACTGATGTCCAGCCAGAAAAGTATTCATGATAAGCCTGGTGCTGAACTTTGCCAGCCTCTTTAGCATGGGGCATGGTGGGGCAGGGTCACCCACACAGACCTTCCACACAGCTTTAGCAAAATACTGGCAAGCCTCCTGCTAAGTCACCGGAGGACTTTATTGGCCCGAAACAGTTTTGGTGGAGTTCTTTTTGCTGTTTGTTTGTTTGTTTGTGACTTAATGTTTTGTCATTAATCTGAACTATAAAACTCGAGGCCTGATTCCAAGCCTTTCTGATCATGTTTTCTGAGCATTTCTGTATTCTCGTATCCTATACTTGAATTACAAGATATGTGAGGTAGTAATTATTTGATTACCTGTATAATTACACTTTAATCCATGTGTAGCCTGAAGGTATTGGCATCTCCTATGCCAAACATGGGGATGGGACTTTTGAATTCCAATTGGTTTGCCTCTAAGGGAGGATGAGCAGTAGCTTCAAGTCACCACCCCACGCTGGCTCTTGTCTGTGTTTCTTTTTTAGCAGGTACAAGTTTCCCACCAGTGGGGAGTAACAATTAAACCTAAGCAAAAACCTGAAATGTCTCCAGCCGAACATTTGTTTACTGACATGCTGCATTTTCTCAGGCAGATTCTGGAATTACATCAGACTCTGCATTACATCAAACAAACAGTAACTGCAAAGCTATTGGGATGCAATAGTACTGGCAAAGAATCACCAGCAGAGCTTTCAGTAAAAAGGGTGGGGTGGCAGGCTGCTGTGTGGAAGGTTTTTTGTGCCATTACAGCTGCAATGCAACATTCTTAATATTCTCAAGTGCTCTGCAAGGTTATCTTCTGCAGTTCATTTTCTATTATGCCTTGAGAATGGAAGTACAAACTGTTTTGTCTGCACAGTGTCTCTTGTGTAGTTATCTATATGCTAGTAAGGGGTCTTTTGTTGTTTTTAGTTTCTCTTCCTTTATTCACCTACATTTCACTTGAAAATTGCATTCCGTATTTTTCTTGGATGACATAAGGGGTTCTTTAGGAGTTAACTTTCAAATATGCAGTGTCTTCCAGATTTCATTTCTTGCAAGCATGCTAATAGTAGTTTTTCTGAACATATAGAAAATAAAAAGCTGTCTGCCTCTGCAAAAGAAAGAGCAAGAAGTAGTCTGACTCCCTGCTTAGTTGATTCTAGTAGGAGGAATTGCCCACAGACTTAAACTTCTTAGCTGCAGAATCTTTCTTAGTGTGTACTGCTAAATACTTCAGGATCTGTCAAACTTGCAGCAAATAAATATGCTCTCCCAGATCTGCATCTCTAAGATGCTGCCAGCTTTCCATGAACTCTGGCTTGCTAGGAAGAATTCTCCTATGTTCTTGTTTATGAAGAGCTGAGGTGAGGAAAACCGGGAATTGTACTGAAACGAATTAGGGACACACACAAGCAAGCATAGTTGTCAAATTCACACTGTCATGGCAATCACAACAGTGTCATGTTAAATTGAAATCATATGTGTTTTACAGCTTCCCAGAATGAAAGTGACAACTGCAGCTGTGGTAGTATTTTCTAACATACTGGATGAACATATATTTTAGATGCTTCCATCTCAGCACTTAAAAATTAGATGCAGGTAGATGCAGGTGATATTATGCAGAGGATGCAAGGACACTATCATGTTATAAACTACTGAAAAAAAAAAAAAAAGAAAAGAAAAAAAAAAAAGAAGGTTCATATCTTGTTCAAATGCAAAACACAGCTGATTGCGCTAATGAGATCTTACTGACCTCAAATATTTTGCCTATATATCAATAGACTGTTTCCCTGTACAATATTTGCTCTCCAACAGTGCTGCAAAGTATATTTGATTTCTCAACTGTTCACCCCATATGATCTCAGAAAAAAAAAAGATCAATTTTAAAGGTTTGTTTGTTTGTTTGTTTGTTTTAATGTCTTCAAAATTCCTTTCTTCTGGAGTTCTAAATGTACATCACTACTTATAAAATTGCTTTAACATCTTGTTACCAAGTAGACAGTCAATGTCTGAGAGATTTCTAAGTGTCAGATCCCTAAGTAGTATTTTCATAATATGCCAGATTATAGGACTTATCCTGAGGTGCACAGTTGTCCCCTTTCACTGACACTGAGTCCATGTGCTCAGGTTTTTGCTTCCCAGGGCCACATACACAAGGTAGTTTTTGGATTATCCCACAGAATTTCCCTCCATGGTTCACTGCAGAAATCGTAGTTTACTTACAGGGGGCTGTAAGTACATCACCTTTTTTTGAGCTGAGTGGCAGATGTAAATTCTGGGTTTGGGGTCTAAATTTAGGAAGCAGGAGAAAATCAGAGTGAACTCAGATAATGTTTTTCTAGTCTGAATGTCTCTCTTTGGTTATATCCAGCTTTGTCTCTCTAGTTCATGGGAAGGAAATGTTTTCTAACATGGTGCCTGAGTTTTCTCCCTGTGCGTCCAGGTTCATTTCCCATGGAGATCAGAATGTGGCAGGGGATGATGGAAACCCAGATGTCATTCTGACAGGGAGACAGGGCGCAGCTGGGTCATTTACAGAGCCTCAGGATTTGGGAAGTGATCTAAAAACTGTCATTTTAGATCAAACTGCTGGAAGTGGTTATTACTCATCTAAGCTTTTATCAATCATGATTACCATATAGTTGCACATGTTTGTCATATGTCTTTGTTTTGCATGGTAAAATGTGCTTTCAATTCTATTTTGATCATCTGTAAAATATTTTACTTGTTCATAAATTTATTACTAATGACGAACAGCAATTATTTCTATTAGTTTCAGTATGATTTCATCTTAACACATGACATTCTAAGTAGTGTTTACTCACTGTCCTTTGACTTCTAACCTAGTATCTCAGAAGCCAGACAGGTCTATAAATGCATTTAATTAGCATTTCCAGAAAAGTGCTAATTAAGAATGGGCAATTCAGAAAGTAAACATGTCCATATTTTTTGTATGCATCATTTTATTGTAGGAAAATTTTTCAAGTTGTTAGAGGAAGATTAGCTCAAATGCTTAGTAGACACATTACCTGCAATACATTTTAGCAGTTGAACAAAATAAACAAGTATGTAAATAAATTGACCTGCCAGCCAAATTCTCATGCAAAAAGGAATAGTTATATAAATGAGACAATAAGAATCAAAATATGTTGAATCAAGAGGAAAAATCATTCCATTTAAATTATGAGAGTCTAAATTTGTAAAACTAATTAGCTTAGAACATAGTAAGTAGCTCCCTCAATTGATAACATAAAAACTGCTGTTTCGTGAATTTGGTTGTTTATAATTTTTTCAGTAAGCCATCAATGTGCAGTCAGTAACTGGGCCTCAGGCTGACAACAGCTCAGAATGTTTGTAATTCAACATAGCATTGCTACCACAGAAAGGAGAAATCTTTCCCAGCTCGCGGATTGAAGAGCTAGACAAGCTTTAAGTGCATCTGCCCTGCAAGTACATAGCATTGATCAATTTATTACATGATTTCTAGTTGCCATCTGCCTCAGCAGCTCCCTTTTTCTTGTCTGATCCTTCCAGTTGCACTGGCTGATATGGAGCAGAGCCTGCAACCATTTAAAGTTCTTGTTGGAAGGATGCTTTAGGAGTAACAAATAAACATGTGTTTTTAGAGAAAGCTGCCCTCTAGAGGGAAAATAGGCTTTCTTCTCTCACGTATTCAGGTAGTGTGTAAATGACTCTTTAAAGAAAGTTGGGAAGAAAAGGAGACTTAAGAAATTAATTCAAAAATTGCGCTTTCCTAACTGTCCTGTACTTAAGCATGATTCTGTAATTGCCTGCTAAGTAGGAGAAGCATTGAAACAAGATCCTTCCTACAGCACATAAAATGATCTACACAGCTTTGAGCATTAATGTTTGAGAAGTTCATGTTAAAATCTGTCAATATTTCATTACAGCCTGCCTTATTTTATTAAGAAAAACTAATGATGCTGCCTTGAAGCAGTGGAAATTAGCAAATGTTAGGAAGATTCTTCCACAGAATATCTCTGTATTTTCTTTTGAATGTTAAAAAAATCTTGTCAATGTATGTACTGTAGAATAAAAAATTTTATGGTGATCATCCATATGTAATCCCCATTACTGGAGAATAAATATAAATGTTTGAGCTGACATCTTTCTACAACTTTTTGGAGGAAGATTTCAATATAGCTCAATAACTTTCTTCTGTTCTTAAATGTTTGTTTTAGCCAGTTATCAACCTTTAACAGGCTCAACCATCTTAGTGCTTAAGTATTAAAATCCATGAGGAATGTGATCAATATTTTTGTAAGAAAGATATACTAGATTGACCAGGCAGTCCTTTTTCATTGGAGGGCAGTTGTAACCGTATCGGTAAGCCTATTTATGCTTACAGCCTAACTGTACCTGTTTGCATAGATAAATTTTCATTTTGCCATTGCTGCTGAAGAAGTAGATCTGTGTGTCACACGTCTGATGTTTCTAGACAACTGTGTCCAATGTCTTATGCCAGTCAGAAAAGCCATCTAGAGTTCTAGAAAACATTTAGAAAGAGTTTATGAAGAGAAAAAGAGGAAATAAGAGAAAATCATACATGTAATGTTGAGGGTGACCGGATGTGTGCTGTTCTACAAGATGTGATTAAACAGTAGAAACTACATTGTCACAAAATGGTGAGCAAGCAAAAATGATGATGAATTTGAAGAAAAGTCATTGTTTCATAAGTATTATAAATACGCAGTTGTAGTAAACAGTCTAGACTTGAACTTCTGCTAGGTGTTTGGCCAAATTGAAGGAAAAGCTTATTCCTTCTGTGATTCTCAAGTTACACTTAGATTCTCAGCCCGCATTCTAGATTCTTCCGTTCATAGTATGTTCCTCTCTAGTGTTCCACAGAAATGGTGAAGGCATCTACATTCTGACTGCACCTAAGTAATAGTATTAAAAATAACTTTACTTAGTATTACAAATAAATGCTCACAATTATTTTCAACAATAGGTAACTTGGGCTTAATTTTACAGGTGACAACATTCTTGTTCCACTTCTGCACACAGAAATAAAACACCACATCTATTTGCTGACTGGAAAGTCTGTAGAAGATTGATTTTAAACAGAGCCTTTTCCAATGACATCAGTCATAATTTCCTCTTACAAAGAAGAATAAATGCAAAGCTTGGAACAAGTATGCAGTATCATGCAGCACTATGTGTAAACTTCCTGGGATTTTCCCTTATTAAGTGATAGCAACATAAAAATGAAAAAAATTCCCAGAATGGGAAGCAATACATAAAACAGAAGAAAGTAAAACATGGAGAAAATACCAATCACCTGATACATAACCAGGATGTTTGTATTGGGCAATACGCAGCACAGACAGGAGAGGGGAGGCCAGCATGCCAGTATTTGTGGTCTTTATTCTTTTAAGGAAGAGTTTAGAGAGTTTGTTCAGGGATTTCCCAGTATTTCCTTCAATGACTTTCGCAATGTTTTGCAACACTTAAACACTAGAGAGTAATATGCTTCTGGTATTTTAAGAAAACACGCGTGAAATGAAACACAAAACCTGAGAGAACAAATTCACTTCATGATGGAGGTATGATACAATAGTGAAAATACAGCAGCCAGCCATCGGAGGGAAGAGTAGGAAGAAAAGGTGAAGGATGCAAAGTTGTTATTTGGTTGTTGTTACGGTAGTATTGTCACAAGAATGAAATTGTTGGTGAAAGTAGGAAATGAAAGTAGCTATGAAAGAACATAAAGTAATGGAACAGGAAAACAGCTGAGGACAGAAAGGACACTTAATTGCCTCTGTTGTGTTTAATTACAAGGATGGAAGTAGAGAAACAGTGGAGGGTGATGAATGCAGACAGCTGCTATAACATTGACTGGCTTTCTGACAGGGCTGTAGAATTACATTTTAGATTGAAATTAAGTGGCCAAGAAGAGCAGAAGCTTGCATGCAGTTGGCAAAAGGAGAAGATGGACAAAAACATATTGTTGAGTGCAAGGAAATCTCAGGGTTCTTTCTTTCATTTTGATGCAAATGTTCTGAATCTTCCTTACTACCTATTCAGCTTTGCAGTGTATTACAGATTATACACACAAGTGCACACACATACTTAAATAGTCAGCAAGGGGTGCTGTTTTCTTCCACAGATGGTGTGTGCTGTAATAACTGTAAGGCAAACAGTGCATCGCTCAGAGTTGAAGTGGCTGAACACCTCAAACTGTTGCCAAACTTGTATTGATAGGATAAGACCGTCAAGCAGGAAACTAGACTCAAGCTGTAATTTAAGAAAGCAGACATTCTTAAATATCAGTGCTGGATGCATGGAGGTAATCCTCCTAACGTGCTTAGCTTACACAAAAGATCTTCAGTTTATATACATAACTTGTGTTACATATGCAGAAGTTTTCCAAGAGGTATGTTACCTATGCAGAAGTCTCAGAAAAATTATTTACTGAGAGCTGCAAAGAAAGAGCTGCAAGCTCTTTTAGCCACAGAGATTATATAATTTGATAAGGAAAATGATTTTTTTATTACTTCAGAAGGAGCACATACAGGATTTGATGAGTAAGGAGTCTTTCAACTATTTGTGTGCCTCTTATACCACAGAAATCTAACCATTTTTTGCTGTACCCACCAGAAAAACCATCTACCTGGAATTACAGCATAGTCAATGTTTGTTGTGTATTGCAATTTATCTTAGAAAGTCTTAATTTTGTCTTGCAAATGATTGAAGAAGTATGTACAGAGCACCCTGTTAGATCTCCTTCCTAAATGGGTTCAAATCCCTGTCCCAAATTAAACAGAATGAGACCTTAAATCTTCTTGCGATCTTGAGGAACCCGGGCCTCGCAAAGAATGGGGTCAGAACCCTAAACTTTGAGAGAGCGAACACTATCTAAAGAATAGTTGGATGAAATCTACTGGGAAGCTGTTCTTAGAGGCAAAGAAGTGGAGGAAAGCTGACTGCTCTTCAAGGATGCCTTTCTGAGATTACAAGAGCTCTCCATCCTTCTGAATAAGAAAGAAGGCAGAGGAGGCAGGAAACCAGCATGGCTTGTCAAGGGCCTGCTGGTCAGATTGAGGGAAAAGAAGGGGTTGTATCAGCTGTCCAAGCAAGGGCATGTTGCCTGGGGGAGAATACACAGATGTTTTCCAGACTTGCAGAGAGGGGTTTGGGAAAGCCAAGGTGCAGATGGAAATGAACTTGGCAAGGGGCATTAAAAAAAAAAAAAAAGAAGAGATTCTATAGGTAAATTGGTTAGAAGAGGCAGGCCAGAGAGAGCATACTTCCTTTGGTGAATGAGAAAGGAGAACTTGCTATGACAGATATGGAGAGATAACATACTTGTTTTTTGCCTCAGTCTTCACTGGTTGCCAGGATTCTCGTATTCCTTACATCCTCCAGGTGGGACCTGGGAGAGTAAATTTCCCCTCTTCCCCCCACCCCCCACTTTGTAAGAACAGAGCAAGTCCACATAGCCTCATAAGTTTGAATGCATACAAGTCTATGGGGCCAGATGACATGCATCCCTGGGTCCTAAAAGAGCTGGCTGATGTGGTTGCTGAACTTCTCTCCATTGTATTAGAAAAGTTGTGGCTATTGGGCAAAGTTCCCAGTGACTGGGAAAAAAAAAAAAAAACAAAAAAAACACATTGCTTCTATTTGGAAGAAGGGGAGGAAGGAGGAGCCAGGGACAGGCTGCCCAGACAGAGAGGCTGTGGATTCTCTCCATCCCTGGAGGTGTTCCAGACCAGGTTGGATTGGGCCCTGGGCAACCTGGTCTAGTATCAGTTCTGGAGGTTGGTGGCCCTGCCTGATGGTGGGGTTGAGACTTGATGATCCTTGGGTTACACTGACCTGCAAGATTCATCAAGTACCTTAAAAAGTAGGATTTGATGAATCACAGTCATGTTTTCAGTTGCCTACATTTTTTTTGGAAACCTTGCTCACATTCTCCCTAGCCTTCTCTCCTAACTGAAACACACTGAGTCTTTCCTGCTCCATTCTTTTCACCACTACCAATACTTCTCCAGTTCAGGTACCTACTTCTCAACCTGCAGAAACCTCAGCCACACAGCTAGCACACAGAAATTATATGTACAACAACAAACCAATAACCTCTTTTAGTCATCGTCAGTTCCTTCCCCGATGATGTCCAGCATTTTGCTAGTTTTTATTTGTATATTGTTGCACACTGAGCTGATGATTTCAGAGAATTTTAAAGGACTAGGCATCTGAGGGTAAAGCTTACTTATAGCAAGGAACCTAGTGCCCAGGAACAGCCTGAAGAAAGTAGAGTGAGCATTTTATGCTGCCCTTTTCCCAGATCTAGGAGTTTGATACTGCATTCAGTAATGTTATGTTACTATAACAGAGAGTTACAGTACACAGTTACAGTTGTTATTTTAGCTCTGGAAATCAGGTTGGAATGGCAAAAATGAAGAAAACTGTTCCTAAATAAAGCAAATGAAAATAGATATATTTTTTTAAAATAAAGTATTTATTAATATATTGTAAGGGATAATTACATTCTCACAAGCAAATTCTGTGTATGCATGCTGCATTTTTTTTCCATTAGCTGAATAACGCATGAATTATACATAGATCCAAGTCCTTATGCAGAGTAATGGGTGTGTGAATGTTTCTTAAGTATTCATCATGAGGAACAGAAAATCCAGTAGACATTACAAAAGTTATCATCTCTTTCCATCTTGTATAGAAACTAGTAAATAAATATATTTATAAATACCATGGAAATCATAATAAATACCAAACCCACAGTCTTACAGGTTCTGCAGGACAGATTTCTGAAGTTCTAAATCACAGTCTGCAGTCAACATGAGCTGACCGTGACTAGGAAACTGTTGTTGACACAACATACTAGAGCACTCCAGGGGAGCAGGAGGAATTACCAGTTTGCTGCTGTCATAGCAAAACAGTAGGGCTTAGTACAAACAAGCTTTGCTGTAAGTGCACTGCACTTAACTGTTTGTGTCTGACTGAAGTGGCTTCCAAGGGATCTTCATTTCCCTTAGCAAGTCACTTTTCCTATTCAGTGTCTTCAGTTTCACCGGACAGTGAGTCCCACAGCACTGGCCATTATGGAAGACTTTTTTAAATAGATGCAGTTAAATAAATAAATAAATAGATACACGAATCTACAGTTAACACCGATGCAGAAGGTGGAAGATGGAACGCTGCATGATGCTTTCTCCAGATGTTTCTCCAAGTGGAAATCAGGAGCAGTTCTGAGGTTTTTTCCTGTCTGGAATTTTCTCACAGTGGTGCATCAGAATTGAGCTGAGCCCTGTTAAGAGGTGAGGAAAAAGGGTAATTTAGAAGATGGTTCATAGGACAACTGTTGTGGCTTGGCACTGCATAAACAGTTAAAAGCAAATGATCTCTATCTGCTGTCTCAAGGCTCGGAGAGACTAATGTTTCTAAAGTAGTTACTGGAGTGCCAGTGTTTGCGTATCTGGTGCCCAACTTGGAAACTTCTGCAATGTAAGTTTTTGCATTCACTCATATCAAAGAATTCCTTAACTTGGAAATTATTTGGAATTATTTATATAGGATACTGAAAGTAGGGGGAAGATAATTTTTTAATAGCCCCATTTTTTGTGATGTGTTCCTTTTCCTCCAAATGGAGTTGCTGGTTATCAAAGGTTTAGCTGTGGCATAGTCATTGAACAAGAACGCTGCAGAAGAGCCCACATAAGAGCCCAATTCTATAAATAAGCAATGTTTCCCCATTCCTTAGCTCTGAGTAAGAGAAAATGGAAACTTACACTATGAAACCCCACTAGTTGGCTTTTCTGGGAGGTTTGCAGCTTAACTGCCTGATCTGAGAGTGAATGGGACTTACTTGGCCATAAGTGCCTTTACGATCAGCTGTACCCAGGGAGCAGTGGGGTCCAAGCACACCTCTCTTCCATCCTTTAGAGTAGCTCTGCAAAACAAGGAAGAAAGAAAAGTTAGGAAACTAGTGCACGGGTTTGTTTCATGCACAGAATATAATATCACATGTTTAGAGCTTGTGTGCCTGTGCTCATAGTACTCACACATTCCTCAAAATTTTCCTCAGTAAACATAGCTATTTGTTTAGAATTTGCTTAAGGATTCTCGAAACATCCAGTGACAAAAGAAATTCTGATAGCATATGGATTGCAGCATTTTACTACCACCTCTGTGATACTTTAGACCAGACCAATTTCAGTGGTTCACTAAATCCGCCTGAGGGAACTTGCTTTTTCTCTCTGAGATGGTCACAAATCTATTTCACTGGGAGTTTTGCCTGCCTAGTAAATGTGGGTTTTAAGGTAAATTATTACCACATGCATTAAGAACTGACTAGTCTTTGTAACTCATGTTCTACCAGCACAGAACAAATATTGAATAGATCCCGTGACAGATAAATCATAGAATGGCTTGGACTGGAAGAGATCTTTAAGATCATCGAGTTCTTGATGGTCACTTCAGGCATATACAAGCTCAGAGAGACTATGGAAAAAGCCCACAGCCACAGCATAATGTAGATTGGGAAGAGAGAGGCTCTTGCTTACTTACATGATTTCAACGTTCTTGCAGTGGGGGCCGCTCGGCGTCAGCTTCACATCTTGAATGGACTTAGGGTGGATGAACTTAGAATGAGTGCTAATGCACTGGCACCGCAGCTCGTTCCCCATCTTTACTATGGTCCTACCTATGAGTACAAAAGGAAGATTGCACATTGAGGATCAGTTACAGTAACTGTACCAACTAGAGAGCATGGCTGCTCTGTTATAACAACATGCTGAAGTCCTACATTTGCTCAAGGTGCCTAAATCCTCACAGTATAAAAATCTGTTGCTTATTTTTTCAGAGGAGCTAATGCCCAGGTACATTTAAAATTACATCAACATGCCTTTTTAAAGTAAAACCACATATTTTGTGTTTACTTGTACTGACTGTACAATTAATTGCATCTTTTAGTATCTGGATTGATATACTGGCACGTGTAAAGAAGAGAGAATCCTGTTATGTTTCCCTAATTTGAGGCCTGTCTTTGCTATGTTTGTACTGTTTGTTCTCCACTTGCAACTGTAGAATGCTTGCTTGAAACAGTATGATCATTAAGTAAGAAATATGAAATACTGAGTGGGATGATACTGCCTTTTGTGGGAAGTTAGAGCAACTTTCAAACACTTTTAAAGATCCTGTCTCTAGCCAAATTACTTTTTAAGTGAAATACAGAACCAAAGTTAATTTCATTTGCATCCTTAAAATATTTCCCACAAGATGTCAGTAACTCTTCAGTACAAGAGCTACACAGTAGATTTCTGACTGAAGCAAAACTGTTGAAAACATTTCAAAAGAAATGTACTTGCAGAAACAAGCAGAAAGCTGCCTCTCTGGTGGCACAAATCTCAGCAAGTGCCAAGATAGTGCTGCAGTCCTGTGCATACTGGGAGGGATTCACTTACCTTGTGACAGAGCTGCTGAAACCAGGAGGAGAGCCAGGACAGCTACAAGCTTGCCGTTCATGGTTAGAGTGTTTGGCTTGTCTTCTGAGCTGAGGTTTTGTGGATCTGTGATCTGTCCTGTCAGAGGACTGCTATGTCTGAACAGGGAGACCCACTGTGCTTTTATACAGTTCTATGGCCGTGTGCAGTGCTCTGCTAGCATGTAGATTGCGTTAGAGGAATTTCCCAGATGTAGTAAAAATGAGTCACATGACTGTTGCGAAATAGCCTAGCTGATGATGAATTATTCTGCTGCAAATAATATAACATATTAATTTATTAAAGCACGTAATTAATACCCATGCACTCTAGTTTCTTTTGTAGGCTTTTGTAAATTTCGCTTTTTCGGTAATGTATATACTTATTTCACAATATAATTTTATGATGGCTTTGGTTACATTTATGTTGTAATTCTATTATGTTATGTTTTGTTTCCTCATGGTAATAACTGGTTTTGTGTTGCTGATTTTAATTTTTTTGTATTTATTTCTGTTGAAGTGGTACTGTACAAAATAAATTCATCTCCAGTTCTTTTCTGTTCCATAAAGGAGCAGAGGGTGCAGTATTCAAAGCATCCTGATGGATATTCACTTCTAAAGAACCTTGAAAAACATTCCTGCATTCCTGTTACAGTTTGAAGAAATTTTGTATGCAAATACAACTGCAAGACTTGCTGAATACATCTGCTTTTGTTTGCTTTATAAATGTCAGTATTGTTAATTTCTCTTTCAGTTACGGTAACTCTAGGTCTTACACAGAGAAATAATAGTATATGTTATGGTACTACTGTAGACATGTTAAGGAACTTTGTTGCATGAGTATTCAGTGGTAGAAATAATATTGTGCAATGGATACATTTCAAGGGAAAGCTTAGGCTCTAATGCTGATCTTTATATAAATGAATGTTTTTATCCATTTGGAGTGTGTGTGATAAGATGAAGCCATTCTACTCTGATTCTGTAAAAATATCCTTTCGACCATGATAACTTTTGCTGTTTGCCATCCACATCCTCAAAGTTTCGTGGTCTGTGGACTTATAAAGGTACTTCTCCCCACCTCTGAAGAGTTAAGAAAAACTCATCTTCAGAGTGTTTGATAGTTTATGATTTCTTAAACTTCACTGTTTACTATTGGCCATGAACTCACTTGATAGAAGGAAAATCCATCTGTTTCCCATCAGTATCTCAGCTGGCCCAGGAAAAAATATAGCTAAGTCTGACTATTCAGGCAATTACTGTGTCAACAAAAGATACCACTTCTGGCTGAAAATGATGCTCCTCCCTAACGGTATATCTTACAGAGCTTTCCTGAAAAATACGTTCAGTTTTCTGAAGGCATGAAAAAGGAGGAAATCATATCAGATATTGAATGTTTGTTTTATTGTTTATGACAAACTTTTAACAAGTTTGTTCTGAACAGAGTTTGTCTGATTCTTTTCTTTAGGGATCTCTTTCTTTGTCTCTACATATATATGTGTATACACACAGAGAGTAATTAAAACTTCTTTGGGGGGTACCAATTTCTTTGTAATTTTTTGCAGCTCTATCTAATTTTAGTGTGCACTGAAATGCCATTTATCCAAGGGGAAAAAATCCCCCTTGAATTCCCAATTGCAGTCAGTGACTTTTTGCCCTCCTTCATGCTAGAGTAAGCTATTTCCTGAGTGTGGCAGTAACAGAACCACAAAAAATCCCCAGGACAAAAATGGAGCCAAGAGCCTGCTCCACCTATATGATTAACCCTGCCCTGGGGCTAAAAGCAAGTATCAGTCTAAAAGAGCAGGATGTTTGTAATGAAATAAAAGCCCACTATGTTTTCCAAGAGCTGAAGCATCTCTTCTCACTACACTACACTATTTTTCCAATATGACACAGTTTCATCAAAACCACAGGAGGATATATAATAGAAATGTTGTGGCATAGAAAGGTTGAGGTGTGAAATCAAGCCAAATTCCTGGCACACCTAACCTGTGTTCCTGAGAGTGCTGTGCTTCACCCAAGTTCTCCCTGTATTCCTTCAACACTTTGCCTGGTATTTGATCCCAGTCCCTGCCTCCATGTGGGAACTCCAAACCCTTTATTTGATTTTGGCTGGGTGTGTTTTCCCAACAACCATCAGAGATGACTTACGCGAATGGAATTGCTTTATCTTTTGGAGGATAATGTAGCTGACTGAGCTGATACTGCTATGAGCAGAGACCTTCCACACTTAATCATGTTAAAAACATGCCACTGTAATGAAGAAATTAGGAATTAGGCAATAAGCCAGTTACTGAAAGACTACTGAAAAGGGAAGGAAATGCTTCCTTTGCTTGTGTTTAAGGCAGCGTATAGGATGTGTTCTCCATGCTGCAGGATGTCAAGAACTATTTCTTTTTTTTACATGACTCAAAGCATTGTGTAATGAACACAAAAGTCAAAAGTTAATTTTTTAGAATCTTGGCTGGCATCACTTGGAATCTTTTCATATAGCAAAGGACATGCAAACAGAAGGGAAGTGGTGGTGTGGTAGGGATTCTTGGGTACTCTGGTAACCAAGAAAGACCATCATGAGGGATGGGAGAGATGTGGGCTTCAGTACATTGCTGCTTCTGGTTGCCTCAGTTCAAGGTAGATGTTCTAACCATTGGGCTGATAAAGTTCCTCTCTCTGCTAAAATCAAGAATACACCTTTTTTTAGTCTTCTGAAGTCACCTTCATTTCCCTGCAAAGGGCTTGCTGGCAGCATCAATTCCACTTGACCTGTGGTACCTCGAAGGGACTAATAATCACCTACACTCAAAAACTGGGCACAGTGTTGTGCAAACTCATGGAAGTATGCTGTGAGGCAACCCACTGGGAGCAGATACATAGTGAACGAACCGTCTCCTGAACATCTGTTTTTTACTAAGTGTATTGAGGAAGTCATAACAAGGAAAGGGGAAAAGGTTAGGGCAACTGGTGGGGCTTTTTTCACTTCTGTGTCTAAATATAGTTGGTTATGTACCCTTAGTCTGATCACCACAATTGTTGGAGTTTGCTGAATCTCTCTGGAATCACAAGATAACAGGATAGCTTTTTAAAATTGATTTGCCTTTTAATTTGTACATTTATAAATACAGTGGTACAAGTTGGTACAAGTATGTATTTATGCATCTCTGTATGTTTATAGTAGTTACAGATCTGCCTGAAAACAGTTCTTCATTGTAGTTTTCATTTGAAAGATTGCTGTAGGCTAAGCATTTCCCTATCATGACTGTGGCAATAAGCATTTTCTTCCTGCTGAGCAGAATATGAAAGTAAGATAAGGAAGTGATGGGAGGAAACAGAAGAAGTTGAAGAAGTTTGTCCTGTGAACTTCTGATTAAGTTAGAAGTGATCAGTAGGCAATATATGTGACATATTAATCTCTGGTTTTTAAAATGTCACCCTGTTATTTTTCTTTCTGCCTAAACTACAGCCAACAAAGCTTTGCAAATGTCAGCATGAATACTTTCAGGTAGTGCAGGTTGTTTCAGTCTGAGCCCTTCATCAGACAGCACACAGATAGGTTGGCATGCTGTGCTTTGTCATGCTTCAGCTGTGCAGCTCTTTATCCTTCATCTTGCTGTATCTGTCAGAGTCTTCTTACCTCTAAGTGGAAACTAGAGCACAGTGCATACCACTTTAAAAATAACACAGGCGGTTTAGTAACTTAGTATCACTAATATCATCTGCTTCTTTCTGAAAACCATTAGTTGATCATTAGGCTACCCTGAGGCTGACAGTGGCTGGCTTAGAACTGCTGATGAGACATAATGAAGCACCTCACAGAGCATAGTTTAGTTGCCAGTTTTCTGGCGGTAGTAAAGAATCCACACCTATCCATTGCTTTCAGCTGTGCTGCAAGCGTACCCTGTCAAATATCATTCAGCTGAAGCCACTTCTAAACAGACTTCATTTCCTCTAGTTGCTTTTTTGACTAGTATTCCCTGTTTCAGTGAATGGCATCTCTCAGAAGTTTAAATCTTTTATTAAAAGTTCAGTTTTAAGGATATGCTTCCAAAAAATTTATTTATTTATTTATTTATTTGGCACACATAGAAAATGAAGCCACCTTTGGTCTTTTTACTACCCATTATTATAATTGTCAGAAACAGCTGTCATAAGGATCTCTGCCTCTTTCTCAAGGATAGATCTTTCTTGGAGAAATGGATGTGGCTTCACTTCTATCACATTCACCCAGGGGTGTTTTGCTTTTGAAAGAAGACTCCTAACACTATATTTATGTGGATTGGGTTTCTTTTTCTGTTTTAGTTTGGTTCCAAAGTGCTATTCACTGCTGAGCCCTGACCTGCCACTTCTGTCATACAGCTTCATGTAAGTCTATAACCATGTCCTAATGACCATACTAGAATGCCTCATTTTTATAGAAGTTTTGGAATTTCTCCTCCTTTTTTAACTGCTTTTGCTGTTCCATGCACTGCCCTTCAGCTGGTATTTTACTGCGTAGTCTGAGTACCCTAAGATTCTTCAGCATTTCATCACAGTTGATCTTAGTCTTTTCTACTCTTCAATCAGTGTCATCAGAATACCATATCTCATGGCTAATTAGCTTCCCAGACCAACAGGGAATGCCAAACAAAATAGGACTCCACACAAGCTGGTGTAGGAATCCATGGATCACTTCCCTTTTACATAAAAATCTGACTTTTTTTTTTCTTTCTTTCCTTCATTTCTATGTATTCATCTGTTATTTGTCTACATCCAAGTCTTCTTAGCATGTCTCATCTCTAATGTTTGATGAGGGCTGTGAAACCCTTTCAAAAAGACAATTCAACCAGAACTGCGGGATTTTCCAGTCTGTATGCTAGTTGTCACCTTACAAGAACTTGTAGTGCATGAAAGACTTCCTGCACCAAAATTTCAACACTTGAACAAATTAGATTAATATTATTATGTCCATTTGTTTTTCTCCCTAGCATCCTGCAGATCAAATAATTACAGGTTTTTAAAAAAGAAGAAGAAGAAAAGTCTTGAGTGAAATATCTCTTGAGCACTAAGTATGTATGTTTTTGCTCACTGGGATATTGAGATACTCTTATTTTTGTGAGGAGAGAAGGGTGATCTCAAGAAAAGAAAATGGACCAGAATGTGATCTGATAAAATACAACATCCATATGAAGTAATCTCAGTAGTTTTATGAAGTTAATAAAGGAACTGGTTTTGAAAGGGGCTCTGCAAAATGAGAACCTTGATGCCTTTGGAGGGGAAATTACCATTTGTCTTGGACATACATAGTGTTTACCTCTTTGTCATCAGGGAGCAGGACAACATTTATGATATGTTAGCTGAGATCAGTAGCTTGTTCAGTAATTAACAAGAACCTGGCTCAGTATGTCAACGTGAGTTGCTCTGCCTGCAGTGGAGACACGTCACATCACCTGCTCTATGCATATATATATAGTGCATATATATGCTCTATTACACAGGCTTGTAAACAACTCCTTCAGAAATTACTGTATCTTGACAACATAATATTTTCTTTATGTCGTGTGGTTATTTTCTATCCCTTTATATAGTGATCAGTTACAGAAATTGTGATCAGCCAGAGAAAAGGCATTCTATGATAGAATAATTCTATAAGCTCCAAGAGTTAAGCAGTTATTCCCACAGCTTCCCAGGATGCAGTCACACTGGGCAGACTGTCTGCCCAGAGCTTTGTGCAGAGAACACTGCACAGTTGACAGAGCAGAACAAGTCACACCTCTGCTGCTGGAAGAGAACTTTTCAGAGTTATGGATGAAACTGCCATGGCTAGCTGCCCTTCAGATTGTACTTAAGGCCTTTCATCTGATTCCCCCTGGTATTTTCATTTATAATTCTACCTTAGTAACTTTGTTTCATAAATTTTGAGAGGAGTGTTACTATACACGATGAATGCTATGGTTCATTTGCAATACATGCATCCATAATGAAACAAAATAACATGGTCTTTCTACAGTCTTCTTTTAGGATGAATGTAGAAGTCAAACTTTTTTGTCGAACAAGTTGCTATTTCCATGGGATGTTAAGGAAGTGTATGCAAACTCTATACTTGAACTTGTTATTATCATTTCCTAAGGCCTTCAGTCACGTGGAAATATTGCCAATGATTTGACATTTTATAAACCTGCAATAGCCCAAAGAAAGAAAACAGTATTTTGAGCAATAACTAAAGCCAGGGAGCAGTGCTGGACACCTGCTCATTAAAAGACAAGGCAACAAAAGGGACTCCACAGCCGGCAGGGAAGGCTGTCACCAGTCAGGGTGCAACCAGGAATCAAGCACCCCAGCAGGTGTCTCAGTGATGATGCAGGTCCAAGTCTAAGCCAGAATATGAGGCCTTGAGTCACTGGCTGGATGAACAGGGTCCACAACCAGGAACAGGCATGGCAGGGGCTAAGCTGGAGAGCAACACTTTCAGAACATAGAAAGAGAATGAGCTTAAATAAGGTTCCTGGGCCTGTGGGCAGGTGAATAGGTGGAGGACATAGGTGGGTGCATTAAGGCTTACAGATGCCCTCTGGGCACTGACATCTCCCAGCTTAACAGCTTATGTTGATCTAGTAGTAGCTGATTACAAACACTGTGACTGTACTAGACTGTAAGGCCATTTTAATTCACAGTCTTTTCTCTAATTTTTACCCTGATAACGTGTCATCTGCATCTGAAGAAGACCTTATTATTCAGATGTTTAGCAGAAGCCCAGAAAAGGATTTCAGTGTACACAGGCAGCAGCAATAACCAGAGAAAAAACATAAGTGAAATTTAGTAGGATGGAAGTTGGCTGAACAGCAGCATGATGCACACACTAGATTTTATCATCTAGTACAATCCAGGACACATTTGTCTGTGTCCCTAACAACATTCTGATTCGAAATGCATGTTTGAAGTGCATGTTTCCTGTTTATTTTCTTTTATTCAGATAGGCAAAAGGAGGTAGTTAAAGGAAACTGGCTGAATTATGAAGTGTCTCAACATAAAAATATTTTGCTAGGAGAATTAATCCTTTCATAGCTTTAGAGTTAGTACTGGCAAAGCAGAAACAACACAGAAGTACAGCCCAGGATTGACAAAGGTAATCATCAAGTTAGAAGAGCTGCAGTGCTTCTCTTGGTTTGTGGTGGGGATCTGAGAACTGGAACCATATTTCCAGTGAGAACTGTTATTTATTCCTAAGAAAGGCCTCTTGTAATTGTATGCTGAACAGAAATACATTTCTGTAATATATCTAGCCAGCTTCTGAATAACTTTTCACCTATGGAGAAGGAAGGGATATGGTTCAGTCTGCGCAAAGGCTCTCTACTTAAGGTCCTAAGGGTAAGATACTGCTGAAATTTTGGACAGAAGTGTTAAGAAGAGACATTCCTTGACCATGATTCAGGTGCCAGTAACCTGACTGGAATTTTACTTGTGACAATAGCCGTGCATGTACTGCTTTACCAATGTTTCCAGTAAAACTGGTCCTAAACTCTTAAGATATGCATATGATTTAATGGCTGTGTTTTTGAAGTCTTTCTTCCTCAACTCTTCTTGCCTCACACTAAGTAACTGGAGGAAGCCAGCTTGTAAAAATCATCCAGAAACCAGAAATGTTACTGCTGTAAAGCAAATTTGAACAAAACTTGGCCCCATGCTAAATTCTGCCTTCTTTATGTCTTGAAGATGAAGTCTAGCAGTCTGTAATGCACTAGGACAGGGGCAGAGATCAGAGTGGAGGCGAAGTGTGGTAGGGATAGTTGTCATATTGCACAAGAACTTGCTCAAACAGTAATAGAAACTCCCTTTTTATCTTCTTACTCCATGAGCAAATATACATTGTTTGTGCAGAATATGGAGTGGCTCCTATTAGGAAAAGGTCAAAGAAGAATAGATATCTAAACAGTTTCTTGATTTTCCCATTTTCTCAAGTGTTTGCTTCTGGTACTCTAGCCTTTTCAGTGTAAATCACTGTGTCACAGAGACATATAGCCTTACAATCAGAGCTCATTCCTTATGATTTCTTGATTTCTCCCAGTATAATCCTTCCTTTTCCCTGGAATTTCAAAGGGTGCTCACTGGCTTCATTACAGTTTATCAGGTATGCCTGATTACGGTAAGTTAATTAGAAACCTGGTTCTGTGCCAGAACCACAGCTGACATGCTGTTTTACACTGCTGCTGTGACTGGGATTTTTGTGACTCATCATTGTTTGTTCGTTACTTTCTGCCCGTGGGTTTTATCACCCAGTTCTCTGAAAAAATTAAGTCTAGCAAGAAAAGAGGGGGAAAGTTGACCACTTTTGTATTTTCTCCTACTGAAAATCGTCTGCACGCACTGCAGGCAAGAATTCCCTGATGTACTTATCAGTCCCCACAACTCAGCCTCCACTTGACCTTGTGAGATGCCTTTATGTGATACAGAAGGAAAGTAAACATATCCTCTTATGTCAATAAGGAAATTAATAGCACATGATACTGAAGTAAAAACATTTATACAAGCATTTATTAGGTAACTAAACTGTTTTCCATAAATAAATAGGTAACAAAAGCATGAAAACTTCAATATTTTCCATAAATAAATATATAATGAACACATAAAAACATCATTGTTTCCCATAAATAAATAAATAATGAAAACACAAAGACCATCTACATTCTTGTGATTAATAAATTAATTAATATTAGAGATGCAAAAAATATCTAATAGAATTCAAATGAATAAAGTGCCCTTTTTGTAACCAAAAGATGCCATTAAAACATACATTTATAGCTTCACAGCAATAATTCATGGTAAATAATACCTTGAAAATGATGGCTCCAAAACTGATGCCTCAGACTTGTGTGTTACTGACTCTGAAAGCCCCCTTTTTCTAGTCTGCAGCCCACATGAGAAGCAGTGACCTGAGTACAGTTAATGCTACCCATCAGCACATTCCTGGAGAAAAGGAGCTGTTGGGCAGTTCCTAAACAATTAACAAAAAGGGAAGACATCTTTTAAAGAAAGACCTGCAGAGAGTGCACTGCATTGTTCCTGCCGTGGCTAGAAAAAATGACTCCAGATCATCTCCATCTCCTTTCACAAGCTTTTTCTTTTCTTTTTTTTCTTTTTTTTTTTTTTTTTTCCTACTTTTTCTGATTTCAGTGGTTTTTCTCCTGTTTGACACTCCTTTAAAAGACTTAAACTACAGTTGTCAATTAACTGCAAAAAGAGAGGACATATTTTCTAGTCAGTGATGAAAGTATGAATGTAGGAGGCAGGAGGAAATGAGCTGCCAGAAGCTGAATGGTGGTGTCTCTCACTTCTGACTTTCTGGAGGAGGTAGGATGTTTTTGTTCTTTGCTTTAGGATGCAGTCTTGTTCTTGGTGTCTGCCCTATGAAGAAAATGGAAAAGAAGAAGATTAAAACTAATTCATCAAGTCTCACTTGCTGAAATTGCATAAAATCAGCCACAAAGGATTTGTGCTGTGTCCAAATCCCTTAAAAGCCATTACATAAAAATGAAAAGGGACGTTAGTATGTAGTCACCTTTTCATGAGTATTTAGTAACTCAGTGGACCTCAGTAGTTTGGTCCTTTGCTTAACACCTCTGAGGCCTGATTTTCACTCACACACCTAAATACTATTCTTTTTGAAAAAGTTATTGTTGCTTTTAGCCATTGCAAGCAAGAAAAAAACAGTCAGTGCCTGAATTTCCAGAGGACTGAGCACTTGAGCTTAGGTTTTCAATATCCTTGTGCCTTATGAGAGTTGTAGCTAGCATTCTCATGGGGTGTGTGGCATACTAAGGGTCTGAACATGATGCTATAGTTAAAGTACAAAGCAAGTATTTGCTCCAGTTAATAAACTTCCCGATAGCAATTCCCTGATGAGACAGAATTTTGAACAGTTTATACAGTGGCTGCTTGCTAGCTTATTCAAAATACTGCTCTTCAATAGTTTGTGCCCACAGAGAAGAAAATACTCACTTGTCCAGAATTGCCTTGATGATCAGCTTCACCCAGGGAGCAGTGGGATCCAGACACACTTCTCTGCCATCTTTCAGAGTAGCTCTACATCAGAGAAAAAAAAGGAAGGCAAAAGGTCTGTTTAGTGAATTTCTTCTCCTTAGGCAATTTCCCTTTTTTTCTTG
Source organism: Excalfactoria chinensis (assembly GCF_039878825.1). Taxonomy (NCBI): domain Eukaryota; kingdom Metazoa; phylum Chordata; class Aves; order Galliformes; family Phasianidae; genus Excalfactoria; species Excalfactoria chinensis. The sequence continues at coordinate 38,704,014 of NC_092828.1, forward strand.
CAACATCCGGGTTCTCTAGATATACACTGACATGTTCTCCCTTAATTTAAGTTGCTATCAGTTGAGGCTGTAGCCTAATATGTACTTCCTCTTTTTTTCATGTATTCCTGTCTGTCATGGATAGATTAAACTATCTGCAGGACTCACTGTTTTTAAAACTGCTTCTTTTTTTCAGATAGCTTTGTATTTGTGGTGGTGTTTAATCAAGGAGCCATATGTTTCCATCTTGATTCAGAAACTGTACTGGCTAGTTCATAGGAATTTTGCCACAGTAAGATTTCTGTGACTTCTATGCTAATAGTAATTTTTTCCATTGACTTCAGTAGAAGTGCGATCATAAAATGCATGTCTTGATAAATTGCTCAGTGCAGCTCAATAGCTTTAATTCTCTTTCTTTATGCCAGAGGAATTCGGAGTTTTAGATTTATTTGCCTGTTTGATGAGTGCAGGTTTATGCTGAAATATTTCATGCAGTATTTAAGTACAGAGTTACAGAAATAATGCAACATATGACACATATTACGTCACTTGTAGGGTCATCATGTACTGCTGTCCTGCATTCTGATTAGCCGGACCTGCTGTCTTGAATCTTTTAGAGAACGCTTACATCATCCCTAATGCAAAATCTATTTCCCTTTTGATGAGTAGCAGGGAGGATTTTGCAACAATGCTTACATGACTTCCACGTCCTTGCAGTGAGGTCCGCTAGGGGTGAGGTTCACATTTAGAATGAACTTGGGATTGATGAACTTGGAATGAGTCTCTATGCACTGGCATCGGAGTTCAATCGCTGAACGTACCTGAGCCATACCTGTAAAACAAGGAGAAAAAAAACTACAGGTAATGTATGGACTCTTTGCCCAGGAAACACATGTTCTTTTCTTAGAGTATTAGAAATAATTTTTAGGCATCAGATGACTTGAAAAATTTTCCTTCACCCATTCTTTTGGGCTGCCCAATAGCTGTCACTGTACAAAAACAGTTTTAATAGCAGCTAGTGGTATAAGGAAATGCAAAATGATAATGACTGAGCACCGGCAATTTTATTACTCTGCTTCTATTTGGCTAATCTTTGTACCTGGCTACTCCAGATGAATTTACATGGATTTACTCTTTCCACTGTGGAGTAAAATCTAGCCCCACACAGAGTTATTTGCTGCACTTTAAGACAGCATAATATCTTCCCCCATCAGCATTCACACTGTCAATTAGTTATAAGGGTTTTAGGAAGGATTTCTTTACCTTTTGCTCCAGCCATTGAGATCAGGAGAAGAGCCATGACAGCAGCTACAGCTTTGCCCATCATTTTTCAAGTGTTTCTTCTGTGTGTTGCCTGGGTTTGGTTCTGTGGTGAGGTTTGTGCTCCTGGAGCCTCAAGGGTGGTCAGTGGCTGTGCTCTGGTACCTGCTTGATTATATACTATCCTGAACCCCCTGCATCATGTGTGGGTCATACCACTGGAAACTCCTGAACCTGTAGTGTGCTATTGGAGAATGAGTCATGGTGGTATGGGCAAACCCCTTTCTTTCAATGACCATGAAATTGCTTTTCATAAGCAGGAAGCACTTTGTTAATTGAAGAGTGATAAAAACAGAATATGTACAAAATAGCCCTTTATTTAGATTTGTGTACTGTGTATTTTCCTGTGTAGAACTCTTGTAACTGTTCTTTTCCATACCTTTGTACTATTGTAATTGTTATGCTGCTCTTTTCAACTTTCCCTTTGCAACTTTTGCCTATGATCTGTGACTTCCCATGTGTGTCTTTGAACTTTGGGGGTGTTGTTTTTTTTTTCCTGTGCATGTGAGTGATTCTTGTTCATTTGTTTATTTTACATTATTATTGTTGGGAGAACTGTTAGAACTAGAAACTACAGTTTTGAATATATGACAGATACTATAACTGGATTTTAGTAAGCTCTCCTACACCTCACATACAATGACATTTTTAAAATGTTTATTTTCTGAGAAGACTTGTGTTACTTTTTAGTATAGTGAAGTTTAACGTCACTGAAATAAGCAACAAAATACAGATTGTCTTTGGAGCACTACTAAACATTTTGAATTTGGGTAAAGGAGAATTCCAAAGGTTCTGTAGGATTCTCACTCTGACATTATTGAGGCATTTTTTGCAAATTTAAATATGGCCTTGTAAAAAAGACTTTTCTTATGATAAAGTTAAAGGGAAGATGAAAATGTGGAGAAGAATTACTCGGATAGTCAGATATGTACAAACATTTGTATTAATGATAGAAAATAATGCTATAACATAAACATAAGATTGTGGGGTTTTAATACATAATGGAACTCTATTAATGTTTTTCTGCCTGGTAGTGGAGACAGATAAAGGAATAAAACATAGAATGAAATAGGAATGAATATATGTTTATTGTTCTCCAGCTCACTATGAAGAACACAGAGATTTAAGTATGCAAAGTTGAATTCTTAATATTTTCATATGTATCGGTGTCTGTATTTATACAAACATATATAGAAAGTGGGTGTGTTCTGAATAGTAGCCAGATAAGATGTGTAGACATGGAATTAAGCATCTTTTCTTTTCTACAAACTTTCATCTTATAGTGAACATAGCTGGATTAGGTAACATAAGCACCTAAGCACTTAATAACAGCTTGTCAAACCTAAGGTCTGCCTAATGAGTATTCTCTTTTCAACCTCAACCATGGCCATAGGCATATGTCTGGGAATATGTAAGAAAAGGTCTAATGCTTGAGACTTATACCTATTACAGCCCCATGCTACACCTCGTTCGATGCCCTCTCATGCTTTTGTTGGAGAACAGCAGTTAGCAATTGATCCTTATAACTAAATTCAAAGTCTAGATAGTCCTCTATCATATCTCCTCCAGATGATCTCTTGAAACAAAATGATGTTATGTTGCCTGTTGCAGAATAGATTGGGTTATTCTTTCTTATATCTGGGTTTCGGTTTTTTTGCTTGTTTTTGTTTTTTTGTTTTTTGGGGTTTTTTGTTTTTTTGTTTTTTGGGGGTTTTTTTTGTTCCTTGATATACTATTCCCATGAATAGCCAACAGTCTACAGAAACGTGAACTAAGATATCAATGGAAATATCTTCTGGTCTACATGCAGGTAGAAAATGGAAGTATGAATGGCATTGCCTGTAGGGTGTATACCTCTTCCAAATAAACCCAATAAACTCCTCTTTGTCTTTAATTCCATCAAAGTGTTTAATTAACTGAGAGATAAACACCAGATAGTGAGAAGGCAGAAATAACATTTTCGTAAATCAAAACAAGCAGTAAATTTTACACAAAGGGCACAGGGTATATCACCTTCATTGCACATGCAGTACAGAAGCAATAAGTTTATCTCCAAGTTAATGAAAAACTTAGATGTCATACATCTTCCCTGTATAATATCGTTATTGCAGTGTAACAACTCTTGAAACACAGCAGTGAGAGCAATTGAGAGGAGGATTCTGGAGCCTGTGTTTTAAATCATAATTTAAAAATCAAAGACAGAAAAGCAAGAGGTAGTGAGTAAAGACCGCTTCAGAAAATCCTCAACCAACAAATGGAAAGCTCCTTTTGTGGTTACAAGAAGTCAGAAAAGATAAACCATAAATGAAAAAATCACATGTCTTATTGTAAACTCTTGTGGTTGGGGTAAAAAAGAGGGGGTGTTTCTTCAGTTCATTTCTGAGCTTCTACTTCTGCAGTTGTGAGGCAGCTGAAGGTGTGACTTACAACTACTGAATTTTCAAAGCATAATGTCTCTGACAGAAAAGAGTAATTCCCAAGCCTAACATGTGAATGTTATAAACAACATGCACAGTCTCTAGCTACATAAATGTTTTCTTTGTCATAGGTTTTATCACTTGTTGGTGATAAGGTATCTGAGAAGCGTATGACATGTACAAATGCAGTCTAGAGACTAATATCCTACATCTGACTTCTAACAGTGATGTGTGGCACTGAAGCCCCTGCCCAAGTGGTGTGATCAATTGGCCATATTAGATTATTTTGAATCATTTTGCAGGTGCTGCTTGAGGCTTAAATGTAGCTAATTTCATTAGTGAAGGCTTCCTCATCTGTTTTCCTATGTCATAGCAAAAGGTAGGAAAGTGCTTACATGAAAAAAATGAGTTCCTCAGATTATTTCCTAGATGCTTCTCCCTACCTTTCCCCAACCAGTGAGTGACTTGGAACTTCACATTTCTTTATATAACTGTAATCAGTAGGGGATTTCTTTCTTCTGCTTTTCCTCCAGCACTGCTTCGACCTCATTCCCTTCAGCAATTCCTCACCAGTGTCTTTAGAAATCCTGCCTATATGCCCGATCCAGACATCTAGAGGTCAATTGGAAGTAGCTGAATAGCTGAGTCAGTAAATGTGCTAACTCCTTCCTTAAGAGAGTAGTCAGTTCAGCAAAGTCAGTTCAGCAAGAAAAGATGTGCATTTCCTTCAGGCAAATTCCTCCTCTTATTTTCTCACACTTTTGTAACCCCATATGTAAAATCTATGCATATGTGTGACCTGTGAAGGGAAAATGTGTCAGCTTTTTTGCATCCTTGCCTGTCAGTCCACATTTTTTTTCTTTTGGCTATGAGATAGTCTCTGCTGTGAACCTTCCTTAGGCAACTTGACTGATTTGTGTGGGCCAAACAGAGAATTTCCTTTTAGTTACATATACCAGAGTTATGTGTCTTGTTACCCTATTTCTTAGGTAGATAGTGACCAATAAAAAAGAAGTCCAAACCAAGATGTTAAGTTTGCCAGCTGTCACAATAATTATTTTTATATGAGAGGTATAGAATAAATGGGCGTAAATAGAAATGTACCCATAAGTTATGTGCTCAGTACTCATCTTTCTGATGAGCATCCACAGTGTCTGAATTAGCCCCCTGCAAAAATATGTGGAATTCTACAAGCCTAACTCGTCTGGCTGAGTCCTTCTTCTCAGGAAAGACTCACTGAAATTCTTGTGTTTGGCTGCATACCTCTTTCTGCAACTGCTTATGCCCAATATGTTTCCTAAAACAATCTTCTACTGGGCAGGTGTCACAAAGGTCACTGTGTGAGTGATTTAACAAATAAGTATCATTTGGGTATGAAGTTGCACAAAGCCTTATGAGAAGGAAGAGAGGCAAAGCTCTGCTGTGCTACTTCCTCACCGCACAGGAGGTGATGATCCCTATTCCTGTATTTTCCGTGCGGTCCCGTGATGCTTGCTGCAGAGAAGTACAATTGCAACACCTACGTTGGTGAATAGTTTTTTCCCTCCACCGATGATGAAATCTCTGCTTTGGAGACAGAGGAAAGCTTTCAAGTTCCGTCTTGACAGGGCTCGGCACATGGATCTCCCTGCAGCACAAATGAGTGCTCCAGCAGTAGACAACTATGTAACACACCTGAAACTACTACTATTGCTTCTTGCTCTGCCAACAAAAACCATCTCTCTCTCTCCCTCTTCTACATTTTCTGCTGTGTTTGCTTGGTTTCTCTTTGTTCATCTTTCTAGCTGTTCTGGCTCCTAGTACAATACATGTATAACTCCACCATTCTGAAATCTACTGGTGCCGATGTTGAGCACTGATTCAGCAAAGTTCCTCAGCTTCAGTCAGAGTCTTTAGTTGACTCAGAACTCTGTAGTTTTCAAAAGTCCATAGCAATCCAAAATTGGAGTCCTTTCTGTGCCCTATGGCCTATTCAGAATATAATCAAAAGCCAGATCAGTTTTGATGGAAAACGTGTCTGTATATTACTGGGGTTTTCCCGTGTCTGTAGTAACTGCAAAGGAAATGAAGTCACCGCAATAAAAGGAAGCAGAATTGAAACAAAATAAAACAAAACCCACAAAAAATGAACAACAAAACAAAAACTGACAGACAGAATGCTGCTTAACAAATGATCAGAATACTCACACTACTCAATTTACAGCTACTTTTTCAAAACAAAATTGCACTAGTTACATTACTTAAAAAATAATAATTTCAGTGGTAGTATTACTCGGGTTTTCCAGAATTTCAGCCAGTATCACCATATGTTGTATTTCTTATTAGGAATTATTTTTCACAAATATGCTTAAGTAAATGAACACTTATTACAATACGAGTCAAAGAATTTTTCAAACAAATATTTTATTTAGTGTGGCAAACGATGACTTCTAGAGAGAAACAGTTGTTGAGAACAAAGATAGAGACAGTAAAATATGTTTGAGTGCCATTTGCTCCTATTCTCAAACACACTCACTTACTTCTTGGCCTCCCTTTTGAAAGTTTCTATTCTCCCAGCTGTGCCAAGACTAGATTTATTTATTTATTTTTCTAGATAGCCCCGATCTACTTAAGTGAGAAGAATGAAATAATGATATTTTTTTTTTAACTTACTATGTTTTCAAGTCTATTGCTAGTTAGACTCGCAGGCAAGGCAGAATTATTAAGCTGGTGCCACCCACACATTGCAGTTGCAGTTCTAATTGTTTGTCTACTGGTATAAATCAGGAATAAGTGAAAATCGCTGAAGTCATACATCTGCACTGGATCTAATTGCAAAGAGAACAAGGTCCTGAACTCAGATGCAGAAAGATGATGTGAGGTAAGACAGATACTAGAAGACAGAAAAGGTGTGTTGGCCTCAAATTCCAGTGTGTGAATCATTCTGGCATTGTTTATTTCCAATGTTTCAGCTATATGGAGGAAAAATTAGTATGAGCAAGAGAGAGGACGAGCTTACATGTATTCTTGCCTGCACCTGAGAGAACAGTGAAATTCACTGTGAATTCACCGTGAACAGTGAAAACAGTGAAAGACAGAGAAATATGGAGTGGAAGGGAACCACATTTTACTCATCTGCATTTTACTCATGAGGGCCCATCCCCATGGTGTGGGAAGCTGACTCCTTGTGGGACTGATCTGAGAGAAAGTGCTCTTGATGTTGCTGTCAAATAACCCGATCATCCTGGAACCTCAACAATCCAGGGGAGAGAGACACAGCCATGGATGCAATGGAGTCTTCTCACAATTTACTGCTGCATCACATGGCTTATATGCCAGCATGGCTTTCATGCATGTGCCCCGTACACTCGGTACGTAACCCCCCACACACGTGACCCTTCCCACTCCCAGAGTCCTCCCTTGCATAAATCATGTCATCATGGGGCATCCGGCAAAGCGCTACTTCATATCCCCATTCCATGGCTCTGCTTCAGCTGCTTCAGCTCTTTTTATCTTAGCAGTTCTTTACTCAGGCCCGTCCCTTGACCTTGTTCCACAACATGCTCCCAGATAAGAGCCTGATTGGAGACCTGAACAGATAAAGCACATCCTAAGGAATCTGCTCCTTCTTTGTATCAGAAATTGTGTTACCAGCAGGAGCATGGAAGTGATCGTCCTTCTCTACTCAACTCTGGTGAGGCTGCACATTGAGTACTGTGTTGAGTTTTAAGCCCTTCTGTACAAGAAAGAAACTGAGGCCCTGGGACATGTTCAGAGAAGGGCAGTGAAGCTGGTGGGGGGTCTGGAGCACAAGTCTTATGAGGAGCAACTGAGGGAGCTGGGATTGTTCAGTCTAGAGAAGAGGATGCTCATGGGTGATCGTATCTCTCTCCACAACCACGTGAAGGGAGGTTGTGGTAAGGTGGGAGTTGTTCTCTTATCCCATGTAAATAGCAATAAGACTAGAGGAAATGGCCTCAAGTTGCACCAGGGGAGATTCAGGTTGGATGTTAGGAAATAATTCTCTGAGAGAGTGGTCAGGCACTGGAATGGGCTTCTGGGGAGATGATGGTGTCCCTGGAGCTGTTCAAGAACCATGGAGAGATGCTGTGCTGAGAGTCGTAGTTTAGTGGGAAATATTGGTGATAGGTGGATGGTTGAACTGGATGACCTCAGAGGTCTTTTCCAACCTTGGTGATTCTATGATTCTAGTGCAGCC